>NC_044980.1:57880580-58210779 GCF_008728515.1 Papio anubis | reverse complement strand
CTGTTTTTCCTCTCTTTGTGGTTTGTCAAAATCAGCTGGCTGTAGATGTGTGGTATTATTTCGAGGACTCTGTTCTGTTCCATTGGTCTATATTCTGTTTGGGTACCAGCACCGCTGTTTGCTACTGTAGCCTTGTAGTATAGTCGGAAGTCAGGTAGCGGATGCCTCCAGCTTGTTCTCCTCCTTTGACTTAGACGTCTTGAGATGTGGGCTCTTTTGGTTCCAGGCAGTTCAAAAGCAAGTTTTTCCACTCCTGTGAAGAAACTCATTGGTAGCTTTATGTATGGCATTGAATCTATAAATTACCTTTGCACATTTTCACGAGCATTGATTCTTTTCCTATCCATGAGCATGGTATGTTCTTCCGCTTGTTTGTGTTCCTTTTACTCACTGAGCAGTGGTCGTTCTCCTTGAAGAGGTCCTTTACATCCCTTTGTAAGTTGGATTCCTGTAAGTTTTACTTACAATCGCGGAATGGAAGTTCATTCACATGATTCATTCTCGTTTGTCTGTTATTGGTGTATAAGAATGTTTGTGATTTTTGCAATACTACTCGTATTCTGAGACTTTGCTGAAGTTGCTTATCAGCTTAAGGGAGATTTGGCTGAGACAATGGGGTTCTTTAAATATACCATCATGTCATCTGCAAAGAGGGACAATTTGATTCTTCTTTTCCTAACTGAATACCCCTGATTTCTTTCTCTTGCCTAATTCGCTCCTAGCTGGTGAACAACACTATGTTGAATAGGGAGTGGTGAGAGGCATCCCTGTTCCTTGTGCTGCCAGTTTTCCAAGGGAATTTTTCCAGTTTTTTCCATTCCAAGAGCATTTATTGTGGGTTTGTCATAAATAGCTCTATTATTTTGAGGTATCGCCCACTCAAATTATTGAGCCGCTAGCAAGAAGCAACAGTTTAAATGGTCACGCCTTTTCTACATCTATTGAGATAATCATGTGGTTCTTTTGTCTTGTTCTGTTTATAGTGCTGGATTTATTTATTGATTTTAATGTTGAACCAGCCTTTCTCCCAGGGATGAAGCCCACTTGATCATATGTAGTGATAAGCTATGATGCTGTTAAACTGCCGCCAGTATTTTATTGAGGATTTTTGCATCGATGTTCATCAGGGATATTGGTCTAAAATTTCTTTTTTGTTGTGTCTCTGTTTAGGCTTCGGTACTGTGAGGATGCTGGCCCCCATAAAAATGAGTTAGGAGGATTCTCTTTTCATTGATTGGAATAGTTTGCATGAATGGTACCAACTCCTCCTTATACCTCTGGTAGAATTCATTGTGAATCCATCTGGTCCTGGACTTTTTTGGTTGGTAGGGCTATTATTTATTGCCTCAATTTCAGAGCCTACTTATTGGTCTATTCAGGGATTCAACTTCTCCTGGCTTCGGGTCTTGAAGAGTGTATGTCCAGGAAATTATCCATATTTCCTTCTAGGTTTTCCAGTTTATTTATGCAGAGGTAAGCTTATAGTATTCTCTGATGGTAGTTTGTATTTCTGTAAATAGTGGTGATATCCCCTATCATTTTTAATTAAGGCTAATTTGATTCTTTCTCTTTTTCTTATTAGTCTTGCTAGTGTCTGTCAATTTTTGTTGATCTTTTCTCAAAAACCAACCTTGGATTCATTGATTTTTTGGAGGGTTTTTGTGTCTCTATCTCCTTCTCAGTTCTGCTCGATCTTAGTTGCTTCTATTTCTGCTAGCTTTGAATGTGTTTGCCTTTTGCTTCTAAAGTCTTTGACTCACGATGTTAGAGTGTCAATTTTTGTCTCTCCTGCTTTCCTCTTGTAGGGCATTTAGTGCTATAAATTTCTACACACTGCTTTTTAAATGTGTCCCAGATTCTGGTATGTTGTATCTTTTGTCTCCATTTTGCTCTAAAGAACATCTTTATTTCTGCCTTCATTTCGCTATGTACCCAGTAGTCATTCAGGAGCAGGTTGTTCAGTTTCCATGAAGCTGAGCTGGATTTTGATTGGAGTTTCTTAGTCCTGAGTTCTAGTTTGATTGCACTGTAGGCCCTGAGAGACAGTTTGTTATGTAATTTCTGTTCTTTGTACATTTGGTTGAGGAAGTGCTTTACTTCCAACTATATGGTCAATTTTGGGAGTAAGTACGATGTGGTGCTGAGAAGAATGTGTCTTGGTTGATTTGGGGTGGAGATTCCCATAGATGTTCATTAGGTCTGCTTGCCGCAGAGATGAGTTCACCCTGATATCCTTGTTAACTTTCTCTTCTGTCTCTCGCTGATTCTGCCCACGTTGGACAGGGTGCTGAAGTCTCCCATTATTATTGTAAGGGGAGTCTAAGTCTCTTTGTAAGTCTCTATGACTCTTGCTTTCATGAATCTGGGTACTCCTGTATTGGGTGCATATATATTTAGGAGAAGCCAGCCTTCCCATGAATTGGATCCCTTGACTCATTGGTGTAATGTCCTTTGTCTCTCTTTGGATCTTGATGGCTTGTGTGCCCGTTTGCATTTCAGACTAGGATTAAACCTCCTTTTTTGTTCTCACTTGCTTGGTAAATCCTTTCCTCCATCCCTTTATTTTGAGCCTATGTATGTCTCTGCAGGAGATGGGTCTCTGAATACAGCAGAGACTGATGGGTCTTGACTCTTTATCCAGTTTGCCAGTCTGTTCTTTTAATTGAGCATTTAGTCCATTTACATTTAAGGTTAATATTGTTATGTGTGAACTCTTGATCCCCTGCTATTACATATATGAACCGGTTATTTTTGTCGCTAGTTGATGCAGTTTCTTCCTAGCCTCGATGGTCTTTACATTTTTGCATGTTTTTGCAATGGCTGGTTCCGTTGTTCTTCTGCTGAGTGCTTCCTTCACGGTTCTTGTAAGGCAGGCCTGCCTGGTGGTGACAAAATCCTAAGCATTTGTTTATCTGTAAAGTGATTTTATTTCTCCTCACTTATGAAACTTCTTAGTTTTATTGATATGAAATTCTGGGTTTAAAATCTTCTTTCTTTAAGAATGTTGAATATTGGCCCCCACTCTCTTCTGGCTTGTAGGAGTTTCTGCTGTGAGTCTGATGGGTTTTTCTTTGTGGGTAACCCGGTTTCTCTCTGGCTGCCCTTAAGATTTTTCCTCTTTATTTCAATCCTGGTGAATCTGGCAATTATGTGTCTGAGTTGCTCTCGAGGAGTATCTTTGTGGCTGCTCTCTGTATTTCCTGATTTGAATGTTGGCCTGCCCTACTAGGTTGGGAAGTTTCTCCTGGATGATATCCTGGAAGAGTATTTTCCAACCTGGTTCCATTTTCCCTCACTTCAGGCACCCTAATCAGACGATTTGGTCTTTACATAATCCTATACTTCTGCGCAGGCTTTGTCGGCTTCTTTTTCTTTCTTTTTTCTTTTGGTTTCTTCAGTTTATTTTGACCATTGATTTCAATCGCTGATACCTTTCTTCCAGTTGATCGAATGGTTACTGAAGCTTGTGCATTTGTCACGTGATTGTGGTTTTCATGTTTTCATCTCTCTTTCATTTCGCTTAGGACCCTCTGCATTAATTACTCTAGGCCTAATTCTTCCACTTTTTTTTTTCTAAAGATTTTTATTTCTTTATGCTTGGGTACATAATTCCTCCTTTAGCTCTGAGAAATTTGATGGCTCCAGCCTTCTCTCCTCCTCACAAAGTCATTCTGGCCTGGCTTTGATCCGTTGCTGGTGATGAGCCAAGGCCTTTGCTGGGGGAGAGATGTGCTCTTTATTTTTTTAACTTCCTGTTTTCTGCCCTGTTTTTCCCATCTTTGTGGTTTTTATCTGCCTCTGGTCTTGATGATGGGTGAGGTACTGATGGGGTTTTGGGTGTAGGTGTCCTTCCTGTTTGATAGTTTTCCTTCTAATAGTCAGGACCTCAGCTGTAGGTCTGTTGGAGATTGCTTGAGGTCCACTCCAGACCCTGTTTGCTCTGGGTATCAGCAGCAGAGGCTGCAGAAGATAGAATATTTCTGAACAGTGAGTGTACCTGTCTGATTCTTTGCTTTGGAAGCTTCCTCCTCAGGGTGTACTCCACCTCTGTGAGGTATGGGGTGTCAGACTGCCCCTAGTGGGTGATGTCTCCCAGTTAGGCTGCTACTCAGGGCCTGTGTCCACTTGAGCAGGCAGTCTGTCCCTTCAGATCTCAACCTCCGTGCTGGGAGATCCACCGCTCTTCAAAGCTGTCAGACAGAGTCGCTTAGACCTGCAGAGGTTTCGCTGCTTTTCACAAGCTGCTGTTGAGCAGGTTGCTTGTGTAGCTGTGCCCCTGTCCCCTGCAGGTGGAGTCTACAGAGACAGGCAGCTTCCCTTGAGCTGCTGTGAGCTCCACCCAGTTGAGCCTCCCAGCAGCTTTGCTTGCCCCATTTCAAGTCTAGCAATGGCGGCCCCCAGCCTCGCTGCTGCCTTGCCTGTAGATCACAGACTGCTGTGCTAGTAATGAGGGGAGGTCTGCATGACCCTCCCTGCCAGGTTTGGGATATGTCTCCAGGCCTGTTTGCTTAAAGCGCACATTAGGTGGGAGTTAATCTCGATTTTCCAGGGTGTTGTGTGTCTCAGCCCCCACAGTGAAAAAAAGGGATTCTTCCCCCTTGTAAGCCTCCCAGGTGAGGTGTATGCATGCCCTCAGCCCCTGCTTTCAGCTCTGCCTGCCGCAGCAGCGACTTACAGGGATCGTCCAGCACTCCCCAGTGAGATGAACCCAGTACCTCAGTTGAAAATGCCGAAATCACTGGTCTTCTGTGTCGCTGGCGCTGGGAGTTGGAGACTGGAGCTGTTCGTATTCGGCCATCTTGCTCCGCCCCCCACACATGTCATTTTCAAAGTATGGTTAATAAGAGGACTCCAACGAGAATTGAAAAAATAGAATATATGTAAGTAAAGTGCAGAGAGCACTGTAGACATTCAAGAAATAGCAACTCTTTTCTAGCTCTCAGTTTCCGTTTCTTCTTATCTGTTATGAAGGTTAAACGTGCAAAAGAACATTTTGCAAAGCACTTCAGTTTAATAAATAATGCTGTGCTTAAAAAATGCCAGTTCACTTTCTCTTTCTCTGTTGCATTAGTAATCTGAATGAACATTCAGGTGACTGAAGCACAAAGGGACGATCCAGATTGATAGTCAGTCAGGAGGAGAGTAGCACTAACCTGGAAGAAAAATCTTAAATTAAAAGGCTGATGAATAGTTAGTATAGGTTCATGGCAATTTTTTTTAAGAACAAAAGAATATAGCTAAAAGCAATTACTATCACTATGGCTCAGCCTTACTAAAAACCTTCCCAAAGACAAAAATTGTCATTTCTTATGTAGATAATTTTGTATTCATTTTTAAGAATTGATAGCACAATATGCATTTATTCTATAACTTGGCTTTTTCAATTAACAACATGTATTGGAAAAATTATATATTTTTAATTATTAATACTGTCTAGTACTACATTGAATGCATGTGTTAATCATTTGTTATCCATGTACTATTATAATCTGTTAATCATTCACCTCATAATGGGATTTCTAAACTCTATTATAGAAATTTCTGATACACACAAATTTTTGTAGCAATGAAATCACATTGGTACAAAATATATTTACTGGATAAAAAGCAGATAAACATGTTATCAATATATGTTGAAAATTATATCCATAGAAGTTCTATCATTTTATTTTTCATCAGCAATTTTGAAAGGAAAGTTCTTCAAACCTTTGTCAAAGCATATCAAAGTCCTTATACCCTTGCCAATCTTTTAAAATTTGTGGTTCTATTATAAGCGGAGGGGATTGGACTTTTGTTCTCAGAGGCTTAAGACTCATTGTTAACATTTCCTTTCCTGGGACCTTTCTGTTTATTTCACTTGCATATTGAGTGATTGGCCATTTTGTCATTGACATGTTGAGATTGCTCATATTAAGAAAAATGATCTGTTAGTTTATATTATGATAGACAAATAATTTTCTTGGGTTGTTATCTGTCATTTTGACATAGTCTTTTCTCCTATATTGTCAGTATTTTCCTCTATGAATTCTTATTTTTGTGTCATATTAGGAAAGTAGCCACATTCTGCAATTATAAAAATAAAATTCTTATGTGTTTTCTTCTAGTCAAACAGGCACACCTTGTTGGGAGGCTAAAAAGTGCAGTCTTCATCCTGGGTGACCTAAAATTTGGCAATATTTTTATTGAAGGAAGAACAGAATGGCCAGCCAGCATCAAAAGTGTGTGTGTGTGTGTGTGTGTTGAGGTTGGGGGTGTAGCACAAATGTATATAGCATAGACATATAGAAGCATATATATGTTAGTTATTAAGCTTCACAAATACAACATGTTATGCATGATCTCTCTGTATTCAAAAACAGAGCTTCAGATAACATCATTCAGGATTCTAGAATCTTTCTTATAAATTAGTAGTCAGGCAAGATCGGGGTAGGTTTTCTTGAAATAGGAGAGGGGATAAAGGTATGTGTAAATGACTTAATTTCTCCACCTCCTTGTGGGTTTGGAATTTTCTTCCACAAACAGGTTAATGGTTTCCTTCAAACATCAGTGCCTATAAGAAACACCACTGAATGGGATCATCTGATTCCCAAACTTTAAACCATAAGGAGCAGTTTTGATCGAAGGGGCAATGCAGAGTGGAAAACACAATATAAAGGTTTATGAGCTGAGGAAGTACTTATTTGGGAAGAACTTCCAGGGCAAGTACTGATGATGTGAGGCAAAGCAATAATTTAAGTCTTGTAATCTGGGAAATAGCATGTCAAACTCCGCTATTTTGGATGGGATATTAAAATTTAAGTCCCAAACCAAACTAGCTCCTCTTTCCCCAGAACATCTTATGGTCTATGTTTCTGTCACTTGAACAAAAATAGTAATCCCTCCCTAGATTTGCAAAAGTGTTTTTTATAAACATTTTAGTGAAATAAATTAGAGGCTTTATGACATGCTTTCACTCCTTGTGAGCTCCCGGGGAAGATGGAGAGTGAGGAGAAAGGAAAGAAACGATAGAAAACTAAAATACTGTGTAAGTGGTTGGCACTAAAGTCCCATTAATATTTTCTCTCTGACATTCTTCTAACTCTAATGGCCTTAGAATATAACTGATGTTAAAAAGATGAAGAATAATATCTAACAACATCAGTAACCTGAAAGGGCCTAAGGTCATTATTTACAGTTTATGTCAGGAATTCATTGGCTGAAATAATATGTTGCTGCATTGGAAAGATGCAGCTAATGTTAAAGAAAACTAGGATATTAGCCATAGCTCCAAACCATTTAATTCTACCATGTGCATGTGTGTTTTATGTTTAAAACATCCTGAAGGATGGCATGACTCTAGGAGAGAGATGCTCTACATCATTGTTACCAAAAGAGACAGTCTGACCCTGCGTCCATTCTCTGTTCCACTGGGTCACTTTCTTAGCGTGGCACTCCTCTTCTGCTTCGACTGTTTTCAGAGTTCTCATGATCAGGATTTTAGGTCTTCTTCACATCAGTTACCAGGGCCATGCTCTCTTTATTCCTGCCCCCACGTCCCCCTGCCAATTCGTAATGCTTACATAATGAAATTCTAGTTTTCAAAAATGCTTTACAAAGAACACTTAGGATAGAATGGTTGGCTCTCTGGCATGGCGGATTTCTTTCAGGTTGTTTAATGGAGTGGTATGAGGTTAGGAAGAAGACAAATATTGACTCCCTTTGTACATAACAACAGCCTGCATATTTGTGACAGGAGCTAGAATGTCCATTTGCAAATCCCAATATAATGGGTTATGGCAATGAATAGATGAACAAAAGGTAGAGTGAAATCAGTGAACACTGAATCCTCCCCAGAGCCTGCTGGCATATCTATTGAGTTCAACAGGATGTGACTCCACACGCCACCATAGGGATAAAGTCATCTACATTTGTTTTTTGTTTGTTCCTTTGTTTCTGAGATGGAGTCTCGCTCTGTCACTCAGGCTGGAGTGCAGTGGCACGAACTCAGCTTACTGCAACCTCCACCTCCTGGGTTTAAGCAATTCTCCTGCCTCAGCCTCCCCAGTAGCTGGGATTACAGGTGTGTGCCATCACATCTGGCTAATTTTTGTATTTTTAGTAGAGACGGGGTTTTGCCATGTTGGCCAGGCTGGTCTCAAATTCTTGACCTCAGGTGATCTGCCCACCTCAGCCTCCCAAAGTGCTGGGATTACAGACGTGAACCACTGCACCTGGCCTTTTTTTTTTCTATATTATTTTTCTAATCAATCCCCTGCAATCTAGCTTTTATTCCCATTGCACAACTGAAAACGCTCTCTGAATCTAAGACCAATGACTTATTTCTTTCCTATTCCATATCTTTCTTGACATTTCTGTAGCCCTTGAACCTATTGCTGATTACCTTGTCTATTTTGCCACATAAAAGAGAATCTTACTACTACAATAATCTGGATGATGTTAAATTGGAAACTGACTGGTTACTGTGTGTTTACATGAAGATACTATAGGTAAGACAATCTAAAATAGGGTGCCTGAGCAAGATACACATTTTCAAAAATAGTTTAAAAACAAAATAAATAACTTGAAAGTCTCTTATCTTCATTAAGAGTTTCAATGGTGCTGGTTGCTGAATATTACAAAAAGATTTGAGAAATGTAATTGTGGGGAGAGACGCTTGTTTTTTTTTGTTTGTTTGTTTTTGTTTTTTTGTTTTTTTGTTTTTTTTGAGTTCAGTCTGCCATATGGGCGGACAGAATTTAGCAGAAAAGGGTTAAAGAACCGCCTAATTTCCAGAGATTGAGAATAGACACTAGAGATGAGAAATCCTCAGTAAAAGAAATTATCCCAGGCTGACAGCCAGCAAGGAGATAAGGATCTGAATCCTAAAGCCTTAAGGAATGCACTTCTGCTAACAACTTGAACAATATTCTAAGCAGATTTCTCCCTAGAGCTTCCAGATAAGAGACTAGCCTGGCCAACACCTTGATGTTGGCATTGTGACATACTAAGCAGAGAACCCAATTAAACCTTGTAAAGATTTCTAATCTACAAAACTGTGTGCTCACAAGTAAGTTTTGTTTCAATTTGCTAATTTTGTAGTATTTTTTTACATAGTAATAGGAAACTAATACACTCTCCCTGCAAAGTTGATTGTAAATTCCTTAAAAGAGAGACTATATTGTTCGTGTTCATAATCCCAGCACCCCAAGAGCAATGCTTGAAAAAATGTTGAAACTTGAATTAATGAATGAACTTTATAGACTTGTTATGGAATTAAAAGAGATAGTATGAGAGTTTTTAACTATAAAGCACATAAATGTGAAAGATTACTTCATCTATTTCAAGGATAACACCTAGCTGTGTCCTGGTACTCTGTAGCCTGACTCTGACCTGACTCAATGAAAAAGAAGCCACGATATGTATAAGAAGTGTCTGGGGTGGCAGAGCTAGCAGTGACAGCCCTCTGGTGATTGTGTATTGGAACTGAATCCCTGCATACTGTATATGAGATCCATGTAGCTTTTTAAAATTAGGCTCTTACAAAGGATGAAAAATAGATAGCAGGGTTGCATTTACTTCTCATCTAAAGTTGCGATGAGATAAATATAAGTGGAGTAAGAGTAGTGTGGGGGCAATTTTTCAGGCCCAGAATGACAATATGCAAGATTTATTAGATATAGACATTGCAAAGTTTGATGCTTTTTATGCATGTACTTACATTAAGTATGATTTTTTAAGGAAAATGAAAGTTACAAATATGTATAAAATTGTGTGTTTTTTTTCAATCATGACTACAATGTTTAACAGACTGAGTGATTTGACTGGAAATAAGTTGTTAAGCGTTGTTCAATTGTGCCTTGATACTGTTTTCGTAAATGAAAATCTTTATATTTAAATGATTTATATTTAATTATAATTCAAAAATACCCAGATGCACCTTTTTGTTAATTTTGGCTTTGATATTTTCCAAAGGACTTAAGATTATTTTATTCAGATTGTTTGCAGATCTCAGTGAATACTCCATTTTATCTGGAACTGGTGAACACAATAGAATGAAAAGTTTACATCAAAGACTTCGCATTTCTTCAAAGCAGTTCCCAAATACAACTAACAAATTAAATTAACCAATAAGAATGAACAGAGTATGACTGACAGTTTGAATTTCTAAAGAGAATGTTATTGCTTTTTATCTATAACTTGGAATGCACTTCTAAATTCTACTTTAAATCAGAGAATGCAATGAACACAACTGAAGAAAAATGTTTCCAAATCTCATTGATACTATGCCTTTATCACTTGCATTACTCTTTCTGTTTTCTTTGAATTTATAATTATATGGAGTATATCATTGATGATACAGTTGGAAACAGATATGCTATTAAATCCTAAGACCTATAGAGCAACAATTTAGATTACACCATTTGGTTCTAATGAAACACATAGTGAGAATTCAAAAGGTATGGAGATAGACGTTTACTGATAGCTGAATGAGGATGCATTAATAGGCAGTTGTATTTTCCTCTAATTTTGTCTTGAGGTCTTCCTCTGGAGAGTGGCTATAAACTCTAGCCCTTTCCTAACAGAGCTCCAGGGGATTTGGTCATGGATGTTTACGATGTGCCATTCAGAGGATACTTGTTTATGCTGATGGGCAGCCCTAATGCCTAATGGCCCAACTCCTGACCAGGTGTCCCTTTCAAAGGAAACTTGTTTATACTGGCAAATGCCCTTGTGGCTCTGGACTGACCCAGGTTCAGTTTATGCTTGCCAAGACAGCCACTGTCTAGGAGAGCCCTGACCAGGAAAGAAGTTAGGTATTTAGGTTCAGATGTTGCCACTCAGATAAGAATCAGAGGAGGCAACTAAACAAAACACATGAAATAACAGAAGCAGTGGATCATTCACGGATCACAGAGAGAAGAGGGCGGCACACCTTGCAGGGCCAACAGGAAGTGGAGAGCCATGCGGGACATGCATCTTCAACCAACAGGAGGGGGTCAAGGGAGAGACTAAGAGACCAAAGCCTTTATTGGGAACCAGGGCATTACCCAAGCAGGGTTCCCTTGGTGAATTCTAATCAGTGGGTTGAGTTCCATGGCAGGGGCCGGGGGGTGGGTCACACTGTTACTGAGAGGTAGTTGCTACAGCATGTTTGTGTGGCTTATGTGAGGTGTGGGGGTCAGTGGGTGAATGAAGTCGGTTGTATCTAGCACTCCCCTAGGGAGGTGGTCACTAGGAGGTGATTATACAAGGCAGATAACTGCATCAACTACACTGAGGAACTAGAAGGAAGCAGAGAACCTAGACACTATGTTCAAAGGTTACTGAGCCCAGCTTCTGTTTTAAGAAAGTTAAACCTAGATTCAGAATGGATGCTATAGAAACACAAAATTCCAGGAATTCACTACAGCAATGCTTTACTTCTATATTTAAATAATGATTAATATACTACCTTCTTCTGAAAAAGAAAAATACATACTGAATAATTACTGTGTGCAAGACAGTTTATTGCATCATACCATTTGATTTTTTAAAAATCACTCAGACGTAAAGTATTATTATTTCCATCTATAAAATTAATATGAGATTCAGAGACACTAAGTAATTTGTTCTTTTCTTCCATCTTTAACTTTTCATAAAGGTGATTTCTCTCACCTCCATGATGGGAGTAGGTAGAGTAAAAACATGTAACTCATTGATTCCCTAACTTTGCTCCAGGTTGTACTAATCTGGAAAGCCTGGCTCCCACTTCCAGAAGTTCTTGTTTAACTAGACCTGAGTACATACTGTACACCAGAATTGTGGACATAAGAAGCTTTAAAAGCTCCCCAGGTGCTTCTAATCTTGCCCCTTTGTTGCTCCCTAGTTAATATGATTGTTGAGAGCCTGTCATCAATTGACTAAGTAAAAGGCAATGGCTCACTAGTGATTGACTTTCTCTTTCACCATCTGCTTCAAGAATTTTAAGGACTTCTAGGTACTATGCAGGCAGTTATCCTGCAGAAACTGCCTGGCGAGATCTTTATTCTCTCCTATTCAATGTCTCCAGCCTACACTAAATAGGTGAATCAGGCAAGCCTTGCCTTTAGGCCTGGCTGTTTTCAGATTTCTGCTGGAATTAGTAGATACAAACCCCATTCTCCCAGAAATCTCTGTGTTTTGAGAGGCTGTATGGCCTCCCCAACAAAACAAACTACTAAGAGAAATCTTCAAGAGATAAGAAAAGGGATCACTCACAAAAGTAATCCACACAAAAATTATTGAAGATATTGAGCACTCACATACTATTTGGTATATGGAAAAGAGAAAAGCTGAGAAGTTGACTGATAATATTATACTTCTGGCGTAATGTGGTTTATATATAAAACCAATTTTTGTCTCTACTTGAGGTTTATCTTTTTGTATAAGTATTATTGTTTAGAATCAATAGAGAGGAAGAGTAAGCTATTGGCACACCAAACTTTTATCATACAGGGACTTAACAGGACAGTAAACTTTTAAAACAACCTTGAAGATGGATATTACCAGAGAAAATTACCAAATACAGAGGCCAAAGATATTAACAGGGTAATGAAACTTGACTCCAGCAGGAATAGGTCATGTAAACATCTTTAGTTACCATTTGTGAACTCAGATGCAGGTAGAAAAGAGGCTGACATTAGATGATAGAGGAAATGGAATCATCAAGACCTGGCTCCTCTGAAAGCAGATAAACTCTATAGTGGAAGAAAAAGAGAGGAAAGGGAGACAGAGAAGAGACAGTGGGAAGGGAGAGAGTGAATAAATCTGTGTGTGCTTAACAGTTATTGGCCAATATGCATTTTATTATATTTTAGTTACATAAACTCTAGCTGATGTATGAGACCTGGGTCTTCAGATTGCAAGTTTTCAGCTTTGGAAGGCTGCATTAGATGATTTTTTAAAAAATGTGTTCTTTCTCTATGCATTGAACTACAAAGTGAAAGAGGAAACTGGAAAACATAGTTTTAGGGATTCACTGGCTTGTTCATGGGCTTCTGCAGTTACCTCTGAATCATATACACTTGTTAGTCCCGAACTGTTGGCTTCACAAGCCCTGATTATAATTGTTGAGTTTAGTGTCTTGACTGTGGGTTCAACTCATAGTGACATTATCTATTTTACCAAAGGAAAGGTAAGATATACAGAAAATACTGCATTTGCTTATATTTTGAATATAGATACCTCATGAATTATGGTAGAGTAAAAGTTCAGTGAAACTATTTTCCAATGATTTCCAGAGGCAAAGAAATACATTTAAAATAGGCTTGCATTTGGAATATTCCGCCACTAGAAATCATTTACTCAAAGACTAAAGGAGGATTGAAATGAATTTAGAAAGCAGGTGTATGTTTTGAGGTCACTTTTAAAAGTAGGCTTTGGTCTTCTAGTCTGAATTAGAACAGTAGTAATATGAAAGGGAGAAAAATGAAGAAAGATACATAGATTGAAACCAGAAAATAAGAGGTATTCAAACAGAAGAATGCTTAGGATATTAGAGAACCCACAGTTAGGTGTAAAAGAAGATATATATACACACATCCACACACATCTTATTGTTTATAATAATCATACCAGAAAAGAGGACAACATTTTTGCTTCGCCTAGTTCAGGAATTGCAACTAAGAACCAAAGGAACTTAACTGAGAACAAGAGGAGACGGTAAGAAAGCATACTGGAATAACTCCCCAACAAAACAAACTAGTAAGAGAAATCTTCAAGAGATAAGAAAAGAGATCACTCACAAACGTAATCCACACAAAAATTATTGAAGACATTGAGCACTCACATACTATTTGGTATATGGAAAAGAGAAAAGCTGAGAAGTTGACTATTATACTTCTGACATAATTAAATTTTAAGGCTATATAGTTACTATAGATTGAGTTGCCATTATGGCACATGTTAAGAAGGACTAAGAAATGTTTAGAGGTGAATCCCTAAAAATATACATAGTGAGAAGTATCAACGGAGTGTCAGATAGAAGGATAGCTCAAGGTCAGACATATATTTCATCTTAGATTTGTGCAAGAGTACCTTCCAGGTTGATGATCTCAGAGTGGTGAAGGCATGAACATTTGTTTGAACAGTGACTAACTTGCTATTGGCTATGGACAAGATTTTTAGAAATATAAAAGTCTAGGCCCAAAATGGAAAAATGATGTAGATGATACAATCCTTCAAAAATTTTTGTTCTACATGTTACAGAGAAAGACTTGGAGCAGATTAAATTTGTATAAGTCAGCTGAGCTTTTTTGAAAGGTGTAAGGAAACAACAGAGCAAAATAATCACGTGTTTCTAATATGCAATCCAATCACATGGTCCACAGTTTTAGCAATATCATGTTACAGAAATAAATTTCTATGTTTGCCACTCAAATATCTCAAGTCACAAGACATCAAAAAATCAAATTTCTAAAAAAAGGCAATGTTTTGAGAGAGTTGCTTGATATAGGATAAAATAGTTTCCTCTGGGTATATAAAAGCAAGGACAGGGTTTGGAAGCCTCAACAGCTGCTTCAGATCAAGATTCACTGAGGCTGATTCTGCAGCGGAGACAAACGCTCTTGCCACAAGGTAGGAACTCAAAATTTCTTGAAATGTTTCAGTGAATATAATATATCTGTAAGAATGCCTAGGCTTTTTGAAACTTAGAATTGTATGGGGGAGGCAAGCAAAAGATTTTTTTTGTTATATTCTAACACGTTTACATTTTATATATTTCACAGTAGGACCATATAAATAGTTAACAGTTATATTAGTAAAAGCACTAAAATGTACAAAAGCATAAACAAAATTTATTGTCATTCTGATAAAATTTATATTTTTCCTCATGAGGCAGCCGTGTGTCTGTTAGAAACGCCTGCAGATATTTTTTCTTAGCCTGGTAATGAATGCTCAGTCTATGAACTTTCCTGCTGACCCTTCAGTGCAGGTTGACTTCTGAATGGATAATAATTTTGTAACAAGCATATAGCTCAGATTGTGGAGAATTCTTAATCTCTCTGCCTACAGTTAAACATCAACCTTTAATATTAAACACAAAGTAATAATCACATTGATACAGCTTAGAGCCTGAAATGATCTTAAACTTACTACTGGCCATCCACAGTGCATTAAAGTGGAATTTCTAAAATTTAAGGAACTGCATTGTACCTCAAAGTGTTCCCTATGGAATGCCCATCTCCAGAAATGGCTTTGCTTCATACAAGGACTCAAATTCAAATGTTTTAAAAATTCCCTTTAGTCCTCTGATCCTATGTCTATGGGAGAGATTCGGGTTTCCTCCCATTTGAGCAAGTAAGCTTAATTTTATTTGAAATGGCCTTTTCCTAAAAACCAAATAATTGATACATTCTGATGTGCCTATATTTCAACATCAAACATCTACCCCACTCTACGCCTACCGGTTGTTGGCAGCTTGGGAGTTGCTATTTAACCACTTCAAGCTCATTTTCCTATAAACTAAACTTTGTAACTGAAATTTCTTTAAAACTTTGGATCAAATTGACTCAACTAATTCCATAACTTGTCAGTGGCTGAACAGTTCCACCCAAATCCTGAAAATGCTTTGTAGCTATAGAAATGGAAATAAATCAAGTATATACCAGGGAAATGTGATATGTTTCAAAAACACCAGACTTTTATATTCTTAATCAAATTAAAAGGGCATTTTACCCTTGTTGCAAGCTAAGCAACCTACCTCATTTAATTCCATATATCTGGATTTTTCTACAACGAGTATCAGGTCTTAGCAATTAAAACTTGGGCTACCCTCATGAGCCCACGAACTCCAGAGCAGGTGCTAACCCTGAACGCTAACAGTTGCTTCATCTTTACTATGTCTCAAGTTTTCTCATTTAGTACCAAAACATGGAAGAAGAGGCCAATTACTGAAAATAGAATTAATCCCTGTATAATTCATTACTTTGACCATATAGTTTGTCACCTCTACTCAATAATAACTTAAGACAACTTGATAGGCTTCATCTGTAGGGAAGAGACTTAGCCATGAGAGAAATGCAAAGATGACTCTCTGAAATTTCCTTTTGGATTTGATTCAACATGCATTAGTGTCAAACTTTACAAGTGTTTATACTATGTAGTATACTAAACTCATTGAGCATAATGATTGCAAACACCGCAAATATTAATATAACAAAGGACAAATGGAAAGCTTGATTTACAAGTTTGATAAACAGTCCTCAGATAATGGGGAAGAAACTAACATTCAGATTGCTTCACTAGGTTAATCTTAAGTGTTCCTAATATGCAATATTCTCTATAAGGGTGTTAAGTAGGGAAAAAAGGTTATAAGTATGAAAGAATTCAAAATTGTTTAGAATTCAATTTGAAAGAAAGTCTAACAAATGTATTAACAACTCTGAGAACAGTTTGCCATTATTAACTATACGTTTTAAGATTGATATGCAATTTGCTTCAAAATTCAACTTCAAATCATTATATCAAAAAAATACTTGCACCCCCATATCTATTGCAGCACTATTCACAATAGCCAAGATGTAGAATCAACCTGTGTTCACCAACAGATAAATGGATTTTTAAAATGTGGTTTATATGCAAAATGGAATATTATTCAGCCATAAAATAGAATGAAATCCTGTCATTTGCAGCAATATGGATGGAATTGAAAATCTTAAAGTGAAATAAGTCATGCACAAAGATATTGTATGTTCTTTCTCAAATATGGCAGCTAAAAAGGTGATCTCATGGAGGTAAACAATAGAGTGATGGTTACTAGAGACTGGAAAAGGGAGATGAAGAGAGGTTGGTTAACAGGTACAAATATACAGTTAGATAGAAGGAATAAGTTCTACTGTTCAATAGCATAGCAAGTTGACCATAGTTAATACTTTATTGTATATTTCAAAATAGCTGGAAGTTTTAAAATATTTCCTATACAAAGAAATGATGTTTGAGGTGATGAATGTCCTAATTGATTGGATCATTACACATTGCATGAATGTCCTAATCTGATTTGATCATTACACATTGTATACTTGTATCAAAATATCACATGTACCCCATAAATACATACTATTATGTCAATTAAAAACATTAAAAACAAAATTGAACTTCTAAAAATGTATACATTAATAGTTAATACATAACATTAATGATCACAAAGATCTGATTATAAGGATGTCAGTTGAATTTTTATTTATAATGGCAAAAATTTGGGAACAACCCAATTGTTCAAAAATAGAAAATCAAGAAAATAAAGTATATTACTTTCATACATGTGAATACTACATGAGTATTAAAAAATAATGTCATAATCAGATAAATGATTGACAGATATATAGATAAGATAGATAGTTGACTGGACATGGTGACTCACACCTGTAATTCCAGAACTTTGGGCAGCCAAGGTGGGCAGATCACTGGAGGTCAAGAGTTCGAGACCAGACTGGCCACCATGATGAAACCCCATCTCTATTAAAAATACAAAAATTATCTTAGAGTGATGGCAGGTGCCTTTAGTCCCAGCTAGTTGGGAGACTGGGGCAGGAGAATCGATTAGACCCAGGAGGCAGAGGTTGCAATGAGCAGAGATGGCACCACTGTACTCCAGCCTGGGCGACAAAAGCGAGACTCCATCTCAAAAAAAAAAAAAAAAAATAGATAGATGATAGATAGATAGTAAAATATTTATGATAAGTTATTTCTAAGAAAAACTAACACTTTGTCCTTCTGCTGTTATGAGTATGGGTACATCACATTCTACAGTCAGAGGGGAGGGGAGGAACTTTAAAACCTGAGATAGATAAAAAATATGAACAAAACTGAACAAAAGCAAATGGAAGAAGCAAGTTCATCCTGTCTAGTTCTAGATCCCAACATAAAAATAACATTAAGCCTTTTTTGTTAATTACTGATTTCCTAATAATTTTGCAAGACTGATGTTTGCATGTATACAAAAAATGAAAAACCCTTCAGATAGCATGAATATGTGAGAAAATTACTACTTTTCCCTAGGAACAAAATAATGATAAAATCTAGGACTTTGTCATAAGACGTTTGTTTTCTGTAAATACCTGCCTTTTGTTTGTTTAGTTAGTCCTTATAAAGCCTGAACTCTCTTATAAACATTTATTTTAAATTTTATTTCCTTCTTAATGCTTTTGTATCTCAATCCTTTTATGGTGATTGTTAAGTGTTTGTTTTGGAGGTAGGAAGTCCTAAAATCAAGGTGTAAGCATGGATGCATTTTTTCTGGACACTATGGGAGAGAATCCCTTTCCTCATGTTTTCAGCTTCTAAACCATGTCTACATTTCTTGGTTCATGGCCCCACATCGCTCTGACCTCTGTTTCTATCATCTTATCTTCTCCTTATCCGAATCTGATCTTCTTTAAAAGGACTCCTGTGATTACACTGGTCTAACCCAGATAATCCAGTATATTCTCCCTGTCTCAAGTAACGTAACAGAATCACAATTTTAAAATCCTTTTTTCATGTAAGGTAACATATTCAGAGATTCCAAAGACTAAAATATGAACATTAGGTAATAATTATTGTGTCTACCACCATCCACCCTCTGGCCCCCAAGGATTCATGTCTGTCTCATGTGCAAAATTCATTAAGCCCATTCCCACATGCTCCAAAACCTCAAACAATTCCAGCACTCAATTTTATCTATCCTAATATTTTAAGTTAGATGGGTTAGTCTCTACATATAATTGATTCTGGTACAAAATTCCTCTTCATCTGTCTGCCGGTAAACTACAAAAGAAGTCATCTGCTTTAAAAATATAATAGGACAGGTATGAAATAACAGTTCTAGACATTCCATTCAAAGTATATGAAAATGAAAAAAGGAATTACTGCAGTGAGAATGTAAAATAGTACGGCCACTTTGGAAGACAAATTTGGCAGTTTCTTACAAAACCAAGCACACTTTTATCATAAGATCCAGCAATTGTGCTGCATGGTATTTACCCAAAGGGGCCAAAACCTTATGTCCACACAAAAACTTGGACACTGGTGTTTATAGTAGCTTCATTCATAATTTCCAAAACAAGAAGCAACCAAGATGGCCTTTAATAATTGAATGGATAAACTGTGGTACATCCAGACAATAGAATATTACCAGGCACTAAAAATAAATTATCTGTCAAGCCCTGAAGAAACAAGAAGGAAATTTAAATGCATATTGCTAAGTGAGAGAAGCCAGTCTGAAAGGCTACATACTGTGTAATTCCAATTAAAAGACATTCTAGAAAAGGCAACAGAAAGAAGAAAGTAAAAATCTCAGTGGTTGTCTGGGATTAGGGGGAAGGCAGGGGTAAATACTCATAGTCCAGAGAACTTGAGAGCGGTGAAACTGCTCTGTAGGATACTATAATGGTGGATACATGACATTGTATGCTTGTCCAAACTTATAGAATGTAGAATAGCAAGTGAACCCTAATATAAACTATAGATTGTAGGTGGTGATGACATGTCAGTATAAGTTTATCAATTGTAGCAAATTGTCCCCACTTTATCTGGGGATGTGGGGGACACTGGATATGTAGAAAATATCTGTACCTTCTGCGCAATATTGCTATGAACCTACAACTGCTCTAAAAAATAGTCTGTTTTGTTTTTTTTTAAATAAAGTCTGGTTTTTTTTTTTTTTGTTTGTTTGTTTGTTTGTTTGTTTGTTTTAAAGAGAGTCACCAGTGCAAAGCAATTTTGAAATCTAGCTAGGAAAACAGTATTAGATTTCAAGGTCTGAGAATAATTCTTGTAGTTTTTGTCTCCATCCTCTGAGTTAAGGACTCTCCTCTCTGGACTCAAGCCCTCCTCGTTAGAATTATCCTTCTTTTTTTGTGAAGTTTAGCACAAATTTAAATTGAATAGTTTAATCAGCCTGTTTCCTGCCTGCAGAATTTTGGGACTCTAACAGCCTTCTTTAGTTTTATTCTATTCCTGGCTCTTTAAGTCCAAATTGGCAGTTTTCTGCTGGTATAAAATTCTGAAGAGCCTTGTGGGCCTCCTATGCCTGTCCTGGGATTCATTACATTAGATGAGAGATTCCACCTTACCCTCCCTCATCCCAGTATACTTCCTGGATAATATTATATGTATTCCTCATTCTGCTTAAAGAGTCGTTGAGGGGATCCATGAGTCACATCCCTCATCCCTTCAAAGATCCTTTTGTGCAATTGAATACTGTGACATTTTGTGCCTTCAAAGGCACTAGCAAAAGATTTTCCAGCCACATCTGGGCTTACTTACCAGAGCACACTTTTTCTGACTGTGAATCTCCTAATTTTATTGTCTTTTACAATCTGGATAAATTTGAGGATTTCCCCAAACTAAGTCCTGGTTCATTTTTGCTTAACAGGTTTTCTTTCTATGTGTTTCTTTCCTTTGCATTTTACTATAAACAGCAAGAAAACACCAGGCTTCACTTTCAGTGCGTTGCTTGGAAACAAGCTCATCACCTACAAGTTGGACTTTCTACATAACCATAGGACACAATTCCACTAGACTTTCTGTCACTATATAAGAAAGATTTCCTTTCCTCAAGCTTCTAATAAAATGTTCCTTATTTCCTTCTTAAGCCTCTCCAGCTGTACCTGTAAGATTCATATTTCTAAGTCTGTTTTTGATAATTTAGGTATTCTCCATGATAACAAGGGTTTCCTTTATCATGTTCTTCACATAAATTCCAAGTCTTCCCTAGCAGAGTTGTGAACAACCATATTTCTAACTGTCCATTTAAGAAAATGTAAGCTTTGTCTATCTTTCTTCTGAAAACTTTTCCAATCTTTTCCCATTGTCCAATTCCAAAGTCTGACAAATTTTTAGGTATTTGTCACAACAGCACTTCATATTTAGTACAAATAAAGTTTGTATTAGCCGTCTGTTGCTGCCGTAACTAATTTCACAACATTTGCATCTTAAAACAAGAAAAATGCGTTACTGTTCAGGTTGGAGGTCTCAAGTTCTAAAATCAAGGTATAAACAGGGTTATGTTTTTTCTGGAGTCTCAAGTGAAAGTTTTCCTTGCCTTTTCCAGCTTTTAGAGAATGTCTGCATTCCTTGGCTTGTGGTCCCTTTCTCTCTTCACTCTGACCTCTGCTTCCATCATCACATCTCCTTCTCCAACTCGAATCTGTCTGTCTCCCTCTTATAAAGTCCCCTATGATTATATTTGACTCACTCAGATAATCTATTATAATCTCCCTGTCTCAAAATTCTTAATCACATCTGCAAAATTCCTTTTATCACATAAGGTCATAGATACAGTTTCCAGAGATTAGGACACAAGAATCTTCAAGAAGCGACTATTTTGGCTCACAAAGGTTAATCAGAAACATCTTAAACGTTTTTTCTATGTCTGTTTTTAAAAGATGTTATCAATCTCAATTTCTATCCGCTTAAAGATATCTCAAGTCGATCTCACTTTTTTCTGGTCGTTATCAAGTATCAGACCAATTTTATTTTTAGTGATGTATTGAGTATTTAAAAGTCTAAGCCATGCTGATTGAGAACTTAAAATCTTACATCTAACTTGAAGGTTCTGTATTCTTTCAATGAAGGTCTACCCCACAGCTTGAAAACCACAGTACGGAAAGAAAAATGTAGTCTGCCATTTATTATACTTTTTTGCCCCCTCCCTGAATCCCTTAGCCCTTTCAGAATCAGTGTAGCAATCGGGTGTGGGAGAGTGGTTAAGGAAGAAAGCTATAAATCTGTTTTGGTAGCTGATGTTATCTGTAGGTTTTCTTGGTTGATACAGGTAATTCACCAAATTTTGTAATATGGCAATGACTCTTTTATTAGAAGCATTTGCAAGGCCTCTCAAGATCCTATGGGGACCTTTCCCCACACTGTTTTCTGACTCCAGTGATGCCCTGTCTGCTTGAATTCTATTCTCGTCCCTCAGCGCTGGACCACAGGCAGGAACAGTTGCTTATTATTAGGTTCACCTCAACTCAGTAGACTGTTCCCTTGCATTAAACCCATGTAAAATTATTAGTCTAATTAATTTTGTTATTCATTGTATCCATAAGGACTTATGTACCATTTCTCTCCCAATTGGTGAGTGCGTAACTTGCCCAATTTCTTTTTGATCTTTCATCAAACTATACCTTTTTTTGTTCTTAGAAGCCTCCTCTCTTTTTATTTTTATGAGCAAGAAAGAGGTATCAGATTCTAAGGTGCTGAACTGGCTGAACTCAAATAACTACCTTGGGATATGTTAATTTATTCCAAGAATTCTTTGGTAACAATATAATGTGGGCCTATAAGCTTCTGCCAATCAGCAATACTCAGCAGGAATTGAATGCTAATCTTTATTCTCATAGGCATCCTAATCTCTAGGAATGGTTATCTTGGAGGCAACTCAAAATACTGCTGCTTTGATCAATCCCTCTAAACCAATAGTATCCGGTGTAATATTCCTAAAATTGAATTGTGCCTGCTTTTTTGTGTCCAACATTACTCTTTTATCTCTATGGATATATGACTATCTTTACTCTCCAAATTTCATTCACCTTTTCAGAAAAATCATTCTTTTTTATATTTTAGGAAATGATATGACATATGAAACTATTGATGAATATTTATAACTCCTCAAAATAAGTTTTATATCCTGAGTTTTTGAAATCATAAATGTTATATCAAAGGACTGCTTTATCATCTTAGAAAGATCTAAATAAATAGTCTGGGTGCTCCTATAAAGTACTAACTAAACTGAAGTTAGAATAGAAAGATGACTATGAGCCTTATTTCTCACCATTCTCTTAAATCTATGTTGTTTCCTGGCCCAGTCTTGGAGTAGTAAGACATTTTGCATTATGTGCATTCTGTCTTATAGTTGTTATTGTTCCGACTATTGTTCTTTATGTTCTTATTAGAGTAGCAAATAGCTAGACATGAGCAGCAGAGGGAGTCCTGAGAAAAGGGAGGTCTGGAAAATATCACATCCCAGAGACGACCTAAAACATGCATGCTAAATAACCTGCTCCTGAGTCATCATTGGATCAACAATAAAATCAAGATGAAAATCAAAAAATAATTAGTTGAACTGAACAATAATAGTGACATAACCTATCAAAACATCTGGGACACATCAAAAATGGTGCTAAGAGGAAAGTTAATAGCATTAAATGCCTACATCAAAAAGTCTGAAAAAGCACAAACAGACAATCTAAGATCACACTGCATGGAACTGGAGAAACAAGAATAAACCAAACCCACACCCAGCAGAAAAAATGAAATAAGAGCAAAGCAGAACTAAATGAATTTGAAACAAAAATTATAATAGATAAATGAAACAAAAAGCTGTTTCTTTGAAAAGATAAATAAAATTGATAGACCATTAGCGAGAGAAAACCAAGATTTTTATTTTGAAAAAGAAAACTAAGAAAACCAAGAAAAGAAGAGAGAAGACCCAAATAAGCTCAATTGGAAACAAAACAGGAGATAGTACACTGGTAACACAAAAATACAAAAGATTATTCAGGGCTACTGTGAATACCTTTACATGCATAAACTAGAAAACCTAGAGAAGATGGATAAATTTATAGAAATATACAATCCTCATAGATTAAACCGGGAAGATATAGAAGCTATGAACATACCAACAGCAAGCAGTGAAATTGAAATGGTAATAAAAGATTGCCAACAAAAAAGAAAGTCCAGGACCAGATGGATTCACAGCCGAATTCTATCAGACTTTCAAAGAATTGGTGCCAATCCTATTGACATTATTCCAAAAGACAGAGAAAGAGGGAATCCTCCCAAAGTCATTCTATGTAGCCAGTATCACCCTAATACCAAAACCAGAAAAAGAAATAACAAAAAAAAAATCTACAGACTAATATCCCTGATGAACATAGATGCAAATCCTCAACAAAATTCTAGCAAAAAAAATCCAACAGCATAGCAAAAAGATAATCCACCCTTGTCAAGTGGGTTTCATGCCAAGAATGCAAGGATGGTTTAACATACGCAGGTCAACAAATGTGATACATCACATAAAAAGAATTAAAAACAAAAATCACATGATCATCTCAATAGATGCAGAAAAAGCATTTGACAAAACCGAGCATCCCTTTATGATTAAAACCTTTAGCAAAAATGGCATAGAAAGGACATACCTGAATGTAATAAAAGCCATCTATGGTCCAGGCAGAGTGGCTTATGCCTGTAATCCCAGCATTTTGAGAGGCTAAGGCAACTGGATCACTGAGGTCATGAGTTCAAGACCTGCCTGGCCAACATGGGGAAAACCCATCTCTACTAAAAATACAAAAAAAAAAAAAAAAAGTAGCCAGGCATTGTGGTGGGCACCTGTAATCCCAGCTACTTGGGAAGCTGAGGCAGGAGAATTGCTTGAACCTGGGAGGCAGAGGTTGCAGTGAGGACCAACTATGACAAACCCACAGCCAACATTATACTGAATGGGGAAAAGTTGAAAGCATTCCCCCTGAGAACTAGAACAAGACAAGGATGTTCACTTTCACCACCTCTATTCAACAGAGGACCGAAAGTCCTAGCCAGAGCAATCAGACAAGAAAAAGAAAGAAATGGCATCCAAATTGCTAACGAGGAAGTCAAACCGTTGCTATTTGCCAATGATATTATCGTATACTTAGAAAACCCTAAAGACTCATCCAAAAAGCTCCTAGAACTGGTAAATGAATTCAGCAAAGTTTCAGGATACAAAATTAATATACACAAAGCAGTAGCTCTGCTTTACACCAACAGTGAACAAGCTGAGAATCAAATCAACAACTCAACCCCTTTTACAATAGCTGCAAAAAATAAAAAATAAAAATACTTAGGAAAATACCTAACCAAGGAGGTGAAAGACCTCTACAAGCAAAACTACAAAACACTGCTAAAAGAAATCATAGATGACATGCACAAATGGAAACACATCCCATGCTCATGGATGGGTAGAATCAGTATTGTGAAAATGACCATACTGCCAAAAGCAATCTACAAATTCAATGCAATTCCCATCAAAATACCACTATCATTCTTGACAGAGCTAGAAAAAAATCCTAAAATTTATATGAAACCAAAAAAGAGTGCACATAGCCAAAGCAAGACTAAGCAGAAAGAACAAGTCTGGAGGTATCACATTACATGACTTCAAACTACACTACAGGTCATAATCACTAAAGCAGCATGATACTGGTATAAAAATAGGCACAGAGACCAATGGAACAGAATAGCAAACCTAGAAATAAAGCCAAACACTTACAGCCAACTGATCTTTGACAAAGCAAACACCATGAAGTGGGGAAAGGACACTCTATTCAACAAATGGTGCTGGAATAATTGGCAAGCCACTTGTAGAAGAATGAAACTGGATCCTCATCTCTCACCCTTTACAAAAATCAACTCAAGATGGATCAAAAACTTAAATCTAAGACCTGAAACCATAAAAATTCTAGAAGATAACGTCAGAAAAATCCTTCGAGGCATTGACTTAAGCAAAGACCTCATGACCAAGAACCCAAAAGCAAATGCAACAGAAACAAAGATAAATAGATGGGACTTAATTAACTAAAAAGCTTCTGCACAGCAAAAAAAGAAAATAATTAACAGAGTATACAGACAACCCACAGAATGGGAGGAAATCTTCACAGTCTATATGTCTGACAAAGGACTATGATTCAGAATCTACAAATAAATCGTCAAGAAATAAATAATCCCATCAAAATGTGAGCTAAGGACACGAATAGACAATTTTTCAAAGAGAGTATACAAATGGCCAACAAGCATATGTTAAAATGCTCAGCATTACTAATTATGAGGGAAATGCAAATAAAAAACCACAATGTGATACCACCTTACTCCTGCAAGAATGGCCATAATCAAAAAATCAAAAACTAATAGATGTTGG
Organism: Papio anubis; assembly: GCF_008728515.1. NCBI lineage: Eukaryota > Metazoa > Chordata > Mammalia > Primates > Cercopithecidae > Papio > Papio anubis. Next base: position 58,184,903 of record NC_044980.1, on the reverse strand, counting down.
TGCGAATGTGGTGAAAGAGAACACTTTTACCCTCTTGGTGGGAATGTAAACTAGTACAACCACCATGGAAAACAATATGAAGATTCCTTAATGAACTAAAAGTAGATCTCCCATTTGATCCAGCAATCCCACTACTGGGTATCTACCTAGAATACCAAAAAAGATACTTGCACACTCACGTTTATAGCAGCACAATTTTCAATTGCAAAAATATGGAACTAACCCAAATGCCTATCAGTCAACAAGTGGATAAAGAAAATGTGGTGTGTGTGTGTGTGTGTGTGTGTATGTGTGTGTGTATATATATATATACACACACACACACATACACATTTTATATATATGGACATTATACACACACATATACACACACACACACACACACACCATGGAATACTACTGAGCCATAAAAAGGAATGAAATAATGGCATTCACAGTAGCCTGGATGGAATTGGAGACTATTATTCTAAGTGAAGTAACTCAGGAATGGACAATCAAATATAGAATGTTCTAACTCATAAGCAGGAGCTAAGCTATGAGGATGCAAAGGCATAAGAATGATACATTGAACTTTGGGAACTCAGGGGAAAGGATGGGAGGTGGGTGAGAAATAAAAATGTACACATTGGTTACAGTGTACACTGCTCTGGTGATGCATGCACTAAAATCTCAGAAATTACCACCAAAGGACTTATTCATGTAACCAAACACCACCTGCTCCCTAAAAAAAAACCTATTAAAATAAAAAATAAATATATGTATGTATATATTTATATAAAAATATATATGCATATGGAAACACACACATATATATATGTGTATATATATGCAGAGAGGGTTGGAAATATCTTTGTAGGAAGAAATGCCCTTTAAGATGCCCAGTAATTTTTCACTCTGCAGTTAACCTGTCAGAATGTAGCTAGCTGCATGCTGATAAGGATGAAAAGAAGGCAAAGGAGAAATTACTAAGAGACACAGAGGTGCAATGAGTACAGATTTCACTGCTAAATGACCTTCCTGGTGTGGTGGTAATGAGCAATGCCCCCATTAGGTAGAATTCCAGAATTCATATCCAACACTGGGCTCACACCTGCTGATTAGCAGCAAGGGAGGGTCCCACAAGCCTGAGCAGGTCCCACAAGCCAGGTGAGAATAAAGATTGGGGACTTAAGGTTAAGGCAGAAGTGGGGTAACCAGACTAAGCAAAATGGCAGAGACTTAAGACAGAGGTGGAAACTTAAAGAAAGACTCCAACATAATAAAACCCCCAACTCGAGTCTGTTGCTTGCTCATTCTCTCTCAGCAGCCTGCTCTTCTCATCTTTCAGAGTGTAGTTTGTTTCTAAATAAACACTCTGCTCTCTATTTTCCTTCAATAAATTCTCTTTTGTGGCTAAATTGTCTCTTGACCGAGAAAGACAAAGGATCAAGGATTTTCACACTTCTGGTAATATTCTGACCTAGCTAACCTTTGTATGAAGGAAAAATAAAAACAGAAAAACTGAGAGTTTTTCTCTGCTTCTACTTAAAAGTTAAAATTTGCTACATTTCCCACAATATGTTGATTTGTATGACAAAAATTTGTATATTTTTAGTAATCTTTGAGATTGACTTTAGTTTAGAAACATGGTTCTCATCAATTAAATGAATTTTAATTTATTTCTAGGTACACTTCCCTCTGCTTTCCAGATGTATAACCTCCTCATTTCATTAACAAAATCGATTAATATAATAAACTATCTGATTCTACAAACATTGACGTGACGCAGTAGAAAAGTGAAGGGTTTGAGGCATAATCTGATCCTTCCTATTGGCCCTGGATTATGAAAATGTTTCAAACTGTCCATTTTCAAATTGTTCAATGTGAGTAGAATGGTCTCACGTTGAACTACCAAAACTCATCCCATGAAGAAAAGCCTGGAATTTCTTTGTATAGTTATAGCATAATCAAACACTACAAGAACATTCACCACTCATACCAAATGAGCCCACTAATTGTTTCTACATTTTAATTATTTTTCAAAAACTGGTAATGGGAGGGGCAAATTCAACACATGGAGATGATTTATAGGGCCAGTACATTTTTTTTATGTGTAAGCTTTAATAGTGTTAGGTGAGACTTGCATCCTCTAACTTATCAAAAAGAAGATATTAAATATTTGTTATTTTGCCTAATGTCTGAAAACTTTGCCTGTATTTTCTCTGGTTTTAACTTCCCAGCTAGTCATGCTTCCTCTCCACTATTATGCACAGAGATCTGTGCATGTTAACTTCTCCAGTGTAAGAAAACTGACAAACTTCAAGCTGGAGGAATAGGGTAAAAAAGGGAAGAGAGAGTCAAGAATAAAATAGAGAATAAGTTTTTATAAATAGTGAATAGTTGATGTCGTATAAAAAATAATCAAGTGTCAGTCATTTATTTGTTTAACAAATAATATTAAGCAACTTCTATGTTCCAATATTTTTTTAGATGTATTTATACAGTAATGAAGAAGAAAGACAGTTTCTGCCCTCATATAGCTTGTATATTAGTGGGAGAGACAATGAAGAAATAAACTAAATAATTTCAACATCATTTCAGTTATTAATAATTATATGAAAAATAAGTTATTAAATAATGTTGGGTTTAGTAATTATCATTTTACAAGAAGTGGCTAGAAGACATGTCTCTAAGGAGGTGACAATTGAGCAGAAACTTGTATAAAGTGAAATAATAAGATAAAGACTTAAAAATTTAGAATAGATTTTGAAGTTTACTGGTCATTTATAATACTTGTAGCAGTTACAGGGCAGTAGGGGGAAAAAGTCAGATTTTAATAGTTGACAGGTACAATAATATGAGTATACTAAAGAAATATTTTTCAAGAATATTGTCTTTACAGGGAATGAGAAAAATATAAATATTTGTATCTAATAAATATTATAAAGATAGAAAAACACCGGGCAAATACAAAGAAAGCAAGAAAATGAAGCGATATTAACTTCAGGCAAAATAGACTTAATAGTGATTTATTTTGTGTCAGCTGAGCTAAGCTGGAACTATGTTCCCCAGAATTCCCTTTCCATTATGCTCCCTGGTTAAGTCAGACCATAAGAAATTTTGGCTTGAGATTTCAGGATAGGGAGTGAAGTAAGGCAGTAGCCATTACACTCTCAACATCTTTGTTAGAGGTAATGAGGGATGTGTACAGAGGTGTCAGCTGGCTGTTTTCTCATTTCCCCTGTTTGGCGCCCAATTCTGCTTCTGGACTGTCAGTCCTGCTGACAAAAAGTGACCCTATCCCAACCACAAGATTCTTCACTGTTAACTCACAGAGGTAGAACCAATGAAGAGCCAGTAACCTTCTACAGGATTCCACACCACCCACTTGCAGATGTACTACAACAACTGACATAACTCATTTTCCTTAAGCTATAAACTCATTCACCCATGCCAGGCGTGATTAGCTGCTCCTACATATTTGCAAAGTCTAATTCATATTACAAAGTCTTTATTCAACTATATTCATAGTGGTTCTTCTTCCCCACCCGAAACTTAGATGATACAATAATGTAAAATAAACAAATATTAATAGAATTGAAGAGACCAAATAACATTTAAACAGATGCACACAAGAAACAATTATGAAACAGTACTGGAAACTATGCCTAGAAATATATATATAGAAACAAACAAACAAAAAAGCATTATAAGAAGAAATTGGCAAGATTTATAAACTCTCATCCTTCTGGGAATTTTAAAAATCACAATGGATATAGAATATGTGTCAGTGTAACTAACAAGCTTGATCCGATATTCAGAGCTCAGTTTCCAAAATTTAGAGAACAGATACTTTTTTCTTAATCATTCAAAATGTGACATATGAAGTCACAAAGAACGTGTCAACAAATTTCAAAGAATACCAGAAAGGTCTGTTTTCTGAAAAGAGTAAAATTAAATAAAACATATATGTCAAAATTATCTATGTTTTAATTTTTTAAAACCCAAGTAATTGGGAGGTTAAGAAAAATCATTATGATTGAAATTATCTATTGCTGACAATTGATTGGTAATAATAGTGCTATATTATTTATAAAATATTGTGAAATGCAATAGTAGCAGCATTAAAAATAATTGTTTGGATTTGAAAGCATTTCTGTAGGAATAGGATGACTTAAATTACACTGTTTACATCCAAAAGGCAGAAAAGAGTAAGACAAAAGTGAGCCAAAGGAGTACAAACGATTGAAAAGAAGCAGAAAAGTAAAAGAAAACAGCATTAAAAATAAAAGTCTTAGATACATTTTAAAAGACAATTTACTTGAAAAGACAATAAAATTTATAGATCTCTAGCACAAATAAGAGAAAGAAAAAGAGAAAAAGGAAAGAGCGAAGTGAAAGAAAAAAACTTAGGAAGAGAAAAAGAATATAAACAGAAGCAAATATTTCCAAAAAATTGTAGTGCTTGAGGTGCACAAATTAGGAAAAAATGGAAAAATATATAATTTTAGCATTTTTATGACAACTGATTCAAAAAATATAAAACATAACAAATGTATGCTTATTAAAAACAAAAATGCAGTTTAAAAACATCTTCCTGTTTTTCCCCTATCCCAACAGAAGACATCAGACTCCATGACTTCATGAGGCAAATTTTGCAGTGATATTACAAGCAAATCACAATCCCACATAAAGTACCTAAATGCTCAGCCAAAAACAAAAACAAAAACAAAAACAAAAAAGAAGATAGGAGCTATTCAATTCATTTTAAAGCTAACTATAATCTTTATTAAAACAAATGAAAATGAATAAAACCTACAGGACAAAAATAGAAAAAAAAAGAAAATTAAAAATGTAGGTAAATTAGCTACATGTAGAATAGCCAGGGGAGTCTAAAATAATTATTTGAATTAATAATTATATTTAATAAATTTATAAGTACAAATATTATGTTTCTATATGCTAGCAATAAATAATTGGGAAATATTTTAAGTCAATTTACAATAACACTGGAAGTCACAAATACTTAAGCACAAACTTAATAACTGAAATATATACAAAGTCTCAAAGTCTATAGAAACTCCAAAACAGTGTAGAGAATTAGCAATGATAGATTAAAAGAAATCTGGGCCGGGCGCGGTGGCTCACGCCTGTAATCCCCGCACTTTAGGAGGCCGAGGCAGGTGAATCACAAGGTCAGGAGATCGAGACCATTCTGCTCTAACACGGTGAAACCCCATCTCTACAAAAAATACAAAAAATTAGTCGGGCGTCATGGCGGGCGCCTGTAGTCCCAGCTACTCGGGAGGCTGAGGTGGGAGAATGGCGTAAACCAAGGAGATGTAGCTTGCAGTGAGCCGAGATCATGTCACTGCACTCCAACCTGAGCGACAAAGCGAGACTCCGTCCCCAAAAATAAAACTAAATTAAATTTAAAAATAAATAAAAATCTAAAAATTAGTGAAATAAACTTTGTTCAAAATATTTGTGGTGTAATTTCTTTATAGATTCAACAAATTTATAGCCATACTCCCAGAAAGCACTAGTATAGAAGTTGTAATAATTATTTTAAATTTACATAGAAATTTAAGAGATCTGTAGGAGCCAAAAATCATTTTTAAAAGGATCAGAGTTAGAGAACTTGCAGCACATGAAACAAAAAATGTATCATAAGACTACAGCCATCCAGGCAGTGTTATATTGCTTTATTATAGACAAAGGAACAAAAGTATTTTTCAGGAATATCATTTCATTTATATAGTCAATTTTTCTAATTTATTAATATGTAATTTGCATACCACAAAATTCACTCTTTCAGTGTACAATTCAGTAGATTTTAGTACATTTGCAAAGTTGTGCAAATATCCCCATTATCTAATTCCAGAACATTTTCACCATCATAAAATGAAACGTCAAATCTATTTGCAGTCATTATCAAATCTTCTCTCCCAGCCCTTCAGCTACAAATCTACTTTTTGTCTGTGTGGATTTGCCTCTTCTGGACATTTCACATCAGTGGAATCATACAACATGTAGCCTTTTATTACTGGCTTATTTCACTTAGCATAATGTTTTCAAGGTTTATGTGTCAGCATGTGTCAGTATTTATTTTTATGACTGAATATCATTCCACTACATGGATATTTCACATTTTATGTATTCACTCACCTATTGATAGACTTTTAGATTAGTTCCACTTTTTGGTCATTATGAATAACTACACACGTATATGTTTGTGCGTGTGTGTGTGCGCACGCATATATATATTTGTATTATATATATACATATACATGTTTTTGTATAGACATATATTTTTAATTATCTTGGGTATATCCTAAGAGTAAAATTAGTGATTCAAACGGTAACTTCAAGCTTAATTTTTAGAACTTCTCAAAGTGGCTGTATCATTTATATTCCCACCAGTGATATACAAGTTTCCATTTTTTCACATCCTTGCCAAAACTTGCTACTGTCCATCATTTTTATAATATCCATTGCAGTGAACTAGTATCTCATTGTGGTCTTGATTTGCATTTTCCTTGGTTAACAATGTTCAATATATTTAAGCATACTTATTGGCCATTTTAAAATTCTTTTTGAAGAGCAATCTCAATGAATTCAGATCATTTGCTTATTTTTTCAATTGGGAATTTGTCTTTATATATTCTAGATACTATGCTTTAACAGATATATAATTTACAAATATTTTCTCTGAAGTATGTTTCTTGTAAACAACATAGTTATTTATATTGTAAATATATAGATAAATATATAGTTATTTATATTGTAAATAACTATATGTTATTTACAAGAAACAAAGGATTTTGTCCATACTGCCAATCTCTGCCTTTGGATTGAGGTTTTAGCCTGTTTACATTTAATGTAAATATTGGTAACAGAATCATTACTGTAATTTTGTCATTCCATTTTCTTCTGGCTATCTTACTTTCTTATGAGACATCACCTATTGTTTTTGGAGATCCCTTGGGTATAATGAGTTGTTTATTTCTTGCTATTTTCCATATTTTTTCTTTGTCTTTTTTGAGTTTAATTATGATAGTACTTGGAATTCATTGAGTTTCTAAGACGTATAAAGCTTATCTTTCAATTTGGAAGTTTGGGTCATTATTTCTTCAAATATTTTTTCTTCTATTTTGTCTACTTCCTCTCCTGCAACTCTCAGAAATAAGCTTGAGAGTATCCCATGGGTCTCTGAGATTTTATTTATTTTCATTAGTTCTTTTTTCTTTCAGCCCCTCAAAATGGATAACCATAATTGACCTGTCTTTCACTGATTATTTATTCTTTCCTTAATATCTGATATTGAGCTCATCTAGTAATTTTTTTTTTCATTTTAGTCGTTGTACTTTCAACTCCAAAATTTCTGTTCTTTAAAAAATATAATTTTTCTATCTTTACTGATATTTTTAATGAGATATCACTTTCATACTTTCTTTTAAAATAGTTGATTTAAATTCCTTGTCTAGTAAGTCTAATCTCAGGACTTCTTCAGAGATGATTCCTATTGGCCTCTCATTTTATGTTTATGGATCATACTGTCTTGTTTCTTTCAATGTCTCATTTTTTGTTAACTGAATATTTTTTTTAAAAAAATGTAGCAATATGCTGGAAATCATAATCCTCTAACCTAAGGATTTGATGTTGTTGTTGTTCCTGTCACTTTTAGTAATTTATCTGAACCAATTCTGTACAGCCTATATTATTTGCCATGTATGACCAGTGATATTTCTTCTCAGCTAGCTTAGGGGTTAGCTAGTGATTCAACATAGATACACTCAAATAAATCAAATGCATAATCTTCCAGCCTTTGACAGTAAATCTTTGTGCATTTTGGGGTACACTTTTAATGCTCACACTGCAGTTTACAACTTCACTTTACTTCTCACTTTCTACCTGTACAGAACCTCAAGTTCAGCCAGAGGTAAGAACTTTGGACACTCTCAGGCCTTTCCTGAGCAGGTGCACAGTTGTCAGAAATTACTTATAGCAGAATACAAATCACATTATCCTAAGCATTCATCCTTAATGTATAAATTTTAACTTTAGCAAGATTAAGTACAGTCTTAATAATGGTGAGCTGGAAGATAACTCATGAAGCATCAGATGTGAGTTTATCTAGGCAGTACAGCTACTGAGACTCTGATACAAAGTGCAAATGCCATCGCTGAATGGTTGTTAAAGGTGACCAAGTCATACATCTGCTCTCAAGATACCAAATAGAGAAAAATCAATCATTTCTACTGGTAATAATAACATTGTATCCTTTATAATTTGAACTAAAATTATAGGAACAGTATTAGGCAAAGATTCAAAAATTAAAATGCAAGCAAATGTAATGCACTTGTACTGACTTTCTTATAATAGAAGACTCCAAAATGGTTCTAATGATAAAAAAATACTGATGTTAAAGAGACAGGAGGGAAGTTTGAATAAAAATGTTATCAAATATGGGCATTAAAAAAGTGATCTTTCCATAGTAATACATGACTTTTCATAACAGATTTTAGAAATATTTGTGTAAGTAGATTAAAAATCAAAATGTATAGCCAGATTTCTCCTCCTTCATAGCATGCTTATTCATGTAGGCCAAAAAATTTTTTAAGTATTAGAAAATGGGAGTGCTGTTTTAGTTTACCTTGTATTTCATTAGATGTATTTCGAATAGTCTAGAATAATGACCTAACAGAATGAGGTTTACTTCTTATATGATTCTTACAAGGACTTAATAATGGATTTGGAAACATTTCCTATTCTTGAATTATTTCTTAGTAAATTTGTTCCTTTTTTTCACCTACCAAGAAACTGAAAGTCTATAATTGAATTCTTGATACCCATCTTCCAATTGATAATCTTAAAAATTCCGTGTGGGATGGTCCCCTATGGAAGGCTTGTCAGATTACCATGTGGATTCATACCCTATGTGTAGCCTGAACTTGGTTTAGTAGCAATTGCCCTTTCCTTACCCAGGCTGATCTTTTAATTTCAGAGTCTTTGGAGAGACTGTTCATATCACTGCCTCCCATTTTTTTTGAAAAAAACAACTTTTTGTTGTAATTGGTCTCATGTTCTATTATATCAGCCCTGTGTAGGAGCCCTGGAACAAACCAAGTTTCATTTTATCCTGTCAAATGTGCACACACCTTGGTATATTCATTATGACAAAATGCAGTATTCTTTCTGTGCCACTATTGCTCAGAGTTTGAGATTAATGTATTTGTGGCTGTGACCTCAAAAAAAAACACATGCTCTCTCTCTCTCTGTCTTTTTTCAATATTACTTGATTACAAATGGCAAATAGCAAATGGAGTATTTAAAGCCCCCTCAGTTCTAGATTTCTGTCTTATCCCAAGATTCCAGCCAGGTAGTGGCCAAGTTCATCACTCAATTATGACTTCAGTTGTAACAGTCCTTCTTAACTTGAGAATGTTTTGATCTCACCCGAATACTATGAAATATTTAACTCTCGTTTAGTACCCAATCTTTATTCCTAGTTTATCAGTGCTTAATGTCCTTCCTTAGTTCTTCAAATATCAGATCTCTTTAGGGTCTTAGCTACTAGAGAATTCTTTCCCTTTTTTGCAGTTTAGGACACTTCCCCCTTCTTCTGGCATTTTAATAACACATTTATACTTTTATCTATGGCCTCTGAAATTTCAGCTTCTATAAATGACCCATGAAGCCAATTAGCACATTCAAGCACATTCACCATCCACCTTTGTTTGCTATTACTTTTGTAAACTTCTTAGTCTGTGCCAGGCACTGACTACTTCACCAGAAGTAACATGATTACCAGAAGGCCCTGCCAGACTAGTTGATATAAAGAACAGGAACTGAGTTGAACAGTGAGAATAGAAAATAATTTTTAATTTCTTCCTCCATTATATGATATTCCAGGGGACAAGTTCAAAGAAAAGGCAGAGGCAGATTCATAAAAATTCATGAAACTGGCCAACTCCTTTCATACCTAGAGCTCATTGCTATATATCATATGCTATTAAAGTTTATGCCAAAAAGAAATGTGCTTTCTGAAAATGTGTCAGGTGTATTTTCCAAAGCACAAACCCAATGTTATTAACAACCAGGAATTCATTGTGAATCCCATTCTGCACAGATAGGAGAATAATATAGCTTAGCAAAATTTTGAGTTTGACAGCTTTTGGGAGTTCAAGTTAATTAAAAAAAAAAAAACAAACAAACAAACAAAAAAAACACCCTTACTTGATATGAGTTAGAATATTGTATTTCAAGCCCTAGTGAGTCAACATGCCTGAGGGATCAATATGACTGGTGACATGCAACTTAGGAACCACACGAGTGTTAATAAAAGATCATGAAGTCGTGAAGACAAAGAAAATGAGAGCTTTATTTTCTATTTAAAAAAAATCTGTAGTTGGGGAGTTGCAGCATAGTCAGCAGAACAAAGAGGGAGTCTGACTTAAATAGGGAAAGTTCTAGTCCCAGTCCCCAATCACCTATGTACGTGCAAATCAGGGGTTCAAACTCATCTAGTCCCAACTAGTTGAAAACAGCCAAGTCCTGATTGGGTAGTTTCCAAGTCCAAAACCAGAAGTCTCTGTAGGATGTCCCTTTCAGGTAGCTGGTAGGAGGAGTTTTCCAGCCACAGTGTCTCAGCTCTAGCTGTAGAAACTCTTAGCTCAGAGGTGCAAACAGGATGTTTGTCTGAAGCTGCCCTTTTAGGCAACCAAGGGGTGTATGTCCACCTTTCTCTCTCTAGCCATGGCCACTGGGTTCTATTATCTTAATTTGGGTATGTTTATCCGCCACAGGGAATCCATCTTGTCTGGCGAGCTTGGGGTCATATTTAGTTTCATTTCACACCAAAACATCAATACTTTATTGTGTGTTCGCAAGTATTAGTCCTTGGGCATGAATGATGCATCTCAACCCAGACTGCCCCGCTGCTGGCACTGCACAGACAGAAGCTAGCCTTGTGGTTAAATAGCTTTGAGAATTCATAAACCTACATAGTCATTCAAGTATTTAAGGAGTAGAGTAGGCTCTAGAGATTCAATGGTGAACAAGACAGGATACATAGTGATTTAATGGACTCCAGTGGCAAAAGAAATCAGTATCTAAGTAAGCAAACATGCAAAAAAATACTGCTAAATGGCAATAAGGCTACAGAGTTAAGAAACAATGGTCTGAGAGTGCGAACAATGGGCTATATGAATTAGGTAGTCACGGAAAACTCAGGGCAGGACACTTAAGAAAAAAGGAAGAACAAAAGGAAGAGAGTTGCAGATGGAAGAAACAGTATGTGCATGACTTGGGGTTATTCCAAGAGGGAAATGATCCCAAAAGATGATGCACTTATTAAGCACAGTGCCTACAGTACCACAATTGGAGTTTCAGTTTTTTTCTTTTTCTTGCCTAACTCACTGGAAATAAAAACCTATAAAACTATTTCAAATAATATTTGAAACTATAAGACAGTTTTGAAAATTAATATAGAATTAAGATGGAAATGTGGCTCTGATGTTTTGAAAAGAGGACAGGGCTTGGAGTCAAGTTCAGGGTTTTTATTTAACTGTGACAGTTCATATGTTGACAATACCAATTAATACATATAATTAATGACAAATCACTTGTCTCAAAGACAATATCCTCAACTATAAATAAAGGTAATTACATAATCCAATGAGGTAATGATTATAAAGTACTTTATAAATTCTAAAGTTATTGTTGTTGTTTTTAAAGAATAGGTAGAAGAAGACATGACCACCTTAAAACATTGATGATTTTTCCAACACCGACATCTAGCTCCAGTTATGCCTATTGTGAACAGATAGGATATTAAGGAAACTACATTGAGAACTTCATTCATAGGTTCTGGCTGACAGTTTCTCTGTAGGGACTAGTCACTAGTCATTTTCTTTTAATATTTGTCTAACCAAGGTACTAATATCTAGTAGCAGTCTATTTGTACTGGAGAGTTTTTCCTTAGTCACCTAAACACAAGACAAAATTCCTGTTGGTGAATTGCGAATCAGAGGTGACATTTGTACAAAGTACCTTTTTTTCTTAGACCTGTCTACAACAATGGTCTCTACAGTCTGAAAGAGATTTATCAAGTTTCAGAACATGTAACTATTTTCTATTGCTGTTGATGGTATCATAGAGAGGTTGATAAATTTGAGGAATGTGCATAGAACAGCAACTAAGCTAATATCAGTCCTTAGTCAAATTGTGAATCTGGGAGGTTCATATAGAGTTAATGGTTTTATAGTTCCAGCTTTCAGAATCCCTATGCTCTTTCTATGGATAAAACTGTCATTAAGAAGAATCCAAAACTCACACTGATGTGTGAAGGTCTAACAAGTTATATTTGACTGGAAGTCTAGAAAATGAGGCTCTTCTCTTGGTTTTGAGATGACTTACTCACCAAGCTTCCTGCCCCTCTGAATCTCTCTTCCCTCAAATTTAAAATGAAGGGACTAGCTATCAGGGTGATTCCCAAACTCATTTACATATAAGAAATACCTGGAGAGGTTTGGGACAGACATATAGATGCCAAAATTTCAACCACAGATATTATGATTTAACAGAACTGAGTTGGAGCCTAGGTAATTCAAATTTAAAATTAAATTGGAAATTGCTGGACTTTGCAAGAAGAATTCTAAGGCTCCTTCTAGTATGAAAATTCTAGAATACAATTATTTAACTGAGAATAATTATCCTATTGAACTACAATCATAGATTAATGATTTTATGACCCCTTAACTAGCCAACTGTTTTAACAGTGACAATAATAATACCTAATATTTTCTCAAGAGCTTACTCTGTGCCTGACACTCTAAACACATTAAATGTATTTTTGTATATTTTTAACAATCCCACGAGGTAGGGACTATTGTTATCCTCATTACAGAGATAAGAAAATTGAGAAATAAATGATAATGTGGCAAACACTACCAGAACACTTATTTTGTGCCAGGCATTATTCTAATATTCTAAGATTCAAATACTTGAATATTGTTAGCCAGGTGTAGTGGCTCACATCTGTAATCCCAGCACTTTGAGAGGCTGAGGCAAGTAGATCACTTGAGGCCAGGGGTTCGAGACCAGGTTGGCCAACATGGAAAAACCCTGTCTCTAGTAAAAAAATACAAAAAAAAAAAAAAGGTAGTCTTGATGGTATGCTCCTGTATTCCCAGCTACTAGGGAGGCTGAGACATGAGAATCACTCTAACCCAGGAGGCAGAGGTTTCAGTGAGTGGAAATTGAACCACTGTGCTCCAGCCTAGGTAACAGAGTGAGACTCTGTCTCATAAAAAATAAATCTTCAAAGACTATCTATTGTTAGAATTTAGTCTTATATTCTATATGTTACATATAGAATATATAAAGTATATTTTATATATCTTATATAATTTACATATAATAGATAATATATATTTTATATATTATGTATATAAAAATCTCACAACAACACTATGAGGATGGACTATTATTTTCATTTTTACAGATGAGCAATCCAAGGAACAGAGACATTAAATAGCATGCATTAAGGTTACATAGTAATTGGCAGATCTAGGATTAAAACCCCAGCAATCTAGCTCCAGAAACCGTGCTCTTAACCACTATCACAATACAGATATGCATACCATCTCTCAGAAATGTTGGGTAACCAGTTCAAGTTCATGTAGTTAGTAAGAGTACAACACTGAAAGGAAGTGTACATATCATTTGATTCCATAGCTCATGTTCATGATTATTACTCTATTAGAAATGCCTAGAAGCAACTGGTTCTACCTGATTGGTGGTAGCATGTGGGAAACTCAAGGGTATGAGGTAGGAATGCCAGGTTTAGTCAAGCTATATGTCAGAAACATAAACATAGGATGGAAAAGTATTACGTTCTCCTTTACGTTCTCACATATCATCTCTTGAATTCTTTCACTCTCTGTGTAGTTCTTCTAACTATGCAGCAATGAAGAATATGGCACAGGTGAATAAATTCATCTACAATCATCCTCTAATATTGAATGGGAGCTGCATTATAAAATGAAAAATTGGCTTTTATTGAGTGTCTACTATATGCCCAGTGTCACATCTGTCTGTGGCAAATTTTTTTTTAAATGCATTAATTCATGTCAAATAACAACAAACCTATTACATTACCCATATGTATTTTTATGAAAAGTGGCAATATTTTCAAAAAAAAAATTTATATTCATGAGAAAACTGGCATTGTTTTACATTTTTACAAATATTTTTAATGTCTAGCTTAGGTAAATTCAACTGGATTCTCATGTCTGCCTCTATATTTAATCTGTTATACTGTCAAACATGTAGTAGCTGGAAAACTCAGTGTACACATGGTGGAGTGGAAATTGTTTTGATGCTGTTAGACCTCCTGAAAGAGGCTCAGAGGCCACCGGGGGCCCTTGGGCTACACTTTGAGAGCCACTGTGAAAAATAAGAGATGTCAGTTATTCTCAAAAGAGATGCACTTCAACCACCATATAAAAGAAGTTTAAAACTCAGTCATTAAGACAAAAAAAGTTTTTATCGGGCAAAGGATTTTAGTGAACCTTTCTCCAAAGAATATATACAATAGGAGCATGAAAAGATATTCAACATTAGTTATTAGGCAAGTACAATTTTAAAACCACAATGAAATACCACTTCACACACACTAAGATAACTAAAATGGAAAAGACAGACAACAAATGTTGGTGAGGATGTGAGAGGAACCTTTATACATTGCTGGTAAGTTTGTAAAATTGTAAAGCTGCTTTAGAAAACTATTTAGCAGGTCCTAAAAATACTAAACATAAAGACCAAACATCACATTCCTTGGTATATATTCAATAGAAACATATATTCATATAAAACCTTGTACACAGTATTTATGAAGCATTATTTATGGGAGCCAAAAACTAGAAAGTATCCACATGTCTGTCACCTAATGAATAAAAATATGTGTAATATCCAAACACTGCAATATTGTTCAGTCATAAAAATGAATGAAGTGCTGGTGCATGCTACTACATGGATGAACCTTGAAAACATTATTGGAAGTGAAATAATCCAATAGTAAAAGTTTATATATTATATGATCCCATTCATATGAAATGTCCACAGAATAGGCAAATCCATAGATACAGATTTGTGATTGTCAGGAACTGGGAGAGGCGGGAGGAAGGGAGAGCAAGTGCTAATGTTTATTTCTTGGTTGACGAAAATGTTCTGGAATTGGTAGTAATGGTTGCACAACTTGTGAATGTGCTAGAAACAACTGAATTTTATAGTATGTGAATCATATCTTAATAATGCTTTTATAAAAACAACTACTGTTCTCACTTCTCCCATCTTCCCGATATTCTAATATGTTCCCCAGGTTTACCAGCTTGCTATGTATCTTGCCTCCCTATCCTCCAGACTGTCATACCATTGAAGGTTCTTACTTTAGTGAGCAACTGATAAAAGTGAGGGGAAAGTTCTCATCCCTCCAGTACTCTGAAGTGAACTAGGGAAAAAATTGAAAGCTTTAACTTTACATGCATATTGTTGTATAAAGACTATATCAAACAGAAGTAGTTATACATATGTCCATTATACAGGTCAGCAACTTAGACCATTAAAATTTAATAAGCAAAGAATGATAGCAGATGTGTATGTTTTGATTTTGATTAAAATCATGAAATTATAACTCAGAATATAAAATGAGTTGAATTAAAATAAAGGGTAGTTATACGCCTAATCACCACCTCTGTCTCTCCTAATTATACTAAGTAGACTCCAGTGTTTGAAACAAATAATGTCTACTTCTCTTGACACCCATGTCTTTAATGTCAAACCTCTCTGTTTCTTGTTCTCTTCCTGTCCAGAACTGAACTGAGATAGTGTTTGGCAGGGGGGACCTTTAGTCAATAACTGTGGCTCTATTAGCAGTTGACATAAAGAATCAACTTTACTTAGTCATCATTTTTTACCAGCAGGATGCAGAGTCTAGTCCTTACATTTCCTGGGCTCCAGGGCTGTCAACACTGTTGTAAATAAATCGTTTGTTTTTCATCAGTAACAGAAGTAATGTCTCCTGCTCTGCTTTTAAAGACTTCTGATCTGACAGCCACTTTGTGGAACTCTGTCTACCTCAACACATTATGTGGACTCTAATACTACCTTCCCCACCAGAAGCAATAAAATATTGTTAAAAAATATATGGACACAAATTTCACATGCCTGCATTAAATCCCACTTACCTTCTAACTCTGTGGCTTCAAACAGGTTACTTAACTATTTTAAAAGGTCAACTATAGAGTTTAATAATAATTTAAGAGATTAATAATATAATTTACTTTATGAATTTGTTATACAGATATAATCCATGAACAATACTAGGAAGAGTTCCTGACATTTGCTAAGAGGTCATGGGATGCTAATAACATGCAAGATGCTCTGCCTTTGGCCGCTTAGAGAAAGAATGTATGAAAAAAGGTGGGATTGAAAAGCAGGTCATTTGTTTCAAGTATCCAGTCATGGTTTATTAATTTGAACAGCTTCATTGTGATATAAATGACATACAGCACAGTGTATATACTTGAAGTGTAAAATTTTGTGAACTTAACATATGTGCATACCTGTAAACCCATCACTACAATCAAGGAAATAAATCTATCCATCACTCCAAGTAGTATTTTCATGCCACTTTGTAATACAGCTGTTCTTCTCTGTCACCACCTGTCTTTTGTCTCCAGCAACCACTGATATTCTTACAGTTATGACAGGTAAGCTTGCATTTTCTAGAATGTTATGGAATTGAATCATAGTTTTCTTCTCTGTTTTATTCCATTCACATTTCTTTGTGTGGGCATGTGTTTTCATTTATCTTCATTAAGTAGCTACCTAAGAGTGGAAGAAACGTGTTATATGGTAGGTGTATATTTAACTTTTTAAAACATGACAAACTGTTTTCCAAAGTTGTATGATTTTATATTTCAATCAGCATTACCTAAGAGTTAAAATTGTTCCACACCCTCACCAGCGTTTGATATGGTCAGGCTTTTTAATTCTATCCATTATAAAGAATGTACAGCGGTATCTCATTTTGGATTTAATTTGCATTTCTCTAATGACTAGTGAATTTGTGATATTTTTATGTATTTATTAACTATCTGTATATCTTATTTGATAAATATGTTAAAATCATTTGCAAATTCCTTTTATTATCTTATTGAAGTTTGAGAGTCCTTGATATAATGCAGCATAAGTTATTTATCAGATATGTTTTGCAAATATTTTCTCATTTGCCTTTTTCATTCTCTAAAAAGAAAGTTTATTTGGAAGAGAAAATGTTTCTAATTTTGACAAAGTAAAAATTATGCTTTTACTTTTTAAATTCATAGGTTTGCCAAAATTTGGAGATTTTTGCATCTTAGTTAATGAGCAGATGAAGCTCTGTAGTTTTCTTTTCTTCCGATTTTTTTTTTTTAATCAGGGCAATATTGGTCTCATAAAATTAGTCAGTAAGTATTCCCTTGTCTCCTACTTTCTGGAAAGGTTTGTGTGGGAATAATATTTTTTCCCTTCCTAAAAAGTTTTAAAAAGTATGTTTTAAAAAGAGATTATAGTTTTGATGTCCTATTAAGGAAATATCTTTCCAAGCCCATGGTCACCAAAATTTCTCCTAGTTTTCCTTCTGGACATTTTATAATTGTCCTCTTTAGGAATATGATCCAATGTGAATACATTTTTGCATACAGTATAAGGTAGAATTTGGGGGTTTGGTTTTGGTTTGATTTTGCATTTTTTCCTGGCACCATTTATTAAAAATATTTTTCTGTTGAATTTTCTTGAAAACTGTAGAAAATAAATTGACCATGTATGTGTGGGTCTACTTCTAAAATATTCTGTTTCATTGATCTATATACCGTCTCTATATTTATACTAATATGAATGTATTCTCATAGCTTTATGGCTAAGTTTTGGTATCAGGTTATGTAAGTCCTATAACTTTGTTTTTCTATTTTAAAGTTTTTGGGGTAAGTATTCTAGCTCTTCTGAATTTCTATGTTAATTTTAGAATTTGTTTATTAATCTCTGTAGAAAGAACATGGTGCTCTTTTGTTTAAGATTGATTTGAATGTAGACAACAGTTTGGGAAGATTGACAAAATAACATTGTTGAGTCTTCTAATAAATAAACATAGTTTATATTTCACTTTATTTCTTCTTTAATTTCACTTAGAAATGTTTACATAGTTTTCAGCATATAGGTCCTGAAAGTTTTTAATCAAACTTATCCCTAATTATTTCATATTTGATACATTTATAAATTATGGTTTTTCTCATTTCAACTTGTAAATTTTTCATTGCTAGTACATAGAAATGCAATTGATTTTTGTATATTGGCTTTTCATCTTGCAAATATTCCAAATTCACTTATTAGGTTTACAGCATTTTTATAACTTACCTAGATTTTTCTACATAGACTATTACATCATCTCTGATAATCTTACATCTCTCTTGTAATTCTGTATGTATTTTATTTCTCTTTTTCTTTCTTGTTCTCTTTCTCCTCCCCCCACCCCCACCCCCTCTCTTTCTTCCTTCCTTGTTTTTGTCTTATTACACTGGGTAATGTTTCTAGTATAATCTAGTAAATTAGAAGTGGTAACAACAGTTATTCTTGTTTCTTCCCTAATATTAGGTGGGAAAGCATTGTCTTTCACCATTAAAGGTGGTGTTAATTGTATGCTTTGCATAGATATCCTTTATCTGATTGAGCAAGTTCACTTTTATTTCTAGTCCCTTGAGAGTTTTTATCATAAACAGATATTAGACTTTGTCACTTGTTTTTTTCTGAATCTGTTATGAGGGTCATATGATTTTTCATGTTTAATCTGTGAATATAGTGAAATATATTAAATTGTATATGTTAAGTCAAATTTCCCTTACTGGGATAAATCCCACTTGATGAGGAAAATTATTCTTTTTATATATTGCTAGATGAGACTTGCTAAAATCTTGAGATTTTTGCATCTTAGTTAATGAGCAGATGAAACTCTGTAGTTTTCTTTTCTTCTGATTTTCTTTTTTTTTTTTTGATTAGGGCAATATTGGTCTCATAAAATTGGTCAGGAAGTATTCCTTTGTCTCCTACTTTCTGGAAAGGTTTGTGTGGAAGTAGTATTTTTTTCTCTTCCTAAAATATTTTGTTAACTTCACCAGTGAATATTTTTGTAACTAGAGTTTCCTTTGTAGGGATATTCTCAAATACATGTGTTCTATTACTTTAATAGATACAGGAATATTTAGTTTTAATAGTTTGTGTCTTTCAAGGAATTTGTTTCATTTAAGTTGTTAGTTTTTATTGGCAAGAGTTATTCATAAAATCCCTCAGTATCAATTTAATGTCTGTAAAGTATGTTGTGATTATCCTCTTTCATTTCTCCTCTTTCATTTCTAACATTGATGATTTTTTCCTAATTCATATGTATAGATTCTTCCAAAAAGCTAGCTTTTGGTTTATTGATTTTATCTATTGTTTTTCTGTTTTCTATTGCATGTTTTCTGCTCTTTCAGTGGACTTTGCTGTTCTTTTATTAATTACTCTTACATGCCTTATGTTTAATTTGTGCTTCTTTTTCTTGGTTCTTAAATTAGAAGTTTAGGTCATTTCTTTTAAGCTTTGCTAATTTAATTGAAGAATTCTGCAACATTTTCTCTAAACATTCCTTTAGCTACCTACCATGAAATGTGGTATGTTGTGTTTTCATTTACTTTCAGTTCAAAATACTGTCTCATTCCCTTTTGATTCTTTTTTTTTTTTTTGATCCACCAGTTTTTAAGACATTTTATTTAATGTTAAAATATTTTAGATTTCCCATTATTTTTAGTTATTGGTTTCTAGTTTATATTATTTTTATTGTGGTCAAAGAATATACTTTGTTATATTTGAATTCTTTTATATTTATGCAAACTCATTTTTTGACAGATTATGGTCTATCTTGCTACATGTTCTATGTGTACTTGAAAGTAATGTGTACTTGAAAGTAATGTGTACTTTATTGTTATTTGGTTGAGCATTCTAGGTCATTTTGGTTGATGGTGCTTGAGATTACTGTATCATTGTCTAATCAATTATTTAGAGAGAGGTATTGAAATGTTTCTGTAATGGTGATTTGTCTATTTCTGTTTTCAGTTCTTTCAGGTTTTGCTTCATGTATTTTGAAGCACTGTTATTAGCAGCATAAATGTTTAGAACGATTATGTCCTCCTGATCAATTGATACCTTTATCATTATCAAATTATCTTCTTTATCCCTGGTAATATTCTTTACTAGTATAATTCGTCTGGTATAAAATAATTGATTTTATACCAGACGAATTATACTTTGATTGTTAGCTTTGTATATTCATTTCCATTATTTACTTTTAATTTGTATTTTTATGTTTAAATTTTATTTCTTGAAGAAGGACATAATTGGATCCTACTTTTACATTCAATTTAAAACCTATGTCTTTTAATCAGGGAATGTTGAAAACCATTTAATTTGATCAGTGATATGATTAAGTTAAATCAAGCATATTGCTGTTCGTTTTCCATTTTCACACTTTATTCTTTTTTTCCTTCTTTCTGCCTTATTTTAAATTAATTAATTTTTAAATTTTGTTCTACATCCTTGACTGGCTAATTAGCTTTAACTGTTTGTTTTGTGTTTTAGTGTTTGCTTTAGTGTTTCTAACATGCATGTTTATCATTGTTTAGCTTAAAGTAATGTTGCTTCACTTCACATGTAATGAAAAATCTTATTACTGTATACTCTTCATTCCCCTTTCCCTAAAAAATCTTTGGGCTGTTATCATCCATTTTGCTTCTATACACCTATATGATAAACTTCAAACTGTTATTATTTTTATTTTTAAAAATCAATTATCTTTCAAAGAAACTTATAAATAGGAAAATTTTATTTTATTTTCACATGCATACTTTTTTCTGTTGATCTTCATTCCTTGAATAGATAGAGATTTTCATCTTCCTGAAGAATTTCTTTTAACATTTCTTTGCAGTGCCGGTGGTGACTTTTGTTAGCCTTTGTATGTGCCAAAAAAAAAAAAAAAAAAAAAAAAAGCTTTTTTTTTCTTCATTTTCCTCAAAAGATATTTTCGTAGAATATGGAATTCTAGTTTGATAGGTCCTTTTTTTCTTTCTTTCTTGACTTTAAAAACAATTACCACAGTAATCCTGACTTGTATTCTTATCTCCATTTTCCTATACATAATATATCTTTTTACTCTTGCTGTTTTTAAGATTTTTTTTTTTTTCCTTATCACTGGTTTTAAGCAATGTGATTGTGATGTCCCTTCTTTCAGTTTTTTTCATGTTTCTTAAGGTTGGGGTTTGTAAGCTTCTTGAATCTGTGGTTTATAGTTCTGTGGTTTATAATTCTCATCAATTTGAGAAAAAACTGAAGTCATTATTTTTCATATATTTCTCTGCCCTCTTCCTCTACTTTGGAGTTCTATAATTTGAATGTATTTTAGGTTATTTGATATTTCACAACTTCACTGACACTGTTTATTTTTTTCATTCATTTTTCTCTCTTCAGTTCATCCAGGATAGTTTAACTGATATATCTTCAAGTTCACTAATGTATTCTTCTTCCATTTCTAACCTCTTGGCAATCCCATGCAATGCCTTTTTCCTCTCAGACATTGTATTTTTCATCTTTAAAAGTCCAGTAATCTTCCATGCCTCTCCTTAACATGTTTGTGTTTTTCTATCATCTTGAGTATATATAGAGTATATCAAAACTGTTTTTCTTGTTTAATAATTGTATCATTTTTGACATTTCATTTTTTTTCTCTTTATTAAGAATATTTTCCTACTTCTTTGAATACCTGCTCATTTTTTTATTAGATGCCAGGTATTTT
Organism: Papio anubis; assembly: GCF_008728515.1. Taxonomy (NCBI): domain Eukaryota; kingdom Metazoa; phylum Chordata; class Mammalia; order Primates; family Cercopithecidae; genus Papio; species Papio anubis. The sequence continues at coordinate 58,163,002 of NC_044980.1, read as the reverse complement.
GAAATTTATTTTATTAGGTTCTACATATTCCATCTCAGTGAAGTATACTTAAAATTTATTGTGAGACACAATTACATCTTTTGAAAAGTTTGATCACTTCAATTCCTGCTTTTTGCTTTGTTAGGTGGATACAGAGTAGCCACTAGTCCAGAAAATGGAAATTCCAGTGCATTAGTTCAGAGCTATTTTTTCCTCTTTAAGAGAAATGTTTCTTGAGCACTCTTATTGATGTCTTGTATATTAACAAGATTATTTTTTTTTCATTTGAATTAGTGAAAACACAAACTATTCCTGGCTCTGAGTGAGCTATAGGAATTGTTCTGATTATTCCTTTCTGGTGAGTTTTATTTCCCCTAGCTTCAGATAATTCCCTTATGTGAATGTGCTGACCAGCACTCAGCTGAAGACTTTACAGGAGCCATCTGCAGACATTTGGATGTCTGTGCGTGTCTCTTCTCTCCAGTAACCTGCCCTGCAAATTCTAACCACTTTGATTTCTCAGAATGTTCAACTCTGTCCCTTCAACTTAGGCAGATAGCCAGTTGAGCTGTGATATTTGAGTTGTGCTGTGACCTGGAAACTCTCCAAGCAGTAAGCAGAGCAATCTTAAAGCTCATTTCATTAGTTCTTCTCTCCTAGGTGTTACTATCTACACTGATTGTTCTCTGATACCGGAAACATCATTATTTTCATATAGTTTTCTGATGGTTCAGTTGTTTAACGTGAGAAACCAAATCTGTGCTCTGTTATTCTATCACGGCTGGAAATAGAAATTCCAGTGCATTAATATTTAAGATAATTATCTTAAATACATATCTTAATATGTATTCATAATACTGATGTTTTAATTTTACAAATTAATTAAATATTATAATTTTCATCAGGCTTTCATAATTTTTGCCAAATTCAAATATTTCTTATAATTCATCTTTTAATCTACACATTCTAAAAAATTTTAATAGACATGGCCTATGTCCTTGAAAATATTCTGAGTTTGGGTAATACAGAAGTGAGCAAACATATGCAGTCTCTGATCTTATGGAACTTATATTGTAGCTGTAAGATATAGATAGTAATTAGATATGCAAACACAGAAATAAAATAATATAATGATATATGCAACAAAGTAATAGAAGAGTGCATAAAGTCAGAAGTGGCATTGAGGTGGGTGCCATATTAGCCAGGATGATGAGTGAAAGCCTCTGTGATGAGGTGATATTTAAATAAGGTGATAGTTCACCTAAGAACTAAAAGGGTGTGGGGTGAGCTTTGTTAATAACTTAGGAAAGCATGTCCAGGAAGAAAGAACAGCAAGTCAAAAAGGGTGCTCTTGTAAAACAAACAAATATATATGTATATAATTATATAATATATAAATTATATATTGTATATAGAGAGAGTGAAATGGAGTTAACAATTTTCAGAATAAAATAAAATGGTACTGGAGAGGTAGGCAGATACTAAATTGCAGAGCCTTGTAGGTTGTGATTTATGCTTTCAGGAAAGCAATCTAACATATGGAATGGATTCTAGGGGCAAAAATGGAAGCAAATGTACTAGTTAGGAAGCAGATGCAGTAGTCCAGATAAGCAGCCATGTTGGCTTAGTCTTGATGATAAATAGATTTTAAAAATACCTTGGAGACATCAGCAATCAGATTTGCAGATAAAGTCTACATGTAGGGAAGAGAAGGGTGATTTGAGGTAAAGAGATGAATTAAGGAAGAGTTGAAGATTTCTGCGTCTTTGACTTTGAAAGATTGGGTACGTGGCATAACTTGTTACTGAAATGGGGAAAGTAAGAGAAGCAGGTATAGAAGAAAAGTAATAAATGTTCTGTTTTCAGTGTGTTAAATTTCCAAGTGGAAATGTCAAGTAGGTTGTTGAATGTATGTTTGGACCTCAGGGAAATGTCAAGACTGAAAATAAAAAAACTGTTCATTTGGCATTGTATAATTTCATTTGCTTTTACCTGGTGACATTGTTCTATTTGAGAAATATTTGGCCTGCTTCACTTAGGACCCCAATTACCTTTCAGAGGCCTAATGGTATCTCGATCTTCCAGGCTACAGTTAAAAACAGGCGGGGCTGGAGTGCCCTCTGGTGGACAAACTGACAAGGCTTAGGTTAGGACACTGGAGTATGGACAAGCTAAAATAGGAATTAGGGACTTAGCACACAAGTGATAGAAGAGACAACCGTAAGAGCATAACTACGTGAATTGGGTTCACTGTTAAGAAGATACATCCAGTAGCTGAGTACAAGTAGAAAAGGGAGAATGCGTGTTGTGTAATCGAACTGCTATTCAATTCTAGCCTGATTTTATGTATAGAATGCGGTCCCAGTTTTGAGAAATAGGATTTTTTTAAGCAAAGTCAGAAATCTATACCATTATTTAAATGTTTTTGATTTGTAACCATTAGCTGCTATTCAGATTGAAAGCGCTATATACGGCAAAATTATGCAATAAAAGATGTGTAGATAAGATTGGTGGATTGTAGCCATGTCAGTATCATGGTGGCCATACTCTACAATTGCTTTGCAAGATGTGACTACTGGAGGAAACTAGGTAAAGGGTCCATTGGATGTCTCTGTGGTATTTCCTACAACTGAATATGAATCTATAATTAGCCCCAAATAGTTTAATTTTTAAAATTAAATTGTCCATGGGTCAAATTAAGCCCAGGGACCACTAGTTTGCAACTTTTATCTCAAGGAGAGAAGACATACACAGTGGTGCAGTTTAAAAATGGGGCCACTAAAATTCTATAGAAAACAATGAAGTATTTATTTGTCGGCATAACAACCAACTCTTAGGCACATCTATAATGAGTAAATGGAGCTCCTGCCCTTTGCCCTCGAACACTACAGGAAGAATGGACAAGATGGCAAAATATGGGCAATTGTTTGGGGAATCCAGAGAGATTGTAAAACCAAATTCCAAGAAAGTAAATACTGCTCTCTGGTTCTCACCTGCCAATCTTTGAAGTGATGCCTTATGTAAGAGGAAAGTTCGTAATCCAGAAGGCATGAATGCACCACCCTCTTTGTGGATGAGTTACTTATTTGACTAGTTAACAAAATGGGAGAGCATGGTTTAAATGGATTACCAGTTTATAGATGAGACAACTGGGAGGGAGACCTTTCAGAGCTTGAGAAAACATAGAGACATACATTTATTTTATTGTAATTTACTCATAAAAAGGTGTTGCCTCCGTATTTAATTTAGAGAATACACACGGTCTTGTCTTTTAACCTAACGATGATACAAAAGCAATACACATCCAGGAGAAATTGTACTTCACATTTTGAATTTTGATCTTTCCTTGGGCTAACCATATGTGGTACAATACTCTTTCTGGATCCTGGGTGGTGGCAGTGAGCCACAGCTCCCAGGCAGCCACATAATCACAAGGGTCAACACCAGTACTCCACAGTGTACTGTGTTGCCAGATGATTTGTCTGATAAGGTAAGTGTTCTGAGCATATTTAAGGTGGGCTGGGCTCTGCTAGGACATTTGGAGGGTTAGGTGTATTAAGTACATTTTCAACTTACAATATTTGAAAACTTCAATGGGCTTATTGAGTTTGTCAGGATGTAGCCCCTTTGTAAGTCAAAGGGCATCTGTACATGATACAGTTTTTTTTTTTTAAATGGACCTAGTTTCTTATCTTTAAAATTATAGTATTGCAATCAACTTCAAAAAACATCAAATGTTTTGCAGGAATTGCATTTCTTGATTCAAGAAATTTATCCTGTTGCTCATTATACAAGTTCTGTGCTACACATTGCTCAGACAGCTTATACTCTTTACTGCATTCCTAAGATCAGTAATTATGCTCATCTAAATGATTAGTGCAGAAGGAAAGGAGAGGAAGGGAAGAAGAACAATTTGCAGAGGAGTCAGCAAGAGGTCTTGGTAACGGAAGCTAAAGAACTAGAAAACTTTATTTGAAATTGTCATCCTCAATAGCACACCTTCCAACCCAGCAACATCATCATAGATATGGGATTGGGGTTTGATAATTAGTCACACTTTTTCTTCTACCCCATGATTTGACATAGGCCAATGGAAAAGTAGATATTTGTAACAGACATATGGAAACCAAATATCCGCACTACCACTTAAAAGGCTAAATTATAAATTAGATGAGAGACCATATACTTTCTCCCAAGTCTGGCTATTGGAATTATCTGTTGGATAGCAAATGTGGGTCTGCAGAGTTGATGCAAGAAACTAGAAGTGTTTATCCAGTTATAATCCAGTGGCAGAGAGAAGAAGATAATGGGGGAGGGGGAAGGTAGAGAGGGGAAGAGAGAGAATGACACCTCCATTCCAGGACATAAAAGACAAGACAACCCAAAGTAAAACTGTAAATATACAACATCTGTCTTAGAATAGCCTCATTTAAAAATATTTTAAATTATTCTATATATGTTAATCCAGAATTGTGCTTGGCTTTGAAATACGATCATAAACAAGATATAGTTCTTGTACATAAAAATTCTACAGTCTAGAAGAGCTAGAAATAGACAAGGTAAAGATATACTTACAATCTGAAATAACTATATGTATTATGTCATAATGACATAATTAATATGCATAATATAGCATGAAAGTAAGTATATTAAATGTTGAAATAAACATAATTATGTTCTTTAATAAATATGTACTTATATATATACGGGTGTATGTAGTACAAAATAGGTCTGAAAAGTATTGAATTTTAAAAACAATAATACGATTTTTAGTTGGCCAGATATGTTTTGTTGTATTTCTTTATTTTTTATTTATTTATTTATTTATTTTTTGAGATGGAGTCTCGCTGTGTTGCCCAGGTTGGAGTGCAGTGGCATGATCTTGGCTCACTGCAACCTCCGCCTCTTGGGTTCGAGTGATTCTCCTGCCTCAGTCTCCTGAGTAGCTGAATTATAGGTGCGTGCCACCATAGCCAGCTGATTTTTTGTATTTTAGTACAAAAGACTCTCTCTGGAGAGTAATATACCCTAGCCATGTCCTAACAGGGTTCCAGGGGATTTTGTCGTGGATGTTTACAACATTCCTTTCTTTTTATTTTATTTTATTTTATTTTATTTATTTTTTATTATTATTATACTTTAAGTTCTAGGGTACATGTGCATAACATGCAGGTTTGTTACATATGTATACTTGTGCCATGTTGCTGTGCTGCACCCATCAACTCGTCAGCACCCATCAACTCGTCATTTACATCAGGTATAACTCACATTCCTTTCATGGGCTACTTTTTTATCTTGGTGAATTGCCTGAAGCCTAAGTGTCCAACCCCTGTCCAGGTGTCCCTCTCACAGGAAACTTGTTTATCCTAAAAGACACCCTATGACTTTTGTCTGACTTGTGTCTCATTCATTCCTGACAAGATAGCCGCTCTCTAGGAGAGCCCTGACTGGGAGAGAAGTTAAATCAGTATGTGTCAGTCAAGTAAGAAGAGGCCATACAACAAAAACATAACAGAACAGAAAGTGTATTATTCTCAGATCCATGAGAGTAGAGGGATGCCTCTGGGAGTCAATCAGAGGTCACAGGGCAACGTGTTCGACCAGCAGGTGGTGGCGGGGCGGCGGGGGGAGAGAGAAACAAACAGACAGACAGACAGACAGACAGACCTACAGGCTGAGACCTTACTGGGATCCAGGATGTCACCCCAGCAAGTTTCCCACATGGAGTTCTAATTGGTGGGTGTAGAGCAAGCAGGTGTGAGTCGCATGTGGTGACTGATCGGGAATGCTCACTGCAGCATACCTGCACACTGAGTGGGGAGAGGAGTCAGTGAGGTGAGTCAAAGAGGTTATATCTGCATATCCCATGGGGAGTTGGACACCAAGAGGTGGTTACTTAAGGCAGATATCTGGATGGACCACACTTAGAAATCAGAAAGAGCAAGAGAAATGAAAACTCTGTCAAGAGTGACTAAGCCCTTCTTCTGGTATGCGAAGTTAAACCTAGGTTCAGAATAGATGCTGAGACAGCATAAAACTGTAAGAATTGACTGAACATCTCATTCTATGGAGGAAGAGACTGGCTTCTTTCTTTGAAGTAGATTCTTCCTTTATTCTGATAGGGGAAACTTTGTTGATGTCTTTTACCCATAAAGAGAGGTAAAAACCCAGCAGTTTATAAGCTAAATCAAAATGTCAATATTCTGTTCACAACAGTGTGAAGACAGTTGTCTCTGAACGTATAATCCGGGTATTCACAGTTCCCAACACTCCATATTGTCATACATTTGTTGCTCGACATATCATTTTGTTTATCTGATCTCAGCAGACACTTGAGTTTTGCCTGTGTTACTGTTATTGCCTCTCTCCATTCTTGGGGAGGCCCTGAGAAAGTGACAGAATCCAAGTACAGGCCCTTCAGTCTTCAAGTATGTGCTCTATTTAGTAATAAAAATGAATATATATTTAGAACAAATCTTCCCCTACAAGGTTAATTTTTTGTTCCTAAATCTAGATTCCTGTCATTTTTCTTAGGTTATTGAGTATTCATAGATCTAAACAGTTGTTTAAATTCAAACCCCTATCTTTTCAATTGTGAGTTTGAGAAGGCTTCTATCAGAAACCCAGTCTATCCACTTTGATTTTTTGTTATTTATCTTCAGAAATTTCTCATTTTAAAAGGAAAATCTCCTTCCCCACTGTCTGTATCCCTTTTTTAAAAGTCTATTTTTCCTTCAGTGGCAAAATCTAGTCCTAAAATGCTCTTTGAACTTAAGCATATGAATTGTTATCATTTTCTTTTTGGCAACAAATATGTAAGCTTAAACTCCCATCCTGAACCATAAGTCACTGGTAACCAAAGCTAATAAAGCCACAGTCTAAATTATAAATCTGGGAAATATTGATACGTACCTACATTTTACATAATTTTCTCCTGGCAAATCTCTATCTAAAGTATCATGGGGGTCACTACTTGTCACTTGTATAGTTGGGTCACTTACTTTCTAAGTGGCTTAGAGACCCCAAATGTGACATATCCCATGGAATGAATTGTGTTTAACAAGAGAGTTTATAAGCTATTTTTTTTTGAGTTCCTCTGACTTTTTTGAGTTCCTCTGACTTTTGGTTATTTGCATGTCTTCAGGCTGTGAGCTGAAAAAACAGACTTCAGTGATGTGATAAAATGAGATCAATGATCATTCCAGCTAAAGGAATAAAATTCTAAATCAGCAGCAGCCAAGCTCAGTCTTTAGTAGAAAGACTCCTCTACTATGTTCAATTTATTAAGATGTCTAACACAATCAGGCCCCCCAAAAATTATTTCCCCCATCAAACTGCAAACTGCAAAGTCCATCCTCTACTTCTTTCCCTGGTATGGAGATTGAGTGTGCCCTCAACAAAGGTTACCCAAGTAAGTACATTACAAAAAGAAAAAAGGGAGAAACAAAATCTGTATGGTCTATAGTAATTTTTCTCCTTTCTTATCTTTCATCTTTGTAACTTTGTTAATCTTTCTATAGTAGAGATTTTTTAAGTAAAGTAACAATTCTGTATGTTAAGTAAACATTTTAATTGCTAAATATACTTTAAATCTATTATTTGGTTGATTCAATAATCATTCAATAGAAATACTTACTATGAGTCAGGGATATCAGGGAATAAAATAAATAAAAATTACTATCCTTGTGAAGCTTAAATTCCAGAGTAGGGAATAATAAAAAACAAACATAATACATAAAACATTTTTATTGTTTATTAAAATAAGTATGCTGAAAAAAACGTAATGAAGGAAGCTAGCTTGAAATTTTAAATGTGGTGTCCATGGAAGGCTTTGTGGAAAAGAGGCTATATGCGCAAAAACTTGAGGAGATTGAACACGTTAGCAAAGTGGACATTTGGAGGAAGTTACTCCAAGCAAAGGTAACAGCTACTACAAACACGATGAGGCCGGACATCAGTGGGGAAGTAGGGAGAATAGGTCTTAGCATCCTCATTTTTGACTGTCTTACTGAACATTAGCAACTACATCAAGAATATGAAGAGAAAAAGTGATGTAACCAGAACTCACAGTTGGACTGCCATGTTCCATTCTTATTTTGCTCTTTTTGTTAATTAGACAATGCCCTAATAGATTCCTTTGGCTCACCTGTATTGTACTTTCCTGAATGAAGAAAAGACAAAGCAAACAAAATCACGTCAATTTATGTATCTCTATTAGCAATTCAGGAGACAATTGGGAGCAGAAGAAATAGTTACAGAAATTGTGATACAGATGCAACTGTAGAGCTCAGGAGGTTGCTTCCACATTCCAAGTCCAATTGGAGACAACCTTTCTATGCAAATCTGACACCAGAGTCAGGTACTATATTTTCTGTATCCCACTAGATGATACCATTACAATGTCAGTTTCTCACTAGAAATATGTTATTTATCTTGGTGCTAAAGATTACATAAAGACTTGGAGTTAATAATTTACCATTGAAGGAATGTTACTTGGTCAGCACTGTGCTGTGTTAAAGGACAAAAATGAACATTAGTGATTATTAAAAGATTGAGACTCGCAGGTATGTACAAACTCCAACTTCAACATAGAAGTCCTACCACATGATTGGGATACTTGTGTTATTACAGTGAGGCCAGTGGAGAAAAGTCCTCTCTGACCAGGTCAAAATTTGTTAAAAACGCAAGGAGTACTGACTTACATTCTTAGTTTATAGAGCAACTTTTAATGTTAGACAAGAAGAGGGTCTTCAATGACATATTTAATCTAGTACCCTCTCTTTCCTTTGAACTTTACAAAAAAATTCCTTTAAAGTCTGTGCCAGAACACGATATGGGTGACATTGAACTCCAAACTACTCCTCTAACAACATTCAACCTCCCCACTAACCCCCAAGATGAAGCAGACATCCTCTCTATACATGGTAAACCTTATCTGATACATACCCAATTAGGCTAATAAGTAGACTGTCTCTGTGCTCAGTCCTGAAGATCAGCTTTACCTCTAAACTGTCTGAGCATTATTTTTCCCTTAACCATGTATAAATATAACTGCTAGTATCTATGTAAGTCCCTCCGAATTTTCAGTGATTCATTCTCACTCTTATACCCTAGGTATCAATATTAAGTAATTTTGCTAGAAAGAATTTATAGTTGGATGCACATTGAAGCCACAAGCTAATGTAACCCTCTTAAGAGAAAAACATTTTACCTTCTTTTTATCCTCCTTTTTCCTCTGCTGATGGAAGAACAGAGAGGAAAAAAGAAAACAAAACCTTTTAAGCTTCCTGTCAATTATCTTTTATCTGCATCTCTTTCCATTGGCTATCTTTCTTTCCTCTAGCTTGAGATTATAACATTTTTGAGAGAGAGAGAGAGAGTATTTGGAACTGGTTCCATGCAATTTACTGTTAGAGTTGGAGTTTATGAGAAAGAAAATAGAGTGAAGGGAAATATTCTTTTTTTTTTTTTTTAGAATTTCTATCTTATATAGGAAAAAATGAAGAACAAATTCTATTTCTCCATGTTTGTAAACATGAAGAAATATTTCTGAAGTTACTCTGTGATATTTCTTTGGGAATGGGAGTTTTACTTTTATATACTCAATATAATCACCAATATTTCTTCAAGGTATCATCTCATATATGCAGGAGTCTGAAAATTCTCAGTCCACCTAGCACATTCACATTGTTTTCAAAGCAGTTTTTATATTGCTTTTAAACAATACAGTTCTTAATGTTTATAGCCACCTTTTCCAAATGCATTCAGTAACCGAGTTCAGGAACACTAATTATGCCATTGGGAGTTTTATCTTGGCCAAACATTAGTATGCAAATTTGAAAGGATACACTCCTCAGCAGAGAGTATAATTTTGAAGCTGTGAAGTAACATTCTAACTTCTGTTTTATTCCTGTTGCGTTCCCAAATCACTATGACTACAGAAATGTGTAAATCTTAGTTCCAATAAATTCAGAGAATAGACATTTGAGCCTTTAAGTCCTTGGGGAATAATAGTGAATGCATTAACTGCTGCTACAACAAGTAATTATATCCACACAATTCCATTTCTTTTGGTCTGGCATCAAAAGCTGCTGAGAGGCAAATGTCGATAGAGGAAAACTGCTTTCTTGAGTGGTAGATCTATTTACACAGTGATGGGTTAGTCAGTGTCAAAGAGTTCTTGCAAACTAACATAAATGCTTTAACTGAAAGAGAATGTTGTACCTGTTTAATAACTTGATAATAATGACATTGAATCCTATTGAGTTTTCGTTTTTAAAGGTAGACAATGACAGATTTTGAAAGGTATCAAGAATAGCACAGAATCCTAAGCAATGAGAAGGACTGTCTGACTTTTCCATCAACACATTAAAACTGTATCATGTGAATCTACAAAGCAAATCATCCACCTCTTGGTTTCTTAGTGTTGTGACTTAAATACTGGTAAGGCAGAGACTGGGATGACTTTCAGAATCTTATGCAATGTTAGTGGGCTCATATTCTATGGATGTTGCTATCATAGAAATAGTTTATGTTTAACCTTAAAGCAACATGTGTATTTTGTTATCATGATTGCTGTGGTTTTGGATTTTGCATTTGCTGTTCTCTCTGCCTGGAACACAAGTCTCTCAGGCCTTTGCATGGGTGGCTCCTTTTCAGCATTCAAATCTTTGCTTGAATGATACTTTTTTAGAAAGCACATCTCTTCTAACATATGAGGTACATTTACTAACTTGATTTATTTTGTGCTTTATATATGTATTAAATTATCAGTGATATTTGGTTACCTGATTGTTGCTTATTTTCTCCCATTATTTCCCCTATTATCAGTTTTATTTACTGTTATATCTCTATAACTCATTCAGTGATTGCTCAACAGTGGTGTTGAATGAAAGGAAAAATAAAAGAAACCAAACATGCCAATATGTGTTCAAATCCAGTAATCTTTAGGGTACAGTTGTTGAACACTTGGCTTACATAAAATGGCACAGGAAGAATATGTTCAAAATCTTTCTGTTTTATGTGAGACACTGACTCTTTAAAGTGGCTTATGATTCTCCCAAATATAACATTTTAGAATGAATTGTCTATCTTACATAAGTTTTCATTTGTTCAGCAATGGCCAAATTACCGAGTGACTTTGCAACTATTGACTAGTTTTTGGTTAGGATGTTGTTAACGCTTCAATGCTCAGTACATAAATGAGAGCCTTTTTTGACTTGTACATGAATTCAGGCTTGAGCTGCAGAAACTCAGGTCTGAAGGACTGTATGTGGAAAACAATGACCATAGAAATTACAGGTTTGCCTGAAACCCTCTGAAGCTGAAGGTTTTAAACAGATAATAAAATATTTAAAAAGAAAATAAAGCCTTTCTAAAAGAACTATTATTGGGCAGCTCTTTCATCTGGGAGATGATGATTTTCTCTATTTATGAGCAGTTTACTACTTTTGTGGTTTTGCATTGTTTTATTTTTTCATAAAAGACAGTGACTTGAGAAGTTTCAAGGGAATTTTCCCTCTTATCTGACAAATAAGAAGGCCTGAACTAAGGTAGAAATGTCAGAATTGCCATCCCAGAATTCTTAATTATTCATTAATCTTCTTGGGTTCTATATTACTAAACAAGTATGTGTACACACAGAATTACACCCATAATTTTAGCCCCTTGTTTGGGCAATCTGGGAACTCATTAAGAAAGCACAACCAAATTGAATTATTTCTCCCTCAAAGACAATGCAGTAGTTGTGCTGAAGACCTATTTACTCTCTGTAGTGCAGGATTAGCGATAGTGCCAATGTAACACATTAATCATCAACTTATGGCACCAGTTCCAGGTACTTCTATCATTTGTTATTATAATATTTTTGAGCAACTTCCAAAGAATATCATAATCACAAAATGAATACCATGTTTCAGATTGCTCTCATGAATAAAACTGGTTCTTTCCTAAGCTAAATGCACTCCTGAGGTAGGTACATCCAAAGCCATAATGATCTTTTCCTGGATCCTACATCTTTTCCATGCTTGAAATTGCCATTTGATATTTCAAGATCATTCATTTGGCAAGAAACTGATAAAGGATGAAAATGGATAAAGCAGGAGACTTTTGGCCTATAAAAAGTAAAAGCAGGATTCTCAGTTCTCGCCTGGCATTTTCAGTAATGCTAGCAATAGTTGGCAATTATGCAACACAGTACCTTATTATATTATTGCTATTATTCTTTTAGCTTTGTAAAAAGGTAACCATTTTGGTTGCTGCAATTACAGAGAACATTCTTATTTCACAGCACAGTGTTGAACTGAGCTTTCTGCTCCATTGAGAGCTGATAGGAGTGTGGTATTTACATTTTCTTCTTTAAATAATAGTGCAAAGAAGTTATCAGACTGTGACTTTCATAGTAAAGGGCATAGGTGATTATTTTGGGGTCTATGATTGGAATTCCAAACAGTAGGATCCAGGCACAGGACATGGCACCTACCAAATCACTTGTTTATTTACCCTAAATTATTAGAATTGTATCATTTTTTAATGAGTATTTTTGCCTTAGTACATGTTATCTACATTTTTGCCATATTGAATTGAAAGCATTTCCATTTTAGTTTGCAATTATAAGATGAACTCTTGAAAAATGTACCCAGGGATTATATAATATTAATATAATTCTCTTTTAGTGTAAGAACTGATATGCATTCATTTTAATAATAGTAGCAATACTTCAAGAAACTTTCATACAAGGAAAAGAGATTCGCTTTAAAAACTCATCAAAGTAAGACAAATTCATGTCGAGTGTTTTTTCCCAATTATAATGGATTTTTGTTAAAAAGTAATCATTTTTCCTGATACCTTAAATGTTTTATTTTTCAGTAGAATAAGCTAACTTTACATATAATATGAACAAATTAAGTTTTTAAGTTTTAGACACGTATTTGGGAAAACCTCAGCAAACTCTGAATCTAGATTGGTGATTGCTTACAGTAGATATATCCCATAATTACAATGAAGTTTTTCCATTGCTAAGGCTGATAAAATATACTAAACTTCTAAAACCCTGACTGAATGCAAGAATCAGCTGATTCTGAACTTCCACTCTACTTTCTAGTTGCTCTGGGGGATAATAGCGACCAGGAAATGATAGACTTTGTGCGTAGCAGTGCCAATGTAAGCCTTTCTAATTCTGACTCAACTCTCTTGCAGAAACCAGGGAACAGCAAATGGTTTTCAATAGTGATAGCTAGGGAAGGGACAAAGAAAAAGCAAACACACTTTTTTAAAAAAAAAATTTTTTAAACTAGTTAATAGGAAAAAAAGAAATTGGACAAAGAATCAAACAATAATTTAAAATACAACACTAGTTATAGTCAATTCTTCTCCTCCAAGATGATCAGATAAAATGAAATTGAGTCAAAAGAGGAAATTCTACCAAATACACTTGGAACTACACATGAGCTTAGAAGATAACACTTAAATGCCTGCACGTGTTGTGGCCTCTTCACTGAGTTACAGATTGTTGATCCTGGAACAGCAAATTAATAGACTGTGAAAGGAAAGAATAACCATGAGATGAGATGGCTAATACATCAGCAACCATTAGGATCAAAACAAGGAATAACTATTACTTCTTACTTTCTAGGATGCTACAATCTTCTAAATTTCAAAACAGAACAAATTTACTGTGGCAGTCAAGATGGAAAAAGATGCACATCTAAGAGCAATTTTTATGACACCCTTCATTTAAATAGAGATTTGGGGAGAACAGAAACAAATACTAGAGGTGAAGAGTATTTTGGCTTCTGTTTTCTAATGTGTTGGGAACAACTTTATTCCTCTTTGAAGTAGTAATAAATCTTGCCATTCTAAATACAGTGGAATTCAGTTTAGGGGAAAAAAAATTGTCAGAATTTGATGATAAATCCTTGACAGCAAGAGTTGTTTAAAACCAAATAAACCTGATGACTTACATGAATTTTATTTGAGATACGTGGCTATTAGGAAAAAGGCGGCCAGGCGTGGTGGCTCAAGCCTGTAATCCCAGCACTTTGGGAGGCCGAGACGGGCGGATCACGAGGTCAGGAGATCGAGACCATCCTGGCTAACACAGTGAAACCCCGTCTCTACTAAAAAATACAAAAAAAAAAAAAACCCCAGCTGGGCGAGGTGGCGGGCGCCTGTAGTCCCAGCTACTCGGGAGGCTGAGGCAGGAGAATGGCCTGAACCCGGGAGGCGGAGCTTGCAGTGAGCTGAGATCCGGCCACTGCACTCCAGCCAGGGGTACAGAGTGAGACTCCGTCTCAAAAAAAAAAAAAAGGAAAAAGGCAGAGGATTATCCCCCAATTTTTCCTTATCAAGCAATCTACAGACTCTGCTTTTTATAATAGGAAGAACTGTGACCAGTCTATTCCAGGATTTCTCCCAACTCTATTTGGAGAAATAGCTTGGGTCCTGGCCTGAAGCTCTCAGAGCTTGAAGTGTTTATGAGTAGTTCAGTGATTAAAAATGCTAGGTAGGTCTTTCGTTTTAGCAATTCTGAATGCTAGGAAATAATGGTACAATATCTATTAATTCTTCAAGAAAAAAATATGTACTTCATAACATTTATTCCCAGAGGGAATACAATTTTTTATGTACCCTTCTTGACAAAAGTATTAAGGGAATCAACTTCAGAGAAGCAGGAAGTGAAACCTCAGGAACAGAAAAGAATGGAAATGTCTCAAACCCTGATAGTGTTGGTAGCAAGAGGATGAGAGATGATAGAGGATGAATTTATCATAAACAGCCTCAAATTTTCAAATTTCCCTGGATCTGTGTCTTTTGCTGTGTAACTTTTCAGTGCTCTTACATTGTGGCTGGGTCATTCAGCCCTCCCTCTTTAATCTAAACTCAGCTATGTTATATGTTTTTGGGCGAAAGCGTTATATACATGTTTGTGTATATGATTTTTCTTCCCATTCTTTCTCTACCTATACCAACCATATTTGCCTATACCCTCTGGGAAAATTGTTATGAGCAATAAACTTTTAAAGTATATGTGTATACACATATACACATATATATACACATACATACATACGTACTGTGTTTGTGTGTGTAGATAGAGACTGAGCGAGTGATAGACAACAGATAGATAGAAATTGTGTTAGGAGGTGGGCAAATTTGCATAAGTATAGGCAGAATATAGAATGAAATTCATAGAATTTTATTTATTTGTTGAATTGTTATATATACTCAGAAGTTCAAGGACTAAGTTAGTTCTCTTGAATTTCTTTATTTTTTAAATTCTAATTTTAAAGAAAAATATTTATAACTTACATGACCTAGTCGAAATTTAGGCTGGTATCTCTGAAATAAGGAAATGTCTGTAGCACTAATCTCTTTTCTGAAGAACTCCACAGCCTCCATTTGCAGTTACAAAGTTAACAGATTATTTTTTCTCAATTAACGATGGCATCAACAAAGCTTATCTCCTCCTAATACCCTTTTAAAGAAGATTAAAAGTTGTGTAGAGGAAATCTAAATACAGGGGAAACCTTAGCAAGTCAAGCATATATTCTATTAGTGTTACTAAAAATTTTAATTGTAGGAAATATTTAGAAACAGAATTTGTTTTATAATTTTATAAACAGAAATATCAATAATAATTAGAGTTTAAACAAGATCATAACTTTGAGTTCATAAAATAGAGTTTGCCTTCAACTTGAAAGATTCTATTTTTTCTCCCCATTCTTTCTCTGCCTATGCCAGCAATATTTGCCTATACCCTCTGGGAAAATTGTTATGAGCAATAAACTTTACAGTTATTAATGATTGATGAAGAATAAAGTATTGATGGTAGAGCAAGTTAACTTTTAAAAGTAAACATATATGTTATTTACTTTATAGGTTAGTAACACAATATATTATTTGCTATATCACCATCGCCTTAGTGGATTTCAGCCTAATCCAGAAAATTTGCCATATAATAGTGTATAATTACTCTAGAGGCTTGGGAAATAGTATATGAAGGTGCCAAATCTAAAAGTGGCATAAGCTGTTATGATGAAGAGATCTATCAATACAATTTCTTGATCAAGATAGACAGGTATTGTGCTTGGTAGTGGGCAAATTAGGGTAGGTACAGGCAGAGTATAGAATGGAATGCATACATTATTCTTATCTTATGAAACAATTCCAAGATACAAAGCTCAGGGGTAGTAGAGAGAGACTCCGCTGTCATTAAAATGGGGCTCCTGGCTGTGTGTGGTGGTTCACGCCTGTAATCCCAGCACTTTGGGAGGCCAAGACAGGTGGATCATGAGGGTATGAGTTCAAGACCAGCCTGGCCAAGATGGTGAAACCCCGTCTCTACTAAAAATACAAAAATTAACCCGGTGTAGTAGCAGATGCCTGTAATCCTAGCTATTCAGGAAGCTGAGGCAGAGTATTGCTTGAACCCAGGAGGTGGAGGTTGCAGTGAGCTGAGATCATGCCACTGTACTCCAGCCTGGGTGACAAAGTGAGACTCTGTCTCAAAAAGAAAAAAAAAGGGGCAGGCTCCTATGATTGCTCTGATCTTCATCATTTATAAGCTAGTAGAAACAGGGTAAGAAAAGTCAATGACAGGCAACCAACTTCACTTTAAGAAAGGATCTGGAAAATGTGCATATCACTTCCATTCACATTCCTTGGCTGGAACTTAGTCTCATGGCTACAATTAACTTAAAAAGAAAAAGAGCTAGAAAATGAAGTTTTTAGTGAAATAGCTATGGACTCAGTTATAACTCTGAGAAGTATTCTTTAAAGGAATGAGATAATCTATATTACAAAACAATGAGCACTCTCACCACAGAGGATGTGGAGGAGTATCTTTTCCAGAGATAGCCTAAAAATATATCTCATCTCAAATGTTCTTAATGTGATCTTGCTACTCCCACATCAAAAGATACAGTCTAATAACCTGTCTTGCATATGGGCTATTTGATCAATAGAATATGGCAGAAGTGAAATTTTGTGACTTCTGGGGCTAAATTACAAGAAGCTTCATAGCTTCTTTCTGTATCTCCTGGAATACTTATTTTTGGGATCCTCTTTTTGCAACCAAACCATTCTAAGAAAACCCAATACACATGGAGATTTCTTCAGACATATGTAGGTTCTTTAGTCAGCAAACTTACCTGGGCTTTCAGTGGACAGTCACCATTAATCACCAGCTATATTAGTAACATGTTTTTAATATGCAGCCAAGATAAATTTTTAGATGACTCCAGGCTCAGCCTCCATCTGACTATGACTGCATGAGAGTCCCCAGAACAGATCACCCAGGTGTCAACCAGAGAATCGTCAGAAATCATAAGTTGTTTTAAACATCTACATTTGAAGTTTGTTACACACAAAAATAAACACCTGAAAAAGATAAGTATTTATTGTGGACATTGAGTAAAATCTCTGTCTTCATTCCTCTCTTGAGTTGAATAATGAATATTATGCTATCAAAAGGTAATCTGTTCCTTTCATATTTTAAGTGGTTATTTAAAACTAGATGTAGTGGGGCTACTTCAAGGTTCTTGGCTGGAATACCTTTCTTCCATTTCACTCTAGACCTTAGTCATTATTAAAATTCAATGGCTGCAAGGAGAGGAAGATTTTAGATGTTATCAGTCATTTTTGCCTTCATAGAAATAAAGGATTTAAGTTTGCGTGTTAAAAATGGGTTTGAGAGATGACTGGGCATGGTGGCTCATGCCTGTAATTTCAGCCACTTGGGAGGCTTAGGCAGATGAATCGCTTGAGGTGAGGAGTTTGAGAACAGCCTGGCCAACATGGTGAAACCCTGTCTCTACCAAAAATACAAAAATTAGCTGGGCATCATGGCGGGCACTAGTAGTCCCAGCTACTCGGGAGACTGGCAGGGAGAATTGCTTGAACCTGGGAGGCAGAGGTTGCAGTGAGCCAAGATGGCACCACTGCACCCCATCCTGGGAGACAGAGTGAGACTCTGTCTTTAAAAAAAAAAAAAAAAGATGGATATGGGATAGATTAGATTGCAGGCTTGAATATGTGAGGGAAGCAGAAAAGGAGACAGCAGGAATAAATGGGGACAAACTAGGAGCAATCAATGCAAATTTTACTTCATAATTTTGTCTACAGCCTATTTCATATTCAGTAATCACTTATAGTAATGCAGAACCCCTAGGAGGACAAAAGAATCAACAAATTGCTTTATTTTATATCTTACAGATTTTTGTACTTCCATCATAGTGTTTATTGTTCTTTTGATTTTTTTTATTTGTATTTACATGGGTCCTGTAGTTATCAATAGGACGTAAGGTGAAATGTGCCATTGTTTACAAGTGATTACTTCCTCTAGTAGGCTTAGGTTCCAGAGACTGATCATTTAAAGAGGCTGTATTATCTAGTTGGTTATACTTACTTATCATTAATATACCAATGATTTTTCAGTAACTGCTTGACTAGAGCATTCTTTGAAAATTGAATGAAGATTTTTCTTTTTTTTTTTTTTTTTTTTAAATTTATTTATTATTATTATACTTTAAGTTGTAGGGTACATGTGCATAACGTGCAGGTTTGTTACATATGTATACTTGTGCCATGTTGGTCTGCTGCACCCATCAACTCGTCATTTACATCAGGTATAACTCCCAATGCAATCCCTCCCCCCCCCCATGATAGGTCCCGGTGTGTGATGTTCCCCTTCCTGAGTCCAAGTGATCTCATTGTTCAGTTCCCACCTATGAGTGAGAACATGCGGTGTTTGGTTTTCTGTTCTTGTGATAGTTTGCTAAGAATGATGGTTTCCAGCTGCATCCATGTCCCTACAAAGGACGCAAACTCATCCTTTTTTATGGCTGCATAGTATTCCATGGTGTATATGTGCCACATTTTCTTAATCCAATCTGTCACTGATGGACATTTGGGTTGATTCCAAGTCTTTGCTATTGTGAATAGTGCTGCAATAAACATACGTGTGCATGTGTCTTTATAGCAGCATAATTTATAATCCTTTGGGTATATACCCAGTAATGGGATGGCTGGGTCATATGGTACATCTAGTTCTAGATCCTTGAGGAATCGCCATACTGTTTTCCATAATGGTTGAACTAGTTTACAATCCCACCAACAGTGTAAAAGTGTTCCTATTTCTCCACATCCTCTCCAGCACCTGTTGTTTCCTGACTTTTGAATGATCGCCATTCTAACTGGTGTGAGATGGTATCTCATTGTGGTTTTGATTTGCATTTCTCTGATGGCCAGTGATGATGAGCATTTTTTCATGTGTTTGTTGGCTGTATGAATGTCTTCTTTTGAGAAATGTCTATTCATATCCTTTGCCCACTTTTTGATGGGGTTGTTTGTTTTTTTCTTGTAAATTTGTTTGAGTTCTTTGTAGGTTCTGGATATTAGCCCTTTGTCAGATGAGTAGATTGCAAAAATTTTCTCCCATTCTGTAGGTTGCCTGTTCACTCTGATGGTAGTTTCTTTTGCTGTGCAGAAGCTCTTTAGTTTAATGAGATCCCATTTGTCAATTTTGGCTTTTGCTGCCGTTGCTTTTGGTGTTTTAGACATGAAGTCTTTGCCCATGCCTATGTCCTGAATGGTACTACCTAGGTTTTCCTCTAGGATTTTTATGGTATTAGGTCTAACATTTAAGTCTCTAATCCATCTTGAATTAATTTTCGTATAAGGAGTAAGGAAAGGATCCAGTTTCAGCTTTCTACTTACGGCTAGCCAATTTTCCCAGCACCATTTATTAAATAGGGAATCCTTTCCCCATTTCTTGTTTTTCTCAGGTTTGTCAAAGATCAGATGGCTGTAGATGTGTGGTATTATTTCTGAGGACTCTGTTCTGTTCCATTGGTCTATATCTCTGTTTTGGTACCAGTACCATGCTGTTTTTTTTCATTCATAATTCTTAAAAGGAAATTCAGATGAAGATCATCACCAAATTACATAGATATTTAATGATTTATATACTTGCATGATCCATACTATAATTAATTTTACATTTAAAGGTGTAATTCAGTAACAAAATGAATAGTAGTGCTTTTATTTATCAATTCTTATTACATTATAAGGAAACAAACCTTTTATATAGTGTGTATGTATCTATATCTATCTAGCTATCTGTCTATCTATATATCTCTCCCTGTGTTTTTGACAAAGAGTTATTAGTCTGAGTTGCTGAAACTGGAAATGTCAACAGTCTATTATTACCTCTTTCTTTTTTTTCTCTCCCTCTTTCTTCCCTTTTACACTCTTGAATTTATCAAGATGAAACTCTCTGAGGATTCAGTTATAGACAAAGCATAACTTGGGCTATGCAGAGAAAGAAGCCCAACATAACTTGTTTATATCATGCTGAAAGTGGATAGACCTGAAGATATCTATGTTATCAAAATTAAGATGTCAGATTTTTGTAACATGTTCAATCACAGAAAAGAAGAGGAAATCAGACCTAATTTCCTTATATGAAGAATTTTTAGCAATCCAAAGTCTGCAAGTTATAATTCTGAAAATATAGTATTTTAATCTTGAAGGTGATTGGTTGAAAAAGTCATTGTCCTTTCTGACACAATATATCATTACAAAGCCTAGCTATTCTGGAATAGTTACACCTACACTCTAGATCTGTGAACCCCTTTAGGATGGCATTCATCTTTGTGAGGCAGAAAACCTAGATACCAGTGACTTTAAGTGTAACAAGGAACAAATTTTCTCAAGAAGTTCAGAGATAACCAGAGCTAGTAATTTGGCTCCTATAAATACCTAGAAGACCTAGTCATTAGCAGCCTTGCTGGCTAGTTTCATCCTTATTTTCACAAAATTTTATTCCAATATCATATAGAGTGATCACACACTAGAGGAAAAAAAAGCAGGACCAGAGAAGGGCAAGGTAAATGCTAGATGGTTTGTATCTTTTTATGAGAAAAAACACTAATTTCCTATAAGCTCCAGTCAGTGAAAAACTGCTTATATTATTTTGGTCAGTTAGATCACAAAGCAACTAAACCTGGGAAATATGAAGGTGGGTACACTGCACCCCAAAACTAAATAGGGTTTTCCTTTGTAATAAAGGAGACAAAAATGGAGATTGGGCACCAAAAGCATCCTCTGCCACAGTCCTGGATGCCCTTTGTTCCTTTGAAAGTAAAGATTTTCTCAGGGAAAGACTAAAGGGGACTTTTAATTTCCAAAGCTTTGTCGAGAACTTTGCTATAACACGGTAACAGGGAAAAGCTTTGGGTGGCAAAAGTGATCAATCATGGAAAAGGAGTTGGACAGGTCAATAAATATAACACTGGCAAGCAGACTTTGATATATGAGGGAATAACACACTCTAACTTCCAATAGTGCTGTGCCAGGCACCTTGATGGGAAACAAATGCATCATTCAATATACTGCTTAGCTTGGAATTGCCATACATAAATGGGCAGCCACTTTTCATTACTGATAACAGTCAGAAGTGCTAAGATGAGCCTATCATCGCTGATGTGAGTGTCCTCGTGGGACAAGATATGACTTCTATGATTTTATTTATAATCACAGAATAATTTCAGGGACCAGCAATCATTAGCTACTATAACTGGCTCTGTCATTCTGCTAGAGATAATCACCTTTTTTAAATAATGATGGTGGGATAGCAGGTATATGTGAATCTATTGTTTACTCCCTATGTCAAAAAAAATTAAATGAAGAGGTACCACCCCTGAAGCCGCATGGGAAGTAATATGCACCATAAATAGTTGAACAAAGGAACTGACTTTATCTCTAGAACTCTTATCATCATATTAATAGTCTTTATTTTCCACAAAATACCCAAGTAGATGGGAAAATTTAAAAGTTATTTTCTTTATATTTGTGAATCTGTCTTCCTGTGTATTGTTATTCTTAAATTATTGCTGTTTTTTTCTTTTTTATTGTTATAGTGTAGTAGTTATATATTTAAACAGAAATTGATATGGAACTGCTTTAGCTGTTGAGTCATGTTCAAAATATTGCAATTGGTCAATATTGTTTAGTAAACATCCCATACGCTCTGACCTCGTATGAAAATGATAAGAAAAATAAAATGAAATCTAAGGACATTCTGTCTCCTCAGGATACTTGTAATCTAATGGAGGTTACAGGACAAAATTTTGTGAAGAATGAATAATAGCAAGAAAGCATTATGGTACTGGCTCCTAAATAATACTTTCATACTTTTCCTCTTTTCCTGACCTCCAATTTGAGGAAGAAGCTTTCCTCATATTTACTTTTTATTTTATTTTTATTTTTATTTCATTTTATTTTTGAGATGGAGTTTTGCTATTGTTGCCCAGGCTGGAGTGCAATGGTGCCATCTCAGCTCACTGCAACCTCCACCTCCCAGGTTCAAGCAATTCTCCTGCCTCAGTCTCCTGAGTAACTGGGACTACAGGCATATGATAAAATGCCCAGCTAATTTTTTTGTATCTTTGGTAGAGATGGGGTTTCACCATGTTGGCCAAGCTGGTCTCGAACTCCTGATCCCAACTGATCCACCCACCTCAGCCTCTCAAAGTGCTGGGATTAGGTGTGAGTTACTGCGCCCAGTCTGTCTGTCTGTCTGTCTGTCTGTCTGTCTGTCTATCTATCTATCTATATATATATATTTTTTTAAGTCCAATCCCAAGCTCTAATTCTCAGCCTTCAACCCACCTTAGAAATGTGCTCTGTCATAAATCTTCCCTCCTCTTCACCCAACCATACACACCTTTCATCTTCAGCTTCTTCCTATTCTTTGGTTATTTTCCTCAGCCTAGAGACTGGCATAGAATCTCTCATCTGCATGAGTGTGCTAGGACTGCCATAACAACGCACCACAAACTGGGCAACTTAAGCAACAGACAGTCTCACAGTTCTGGAAGCTAGAAGGCTAAAATCAAGGTATTGGCAGGGTTGGTTTCTTCCAAGGGCTATGAGGAAAAGACCTGTTCCAGGCTTCTCACCTTGGCTTGTAGATGGCCGTATTCTCTCTATGCCCCTTCATAATGTTTACCTTCTATATGTGTCTGTGTCTGTGTCTGGATTTCCCCCTTTTTATAAGGACAACAGTCATATTGGATTAGGGCCCACCCTACTCCAGTATGACCTCATCTTAACAGTAATTACAGCTACAATTACCCTATTTGCAAATAAGGTCAGATTTGGAAGGTACTGGTGGTTACGACTTCAAAGTATAAATTTTAGGAGGACGTAATTCAATCCCTAGCTCCATCCCAGAAGATCTTCCCATCTTTTGAAATTCTGTGCCAGCTCTCATTTTCCCATTACTGCCAAACTTCTTGAACGTATAAATAATTACTAGTTCTGTGAAATTTCCCTACACACGTTCCCATCCAATTATATCCTTCCTGAAGCAGCCTTGTGAGATAGTATACAGTGAATGGTGTCACACTTTCATAAATAGGTGAAGTAACAAAGGCTTACAGATTTTAGGTGATTAGATCATTAGGCAAATAGGTGACTAATCCAGGACACAAATTCATGTTTTCTGAACCGCAAATTCCAAGATATTTTCAAAATCATATTCTTCTTCTACTTCTTTACCACCTATGCATAGCTTCATTTCAGATCTTATGTTCTTTTTTTCTGCCTGACCTTTTGGTTCACAAATTTTGTTCAAAATATTTGGTTTTACAATGCTGTGTCATAAAACATAATGAAAGTTAAAGAAGTTAAAAATATTTTTTTATATACTTTAAGTTCTGGGGTACGTGTGCAGAACGTGCAGGTTTGTTACATAGGTACAAACGTGCCATGATGGTTTGCTGCACCCATCAACCCGTTATCTACATTAGGTATTTCTTCTAATGCTATGCCTCCCCTAGCTCCCCACTCCCCAACAGGCTCCAATGTGTGATGTTCCCCTTCCTGTGTCCATGTGTTCTCATTGTTCAACTCCTACTTATGAGTGACAACATGCGGTGTTTGGATTTCTGTTCTTGTGTTAATTTGCTGAAAATGATGGTTTCCAGCTTCATCCATGTCCCTGCAAAGGACAGCAACTAATTCTTTTACATGGCTGCATAGTATTCCATGGTATATATGTACCACATTTTCTTTATCCAGTCTATCATTGATGGGCATTTGGGTTGATACCTAGTCTTTGCTATTGTGAACAGTGCCACAGTAAACATAAGTGTGCATGTGTCTTTATAATAGAATGATTTATAATCCTTTGGGTATATACCCAGTAATGGGATTGCTGGGTCAAATGGTATTTCTAGTTCTAGCTCCTTGAGGAATTGCCACACTGTTCTCCACAATGGTGGAACTAATTTACCCTCCCACCAACATTGCAAAAGTGTTCCTATTTCCCCATATCCTCTCCAGCATCTGTTGTTTCCTGACTTTTTAATGATTGCCATTCCAAATGGTGTGAGATGGTTTCTCATTGTGGTGTTGATTTGCATTTTTCTAATGACCAGTGATGATGTTTTTTTTTTTTCATATGTTTGTTGGCTGCATAAATATCTTCTTTTGAGAAGTGTCTGTTCATATCCTTCACCCACTTTTAGTTGGGGTTGTTTTTTTCTTGTAAATTTGTTTTAAGTTCTTTGTAGATTCTGGATATTAGCCCTTTGTCAGATGGATACGTTGCAAAAATTTTCTCCCATTCTGCAGATGGCCTGTTCACTTTGATGATAGTTTCTTTTCCTGTGCAGAAGCTCTTTAGTTTAATTAGATCCCATTTGTCAATTTTGGGTTTTGTTGCCATTGCTTTTGGTTTTTTAGACATGAAGTCTTTGCCCATGCCTGTGTCCTGAATGGTATTGCCTTGGTTTTCTTCTACGGTTTTTATGGTTTTAGGTCTTACGTCTAAGTCTTTAATCCACCTTGAGTTAATTTTTGTATAAGGTGTAAGGAAGAGATCCAGTTTTAGTTTTCTGCATATGGTCAGCCTGTTTTCCCAACATCATTTATTAATAGGGAATCCTTTCCCCATTGCTTGTTTTTGTTAGGTTTGTCAAAGATCAGATGGCTGTAGATGTGTGATGTTATTTCCTACTCCTCTGTTCTGTTCCATTGGTCTATACATCTTTTTTGGTACTAGGACCATGCTATTTGGTTACTGCACCCTTGTAGTATTGTTTGAAGTCAGGTAGCAGGATGCCTCCAGCTTTCTTCTTTTTGCTTAGGATTGTCTTGGCTCTGTGGGCTCTTTTTTGGTTCCATACAAACTTTAAACTAGTTTTTTCCAATTCTGTGAAGAAAGTCAATGGTAGCTTGATGGAGATAGCATTGAATCTATAAATTACTTGGGGCAGTACGGCCATTTTCATGATATTGAGTCTTCTATCCATGAGCATGAAATGTTTTTACATTTGTTTGTGTCCTCTCTTATTTCCTTGAGCAGTGGTTTGTAGTTCTCCTTGAAGAGGTCCTTCAAATCCCTTGTAAGTTGCATTCCTAGGCATTTGATTCTCTTTGTAGCAATAGTGAATGGGAGTTTACTCATGATTTGGCTCTCTGTTTGTCTATTATTGGTGTATAGGAATGCTTGTGATTTTACCACATTGATTTTTTACTCTGAGACATTGCTGAAGTTGTTTATCAGCTTAAGGACATTTGGGGCTAAGATTATGGAGCTTTGTAAGTATATAATCATGTCATCTGCAAACAGAGACCATTTGACTTCCTCTTTTCCTAATTGAATACCCTTTATTTCCTCCTCTTGCCTGATTGCCATGGCCAGAACTTCCAATACTATGTTCAATAGTAGTGGTGACAGAGGTCATCCTTGTCTTGTGCTGGTTTTCAAAGGGAATTCTTCCAGTTTTTGCTGATTCAGTATGATATTGACTATGGGTTTGTCATAAATAGCTCTTATTATTTTAAGATACGTTAATCAATACCTAGTTTATTGAGAGTTTTTAGCATGAAGTGGTGTTGAATTTTGTTGAAAGCCTTTTCTGAATGTATTGAGCTAATCATGTGGTTTTTGTCATTGGTTCTGTTTATATGATGGATTACATTTATTGATTTGCGTATGTTGAACCAGCCTTGCATCCCAGAGATGAAGCCCACTTGATCATGGTGGATAAGCTTTTTGATGTGCCGCTGGATTTGGTTTGCCAGTATTTTATTGAGGAGTTTTGTGTCGATATTCATCAGGGATATTGGCCTAAAATTTTCTTTTTTTGTTGTGTCTCTACCAGGTTTTGGTATCAGGATGATGCTGGCCTCATAAAATGAGTTAGGGGGGATTCCCTCTTTTTCTGTTGTTTGGCATCGTTTCAGAAGGAATGGTACCAGCTCCTCTTTGTATCTCTGGAAGAATTCGGCTGTGAGTCTGTCCAGTCCTGGAGTTTTTTTGGTTGGTAGGCTATTAATTATTGCCTCAATTTCAGAACCTGTTATTGGTCTATTCAGGGATTTGAATTCTTCCTAGTTTAGTCTTGGGAAGGTGTATGTGTCCAGGAATTTGTCCATTTCTTCTAGATTTTCTAGTTTATATGTGAAGAGGTGTTTATAGTATTCTCTGATTCTAGTTTGTTTTTCTGTTGTATTAGTGGTGATATCCCCTTTCTCATTTTTTATTGCATCTGTTTGATTCTTCTCTTTTCTTCTTTATTAGTCTAGCCAGCAGTCTATTTTGTTGATCTTTTCAGAAAAGCACCTCCTGGGTTCATTGATTTTTTTGAAAGGCTTTTCATGTCTCTATCTCCTTCAGTTCTGTTCTGATCTTAATTATTTCTTGTCTTTTGCTAGCCCTTGAATTTGTTTGCTCTTGCTTCTCTAGTTCTTTTAGTTGTGATGTCAGGGTGTCAATTTTAGATCTTTCCTGCTTTCTTTTGTGGGCATTTAATGCTATAAATTTTTTTCTACACACTGCTTTAAAGGTATCCCAGAGATTCTGGTACATTGTGTCTTTGTTCTCATTGGTTTCATAAACATCTTTGTTTCTGTCTTCATTTCATTATTTACCCAGTAGTCATTCAGGAGCAGTTTATTTGGTTTCCATGTACTTGTGCAGTTTTCAGTGAGTTTCTTAAGCCTGAGTTCTAATTCGATTGCACTGTGGTCTGAGAGACTATTTGTTATGATTTCTGTTCTTTTGCATTTGCTGAGGAGTGTTTTACCTCCAATTATGGGGTAGTTTTTAGAATAAGTGCAATGCAGTGTTGATAAGAATGTATATTCTGTTGATTTCAGGTGGAGAGTTCTGTAGATGTCTATTAGGTCTGTTTGGTGCAGAGGTGAGTTCAAGTCCTGGATATCCTTGTTAATTTTCTGTCTCATTGATCTGTCTAGTGTTGACATTGGTGTGTTAAAGTCTCCTACTATTATTGTGTAGGAGTCTAAGTCTCTTTGTAGGTCTCTAAGAACTTCTTTTATGAATCTGGGTCCTCCTGTATTGGGTACATATATATTTAGGATAGTTAGCTCTTCTTGTTGCATTGATCCCTTTACCATTATGTAATGGCTTTGTCTCTTTTGATCTTTGTTGGTTTAAAGTCTGTTTTATCAGACATTAGGATTACAACTCCTGTGTTTTTTTTGTTTTTTTTTTTTTTTTTTTTTTTTTTTTTTGCTTTTCATTTACTTGGTAAATATTTCTCCATCCCTTTATTTTAAGCCTATATGTGTCTTTGCACATGAGATGGGTCTCCTGAATACAGCACACGGATGGGTCTTGACTCTTTATCCAACTTGCCAGTATGTGTCTTTTAATTGTGGCATTTAGCCCATTTACATTTAAGGTTAATGTTATGTGTGAATTTGATCCTGTCATTACGATGCTAGCTAATTATTTTGCTCGTTAGTTGATGCAGTTTCTTCATAGCATCGATGGTCTTTACAATTTGCCATGTTTTTGCAGTGGCTGGTACCAGTTGTTCCTTTCCATGTTTAGTACTTCCTTCAGGATCTCTTGTAGAGCAGGCCTGGTGGTGACAAAATCTCTCAGCATTTTCTTGCCTGTAAATGATTTTTTTCTTTCTGCTTCGCCTATGAAGCTTAGTTTGGCTGGATATGAAATTCTGCATTGAAAATTCTTTTCTTTAAAAATGTTGAATATTAGCCCCCACTCTCTTCTGGCTTGTAGGGTTTTTGCAGAGGGATCCACTTTTAGTCTGATGGGCTTCCCTTTGTGGATAACCCAACCTTTCTCTCTGGCTGCCCTTAACATTTTTTCCTTCATTTCCACCTTGGGTGAATCTGATGATTATGTGTCTTAGGGTTGCTCTTCTCGAGGAATATCTGTGTGGTGTTCTCCGTATTACCTGAATTTGAAAGTTGGCCTGACTTGCCAGGTTAGGGAAGGGGAAGTTCTCCTGGATAATATCCTGATGAGTGTTTTCCAACTTGGTTCCATTTTCCCCATCACTTTTAGTACACCAATCAAACATAGGTTTGGTCTTTTCACGTAGTCCTATACATCCTGGAGGCTTTGTTCGTTTCTTTTTATTCTTTTTCTCTAATCTTGGCTCCTCACTTTATTTCATTAAGTTGATCTTCAGTTTCTGATATCCGTCCTTCTGCTAGATTGATTCAGGCATTGATACTTGTGTATGTTTCACGAAGTTCTCATGCTGTGTTTTTCATCTATATCAGTTCATTTATGTTCCTCTCTAAACTGGTTATTCTAGTTAGCAATTCGTCTAACCTTTTTCCAAGGTTCTCAGCTTTCTTACATTGGCTTAGAACATGCTCCTTTAGCTCAGAGGAGTTTGTTATTACCCACCTTCTGAAGCCTACTTCTGTCAATTCATCAAACTCATTCTCCGTCCAGTTTTGTTCCCTTGCTGGTGAGGAGTTGTGGTCCTTTGGAGGAGAAGAGGTGTTCTGGGTTTTGGAGTTTTCAGTCTTTTTGTGCTGGTTTTTCCTGATCTTTGATGTTGGTGACCTTCGGATGGGGTCTCTGAGTGGTTGTCTTTTTTGTTGATATTGATGCTATTCCTGTTTTTAGTTTTCCTTCTAACAGTCAAGCCTCTCTTCTGCTGGTCTGCTGGAATTTGCTGGAAGTCCACTCCAGACCCTGTTTGCCTGGTTATCACCAGCGGAGGCTGCAGAACAGCAAAGATGGCTGTCTGTTCCTTCCTCTGGACGGTTCATTCCAGAGGGGCACCTGCCAGATGCCAGCAAGAACTCTCCTGTATGAGTTGTCTGTCAGTCCCTACTGGGAGGTGTCTCCCAGTCAGCATACATGGGGGTCAGGGACCCACTTGAAAAAGCAGTCTGTCCCTTATCAGAGGTCAAATGCTATGCTGGGAGATCTACTGCTCTCTTCAGAGCTGTCAGGCAGGGACATTTAAGTCTGCTGAAGCTGTGCCCACAGCCACCCCTTCCCCCAGGTTCTGTGTCCCAGGGAGATGAGGATTTTCTCTATAAGTCCCTGACTGGGGTTTCTGCCCCCTCCCCACGCCCCCCAGAGATGCCTTGCCCAGAAAGGAGGAAATCTGAAGAGGCAGTCTAGCCACAGAGGCCTTGATGAGCTGCCATGGGCTCTGCCCAGTTTGAAATTCCCTGTGGCTTTGTTTACACTGTGAGGTTAAAACCCCCTACTCAAGTGTCAGCAATGGCAGATGCCCCTCCCCCTCACCAAGCTCTAGCATCCCACATTGACTTCAGACTGCTGTGCTATCAGTGAGAATTTCAAGCCAGTGGATCCTAGCTTGCTGGGCTCCATGGGGGTGGGACCCGCCGAGCCAGGCACCAGAGGTCTACTGGTTGTGAAGACCATGGGAAAAGCATAGTATCTGGGAGGGAGTGCACTGCTCCTTCCGGTACAGTCTCTAATGGCTTCCCTTGGCTAGGAAAGGGAAATCCCCCAACCCCTTGTGCTTCCCAGGTGAGGCAACGCCACACCCTGCTTCAGCTTGCCCTCTGTGGGCTGCTCCTACTGTCCAACCAATCCCAATGAGATGAACAAGGCACCTCAGTTGGAAATGCAGAAATCACTCACCTTCTGCACCAGTCTTGCTGGGGACTATAGACTAGAGATGTTCCTATTCGGCCATCTTGCCAGCAGACCTAAAAAATAATTCTTAGGTAAAAATCACATCAGGTCAGAAAAGATTATGATAAATTGCTTACCATAAATCCTATTAAACTCTTCACATCTCTTCCTCCTTGCAGCCCTCTCAGACAAAAAACTTTTCCATTTATGGTCTATTAGAGAAATATTTTAGAAATGATACTTCAGTGCACATTTTACATTCTCATTAATGCTATGCTATTGTGACCCCATTGCTTCCACAGGAAAATGCAGACTACATTTTTTTTTCTAAATACCCAATAAAGAATATTTTGCCTAACACATTACTCTTCAGGGACCATCTACAGAATAAGGAAATGGTATAGTTTACTTTGTCAGTTACATCCACAGCTTTGTCATGAAATTCAGTAATGTCTGTGGAGTTTTCTTCTTAATTCAGTTTATTTCTAAATCTGTGTTATTGAAGAAAAAGTAGTTGCTGTAAAACCTTCACATTCATAAGTCAACATTAGAATTGCAACCTGACTGTGAAAATATGAAACCAGGCACCCAAACCGTAAGAAGTAGTGATGGGAAGAAAGGTAAGAGTACTTCTTTAAACAGCAGCCCAAGTAAAGGTTGTCTCTGATAATATTATTTTGAAAATCAGATATTAATTTAATATGTAATTTAAGTCCAGGACATGTCTTAGAGGATAATACTGTGATGGCAGGAGCTGTTTTTAATTTTACTATCATATTCCCGATATTTAGTAGAGTACCATGGATATAGTAGATACTCAAAAATGGTTTTTGAATAAATAAATGAATATTAATGTTATAGAATGATTTTAAATACCAGTTTAAAGAAAGGGAACTTTTACATTAATCTGCCTGCCATGAAAATACCAGATTAATTCCCGTCTTCCAGCAGGCTAGAATTTTGCTTAAGAATTTCACTCATTTTATCTAGGCATCCATATAATCACTAATGCTTTCATTCATCTGAAACAAATTTGCTTTCTAGTATAAACGAGGGGCTGAGATACTACAGAAAGATAAGGACTTCTAAGGTGATAGCAGACGTGAAGGTTGTTAGCCTGTATTTATACTACAGTATATATACAATATCACATATTGGATATACATACATAAATATATGTGTGTATATGTGTATACATGATATATGCAAACACACAGGTATATTACAATGGCAGTGGGAAGTACCAAGAGAAACACACTAACATGATGCTATAGGAGGAGATATACAACAGAATATAATTCCTCTAACTGAAAGCATCAATCCAGGAGCTTTATGCTGTTTTCACTGGCCTCTGATTCCTATTTAAATAGTGCTGCTGATTCAAATAAATGAACAGGTCAATGTGAAAGATGCTGTTCAACTGAGACCTTTGCCTTTCTCTTTGGACAGCCTCCAGAGGGGGCAGAAATCAGAATTGATCTTCTGCTCAAGAGACATCAACCACAAAGCCTCAGGCATGTCTTGACCATCTTGGCATTGAGAAGAATAAATAAGTTTGAAAAAGAGATACTATCTTTGCTACCACATTCTTTAGTTGGTGCTAAACTAGTCATCAGCATTATGTCAAAACAGAATGCCCAGGTCAAATTTCAGGTTGTTATATTTTCTTTGTTATTGTTTGTGTGTAAACACACACATATTTGTATAAGTTAGTATACAACTATATAATTAATACATAAATATATATAGTATGTTATATGTGATTATCAATTATTACCAATAAAGTGTTTAGAACAATCAAAATCAATCTAATACTAAAAAGACTCTACTTAGGTATGACATCATGTTAAGTAACACACAAGGAGATTTAAAAGGCACAGCTACAATGCCTCTTAAGAATTTAACTTCCACCAAAGGCATTTTTTTTTCAAGCATTATCTCTTTTGACCCTCATAAGAACTTTGTAGAGAAAGTATCATTGACCTATTTTACGGTTAAAAAAATATCTTTGCGTGGTTTGATGACTTCACAGAGGTCACACAGTTGAAGCCAAGTCTCCAATCCCAGTGTGTTCCCTACTACACTATGACTACAGCATTCTTTAATGAATGGCCCATAGCCTGGTGGAGAAGTTTACGGGTTCTTTTAGTGTACTAAAGGTTGTCTAGAAAGCTCTTTCTTCAGAGATTATAGTTGGATAACAATCAAAGTTTTCTGTTGGCTTGTTTTTCCAGTTCCCAAACCAGGAATCATCTTTTCTCTATCTCCTATATTAAATTCATTAGCAATTTATCATGGCCCCAATATGTATCTTAAATCCACAACACTTTAGTTCTGGTGACTATCATCTCTTGCCTGGCTTCCTGCCTCCCTGTTTTCACTGTGGTGCTCATTTCCATAAAGGGCAAAGTATGTGGAAGTTATAAAAAATTATCACCCTAATTTTTTTTTTTTTCCTTAGGCAGAGTTTCTCTCTTGTCACCCAGGCTGGAGTACAATGGCGTGATCTCGGCTCATTGCAACCTCCGCCTCCTGGGTTCAAGCAATTCTCCTGTCTCAGCTTCCCCAGTAGCCGGGATTACAGGTCCCCAACACCATGCCCAGCTAATTTTTGTATTTTTAGTAGAGACAGGGTTTCACCATGTTGGCCAGACTGGTCTTAAACTCCTGACTTCAGGTGATCTGCCTGCCTTGGCCTCCCAAAGTGCTGGGATTACCTGTGCCCGGCCAGGTGAATTATTTTAAAATCTAAATGTATACTTCATTTGATAACAAACATATTTTCAAAATACTAATGTCTTGTATATAAGTTTTTAACAGGAATAGGAGTAAAAGAGTTGATATACCCTCTGAGTCTATTGAAAGTATTACTATACCCCCAAAATAATTATGTTTTCAGGCAGATTACCTTGGATATGCTCAAGAATTTTCAACAGAGAGGAAATGGCCTAAGTGATAAATTCCAATGATATCGTTTAATTTACTGCATATAAATTTTGCTTTGTAATTTTGATTAATAGCTCTGCAAGGCAATTCAAAATGAAGTGCAGTAGTAGACTGGTATCGTTTCTGTGGTTGTCTTCTGCACTTCCTAATAAATGAATAAAAAAAGGAAAAATGAGATTTGCATTGCACTTACATGATAGCTGCTGTGCAGACACTGACCATCTTGAGCATCATTGCTTCCCTGTATATTAAATAAGCAGAATTCTCCTTACAATTAGTCAGTTATCTCAGTCTGGTAAATTTCAGCAAAAGCAGGCCCTGTGTCCACACTTTGAAGTTGCTGGGAAATAAATTAGGGTTGTCACCAATGTATTATTCTCAGTCTCTCCACTTCCAAATATTTCTCCATGCTCTTCCTTCTTTATGTGGCAAAGTTCAGTTCAGTGATCAGTGATCCTCACATGTTTTTGAGATTGAAGGGCATTAGCCTATAAGTCTGTCGCAACTTACAATACAGACATCTCAGGAGATAAAGAAACCAAGGGAAGGAGAAAGCAGATTTGGGATCAGTGAATGAAATAAGTTTTTGGTTAAGTTTGAACTGTACTTTATAAAATTGTCCTTGCCATTAATTGCCATCAAGAAATGGGGAAAATAGTTTGTAAAGTACAATGAAACAACTATGCTCTGGAATATCTCTGTAAGAAATCTAGGCTGGGTAATTACTAGCTTAACCATAAAATGTGCCTGAAAGACTACAAAACCGGGCAAAAGCCATAAGAAACCAGCAACAAGCACCTTAATCAACAGTATTTGTCTTTCAGAGAATGGTTTCTGGCAACACTTACATTTGAAATGCATTACAGCTGCCTGCAAGAATTAACTAGCATATACAGAGAACGAGTGCCTCAGATTGTGAAGATTCCAGCCACCTTCTTCCCGTCTAAGTAGCATAGACTTGAGTAAGGAAACCGTATCTTTTTATTACTAACAACAGGCATATCTTTGTATTATATATTTTATTAATTACTAACTACTGGAATTTCTTAGCAGTTACCAGAAAAATATGGTAAACGATAATGCGTTTTTCCATTCCAAGTGTATTTTATTTTCTTCCATGTAAAGAATAACAAGCAGTTTTAGGTCCCATACAAATGTAAGAAGCTAAAAATATATGTCATTCCTTTTAAAGTAGGATCCAGCTGGAAACTGAGGAAACATTCCAAACTAAGATACCTGTATATATTCTAAAATATTTAAATGCTTCTTAAATACAAATATTGGATGTAAACCAGCAGTTCTCTCCTCTGAGAAGCCTCATAAGAATTTGCTAGTTTATCTGCGTGTCTTTTATCTGCTTATACATGATGTTTTGTTAAGATGAATTACCAAGAATTTTTATGTAGTATTACAGTTATAAGAAGAGTCTCTTGATTGACAAAGAGTAATAATCAAATAATTAACTTAAATTACCAGGGCTAGACACCAAATATTTCAAGAAAATCCATCCCAAATTTGACTTTATGTATACTCATAACAAAGTTTCTGACAAGAACCTGGGAATGGAGTATCTTGGAACACCTCCAGAATCTGCAACCACCATTCTCATTTATCTCCCTGAGTTTGTGACAAACATTGTGGTCTGACACTTCTAGGGTTCTCTTTAGATATCAAATGGTGATTACTTCTAGATCTTATTTTTGGTTTATACTAATAGTATTTTGTTGAGCTATAATTTGTAGTAAGTAAAATGCACAAATCAAGTGTAAAACTTGAAGAATTTTAAGAAAGGTAGACACAGTGCAACCATTAGCCAAAACAAGAAAAGGAATACTTCTGGCACCCCAGAAGGCACCCTTGTTACCTCGTTCAATATATCCTAATATCTGTTGGCATAGATTTAGCTTTGCCTATTTCTGAACTTACATACAAATGAAATCGTACAATAAGTACTCTTCTATATGTGTCCTTTCATAAAAAAATGTTTTTGAGATTCATCTGTGTATTTGTGTATGTTAGTAGTTTATTCTTTTGTATTACTCAGTCCTGTTCCTTTGCTGTGAATATTTCAGTTTGTTTACACTTTCTCCTATTGATAGGCTTGGGTTGTTTCCAATTATAGGCTATTACAAATTGAGCTGCTATGAATATTCTTGTACATGTCTTTCTATAGACATATGGGTTTATTTCTCCAGTTCCTAGGAATGGAATTGCTGGGTCATAGAGCATATTTATGTGTAAACGTTTAAGAAACTGACAGTTTATCGAAGTGACAATAGCATTTTATAATCCTACAAGTAGTTTGTAAACATTGGCTTTGTTCTACATTCTTACCCACACATAGTCTCATCAAAATTTTTAATATTACACATTGTAGAAGATGTGAAATGATGTCTCATTGTGACTTTTAGTTTCTTTATTCCATATTGAGTAATAATGTTCATCAAATTTTCTTTTTTCTTTTCTTTTTTTGAGACGGAGTCTCACTCTGTCACAATCTTGGTTCACTGAAACCTTCGCCTCCCAGGTTCAAGTGATTCTCCTGCCTCAGCCTCCCAAGTAGCTGGGACTACAGGCACCTGCCACCACGCCCGGCTAATTTTTTTGTTTCACCATTTTGGCCAGGATGGTCTCGATCTCTTGACCTCGTGATCCACCTGCCTCGGCCTCCCAAAGTGCTGGAATTACAGGCGTGAGCTGTTCATCAAATTTTTATATGCTTATTGACCATTTGGAAATCTCTTTTTGCAAATTGCCTGTGTGAATTACTTTTGTCTGTTTTTTTTTTTTTTTTTAAGATAGGATGTTTGTTTTCTCCTAATTATTGTGTAGAAGTTGTTATATATTCTGTATATCAGTTCTTTCTTTCATATCTCATATTTCGTATGATGCCCAGCCTGTGGCTTTCCTTTTCCCCTTTGTTTCCCGACAGAAGTTTTTAATTTTGATAAATTACAATTTATATATTTTTTCTTTTATGGTTCTTATCTTTTTTCATCTGTGTTAGAAAACTTTGCCTGAGAGTCACAAAAATATTCATCTGTTTTATTTCTAGAAAATAATAATTTTTGCTTTCAGATGTAGGTAAATTATTCATTTCAGTTTAATTTTTACATATGGTATGAAGTGAAAGTCAAAGTTTACTTTCCATTCTCATTTGAATATGGGGTTGTTCTGGAACCATTTATTGGAAACACTTTGCTTTTGAATCATTTTGCTATGTTAAAAATGAATTGAGTAAAGATGTGTGGTCTATGTTTTAGAGTCAGTTCTGTTAGTTGATCTATATAAGTATCATCATGCCAACTATACGACTTTTTTTGTTTGTTTGTTTTAGTTTTTGGTTTTTTGAGATGGAATCTCACTCTTGTTGCCCAGGGTGGAGTGCAATGGCATGATCTCGGCTCACTGTAAACTCTGCCTCCCGAGTTCAAGTGATTCTCCTACCTCAGCCTCCCGAGTAGCTGCAATTACAGGCACCTGCCACCACATCCGGCTAATTTTTGTACTTTTAGTAGAGATGAGGTTTCACCATGTTGGCCAGGCTGGTTTCAAACTCCTGACCTCAGGTGATCTGGCCCCCTTGGCCTCCCAAAGTCCTGGGATTACAGGCATGAGCCACCGCGCCCAGCCCAACTATATGATATTAATACTTGTGGCTTTGTATACAATGTCTTGAAGTCACATAGTGTAAGACCTTCAATTATTTCCTTCTCCTTTTAAAATATTTTTTTTTGTTAAGTCCTTTACATTTTTATATAAATTTTAGAGTTGGTTTTTTCCAATATTTATGAAAAGAAAATCTTTCAAGGATTTTGAGTGAGATTACATTAAATATCTAAATCAACTTTAAGAGAATTAACATCTTAAAATTATTAGTCTTCTGACCTATAAACATAAAATCTACATTTCTTTAAATTTTATCTAATTTCCGTCAGCATTTTTTTTTTTAGTTTTAAGTGTAGGAATTTTATATTTCCCAAAGTAAACCTATGTCCATGTAATTGATGAAATAGTTGATGCTATTGTAAATAACATCTTTTTTCAGTTTCCAAATTTCTTGGTAGTATATAGAAATACAATTTGTTTTTGGTTTACCATCCTTACACTCAGCTATCTTCATGAATGCACTTATTACTATATGTTTGTTTGCAGATACATATTTTATATGTACAAAATTATGTCATCAGTGTATAACGACAATCATTAATGTAATTGTTAATATAGATAAGTTTGTGTTTACAATCAACTTATTTGTTTTATATAGTTTTCAGTAGTATTATATTTATGTTTGCTATGAGGATTGCAAATGCATCTGTAGCTTATGACAGTTTATCTTCAACTAAGGTTTTACCATCTAATATATAAGGACCTTAAACCAGCAAAAATGTGTCTATCCTCTTTGCTTTCCTTTGTTGTGTTGTTATCTACATTTCATTTCTACATGTTAGAAACTCTAGCTTTGTTGTTAGTTGGGTTTAAACAATTTTCTGTGTATATAGGGACATATATGCTATTTCTAATAATATTCATCTGTCTCTGAAGATCCAGGTTTTTATCTGGAATAGTTGCTCTTCAGCTGAAAGAACATTAGTATTTCTTGTACTGCTAAGAGCTAATCAAAATTTTTTGCACATTTTCCTAAAATTGTCTTTATTTTATCTTCATTTTTTAGAATGAATGTTTACTTAGTATAGAATTCTGGGGTTTCCTCCAGCATTTTATTTTATTTTTATTTTTATTTTTTTTAAATTTATTTACTATTATTATACTTTAAGTTGTAGGGTACATGTGCATAACGTGCAGGTTTGTTACATATGTATACTTGTGCCATGTTGGTGTGCTGCACCCATCAACTCGTCATTTACATCAGGTATAACTCCCAATGCAATCCCTCCCCCCTCCAGCCTCCCCGTGATAGGCCCCGGTGTGTGATGTTCCCCTTCCTGAGTCCAAGTGATCTCATTGTTCAGTTCCCACCCCATGAGGGGAGAGAGAACATGCGTGTTTGGTTTTCTGTTCTTGTGATAGTTTACAAGAATGATGGTTTCCAGCTGCATCCATGTCCCTACAAAGGACGCAAACTCATCCTTTTAAGCATGCATAGTATTCCATGGTGCAAAGCACATTTTCTTTAATCCAGTCTGTCACAGATGGACATTTGGGCTGATTCCAAGTTCTTGTTATTAGGAATAGTGCTGTACAAATATACGTAAAATGTGTCTTTATAGCAGCATAATTTAAAATCCTTTGGGTATATACCCAGTAATGGATGGCTAATATATGGTACATCTAGTTCTAGATCCTTGAGGAATTGCCATACTGTTTTCCTATAATGGTTGAATCTAGTTTACAATCCCACCAACAGTGTAAAGTGTTCTATTTCTCCACATCCCTCTCTCCAGCACTTGTTGCTTCCCTTGACTTTTTAATGATCGCCATTCTAACTGGTGAGATGGTATCTCATTGTGGTTTTGATTTGCATTTCATGGCCAGTGATGATGAGCATTTTTTCATGTGTCTGTTGGCCGTATGAATGTCTCTTTGAGGCGTCTGTTCATATCCCTTTGGCCACTTTGATGGGGTTGTTTGTTTTTTCTTGTAAATTTGTTTGAGTTCTTGTAGGTTCTGGATATTAGCCTTTTTGTCAAATGAGTAGATTGCAAAAATTTTCTCCCATTCTGTAGGTTGCCTGTTCACTCTGATGGTAGTTTCTTTGCTGTGCAGAAGCTCTTTAGTTTAATTCTAGATCCCATTTGTCAATTTTGGCTTTTTGCTGTTGCTTTTGTGTTTCACATGAAGTCTTTGCCCATGCCTATGTCCTGAATGGTACTACCTAGGTTTTCCTCTCTAGGATTTTGTGCAGTATTAGGTTCAACATTTAAGTCTCTAATCCATCTTGAATTAATTTCTTGTATAAGGAGTAAGGAAAGGATCCAGTTTCAGCTTTCTACTATGGCTTAGCCAATTTTCCCAGCACCATTTATTAAATAGGGAATCCTTTCCATTTCTTTTGTTTCTCTCAGGTTTGTCAAAGATCAGATGGCTAGATGTGTGGTATTATTTGAGGGACTCTGTTCTGTTCCATTGGTCTATATCTCTGTTTTGGTACCAGTACCATGCTGTTTTGTTACCAGCCTTGTAGTATAGTTTGAAGTCAGGTATGTGATGCTCCAGCTTTGTTCTTTTGACTTAGGGATTGCCTTGAGATGCGGGCTCTTTTTGGTTCCATATGAACTTCTTTAAAGCAGTTTTCCAATTTGTGAAGAAACTCATTGGTAGCTTGATGGGGATGGCATTGAATCTATAAATTCACCTTGGAGCAGTATGGCCATTTTCACGATATTGATTCTTCCTATCCATGAGCATGGTATGTTCCTTCCATTTGTTTGTGTCCTCTCTTTGGATTTCACTGAGCAGTGGTTTGTGGTTCTCCTTAGTTATAGTCCTTTTTACATCCCTTTGTAAGCGATTCCTAGGTATTTTATTCTCTTTGAAGCAATTGTGAATTCAAGGATTTGGCCTCTGTTCATTCATGATTTGCCTCTGTTTGTCTGCTACTGGTGGTATAAGAATGTTTGTGATTTTTGCAACATTAATTTGTATCCTGAGACTTTGGTTGAAGTTGCTTATCAGCTTGGTTGAGATTTCACAGACAATCGGGTTTTCTAAATAGACAATCATGTCATCTCTTGCAAACAGGGACAATTTGACTCTTCTTTTCCTAACTGAACTCTTGATTTCTTCTGCCTCATTGCCCTAGCCAGAACTTCCAACACTATGTTGAATAGGAGTGGTGAGAGGGCATCCTTGTCTTGTGCCAGTTTCTCAAAGGAATTTTTCCAGTTTTGCCCATTCAGTATGATATTGGCTGTGAGTCTGTCATAAATAGCTCTTATTATTTCTATATACGTTCCATCAATACTGAATTTATTGAGCGTTTCAGTATGGCTATTAAGAAATTCTTTTGTCAAAAGCCTTTTCTGCATCTATTGAGATAATCATGTGGTTCTTGTCTTTGGTTCTTGTTTATATGCTGGATTATGTTTATTGATTTGTGAATGTTGAACCAGCCTTGCATCCTATAGGGATGAAAGCCCACTTGATCATGGTGGATAAGCTTTTGATGTGTTGTTGAACTGCCTTGCCAGTATTTTATTGAGGATTTTTACATCGATGTCACCGGGTTGGCTATTCATAATTCCTTTTTTTGTTGTGTCTCTGCTGTGGCTTTGCACTTGGATGATGCTGGCCTCATAAATGAGTTAGGGAGGATTCCCCTCTCTTTCTATTGATTGAATAGTTTCAGAAGGAATGGTACCAACTCCTCCTTGTACCTCTGTAGAATTCAGTCAGGAATCCATCTGGTCCTGACCTTGGTTGGTAGGCTATTAATTATTGCCCCAATTTCAGAGCCTACTATTGGTCTATTCAGGGATTCAACTTCTTCCTGGTTTAGTCTCTTGAAGAGGTAAGTGTCTAGGAAATTATCCATTTCTTCTAGATTTTCCAGTTTCTATTTGCATAGGTGCTTATAGTATTCTGATGCAGTAGTTTGTATTTCTGTGGGTCGGTGGTGATATCCCCTTTATCATTTTTAATTGCGCCGGGATTTGATTCTTCTCTTTCTTCTTTATTAGTCTTGCTAGTGGTCTGTCAATTTTGTTGATCTTTTCAAAAAACCAACTCCTGGATTCATTGATTTTTTAAAGATATTATTCTTTTTTGTTTGTTTGTTTTGTTTTAAACCACCCAGTTTTATTATGGCAGCCCTAGAAAATGAACATGCCTAGAAATAAAAATTTAGGGATAAATCCCACCACTGGCTGGATTGAATCTCCTAGGCAACCCATTTAATCCACAGAAAATGCATGAGTAAACAAAGAAGGAAGGACACATCTATCTGTAGATCCCTGTGTCCAGTGTGCTGAAAGAAGGGTCACCGCTGAGCGATATTCCGAGGCTGAGAAACTGGAGATCACAGAGTGTAACACAGTCTTCTCCAGGAGTGGAACTCATTGCTGCCAGCCCACTGGAGTTTGTTCCCATAATAGCTTCTCCATCTTTGGCCAAATACCAGAACTCTATGCATATTTGTCCATGTTTGATACTATCCTCCCTGCCCACTCACTTGCCAACTTGCTCCAGTCGGGTTCCAACCTCCATCATGCCTCCAACTCATTCAAGTCATTATTCCAAAGCACATTTCTGGTCATCTTACTTGACGTTTTAACATCGTTAATCACAACCACCTTCTCGAAGCCCTCTCTTTCCTGGGCTTTCTTACCTGTCTGAGCATTCTTCTGTGATGTCTTCAGATCTTCTTTTATTTATTTATTTATTTTTTAAATTATTATTATACTTTAAGTTCTAGGGTACATGTGCACAATGTGCAGGTTTGTTACATATGTATACTTGTGCCATGTTGGTGTGCTGCACCCATCAACTCGTCAGCACTCATCAACTCATCATTTACATCAGGTATAACTCCCAATGCAATCCCTCCCCCCTCCCCCCTCCCCATGATAGGCCCCGGTGTGTGATGTTCCCCTTCCCGAGTCCAAGTGATCTCATTGTTCAGTTCCCACCTATGAGTGAGCACATGTGGTGTTTGGTTTTCTGTTCTTGAGATAGTTTGCTGAGAATGATGATTCCCTATTTAATAAATGGTGCTGGGAAAATTGGCTAGCCATAAGTAGAAAGCTGAAACTGGATCCTTTCCTTACTCCTTATACAAAAATTAATTCAATATGGATTAGAGACTTAAATGTTAGACCTAATACCATAAAAACTCTAGAAGAAAACCTAGGTAATACCATTCCGGACATAGGCATGGGCAAGGACTTCATGTCTAAAACACCAAAAGCAACGGCAACAAAAGCCAAAATTGACAAATGGATCTAATTAAACTAAAGAGCTTCTGCACAGCAAAAGAAACTACCATCAGAGTGAACAGGCAACCTACAGAATGGGAGAAAATTTTTGCAATCTACTCATCTGACAAAGGGCTAATATCCAGAACCTACAAAGAACTCAAACAAATTTACAAGAAAAAAACAAACAACCCCATCAAAAAGTGGGCAAAGGATATGAACAGACATTTCTCAAAAGATGACATGCATACAGCCAACAGACACATGAAAAAATGCTCATCATCACTGGCCATCAGAGAAATACAAATCAAAACCACAATGAGATACCATCTCACACCAGTTAGAATGGCAATCATTAAAAAGTCAGGAAACAACAAGTGCTGGAGAGGATGTGGAGAAATAGGAACACTTCTACACTGTTGGTGGGATTGTAAACTAGTTCAACCATTATGGAAAACAGTATGGCGATTCCTCAAGGATCTAGAACTAGAAGTACCATATGACCCAGCCATCCCATTACTGGGTATATACCCAAAGGATTATAAATCATGCTGCTATAAAGACACCTGCACACGTATGTTTATTGCAGTACTATTCACAATAGCAAAGACTTGGAATCAACACAAATGTCCATCAGTGACAGATTGGATTAAGAAAATGTGGCACATATACACCATGGAATACTATGCAGCCATAAAAAAGGATGCGTCTGTGTCCTTTGCAGGGACATGGATGCAGCTGGAAACCATCATTCTCAGTAAAGATATTATTCTGTTGACTTCTGGTTTTGTTGCTTATGATGAAAAGTCAGCTGTAATTATTGTTGTTCCTCTGAATATATGACTTTTTCCTCTGGCTACACTTATATTTTCCATTTAATTTTGATTTTAAACCTTTTTTTATCTATGGTATGTGTTTAGTAATCTTTACCTTTATCCTGCTTGAGGTTTAACAAACTCAATCCATGCACTAATGTCTTTTACTAATTGAGGACGAACATTTCGTTCACAATTAGTAAAGATCATTAGTGCTTGGACTGAGTTTGCACAAATTTTGGATGAAATTATATCTTCCAATATTTTTTCTGTCCCTTTTGATCATCACTCTCCTCTCCTCTTGTGTCTTGGATTATATGTATATTTTAGACCATCTGTTACTGTCCTACAATTCTCAACTGCTCTGTTCTGTATTTTATCTTTTTTTTCTCTCTGAGCTCTATCACTTACATTGTATAACTTTGTTACAGTTGTTCTCAATGGAAGAGGAGGGCAAGTTTGCCCCCAAGAGGACATTTAGCAATGTCTAGAATCATTTTTTGATGTCATAACTGGGTTTAGTGGGACAAAGGGGTGTTCTACTGGCTAAACATCTTGTAATGAACAGGACAGCTCCTCACAACAAAGAATTATCATATCCAAAGTGTCTGTTGTGCTGATATTAACAAACCCTAGAATAGAGATACCACTTTTATGAATTAGAAAACTCAATATACAATATTTCAGTGAATCTCAATTTGAGAGATATAATGCGATCTCAATCAAAATTCCAGCCAGATTCCTTTGTAGAAATTAATAAGCTAATTCTAAATTTTATGGAAAATGTTATATTTGGACCATGGATTTTTATACTTTTTTTTAACTTAAAAATCATAAATTTGGAAGGGTGAATACTCTGTGTTGTACGAAATGCTCTTTTTGAAGACATTCCTCTGAATGTCTCTTTGAATTCCTCTTTTTGAAGACATTTCTCTTTATCATTGCAGTCATATGCTACGTAACAACATTTTTGGTCAATAACAGACCACACATATGACAATATTCCCATAAAGATTATAATAGAGCTGTGTAATAGAGTAGGCTATACCATCTAAGTTGGTGTAAGTATTCTATGATGTTCATACAACATCAAAATCTCCTAATGACACATTTCTCAGAATGTATCCCCTTTGTTAAGCAATGTTTGACTGTAGCTATAAATTGTTTGATTACATTTCTGACATCTCTCAAGTAATTTTTTTCAGAAAAGATGTATGGACAATGACGTTTCGGGGTTCTGGGGAAATCTATATTTTTTCTCTCTTCTAAAAAGTTTGACTACCCAGCTACTCGGGAGGCTGAGGCCGGAGAATGGCGTAAACCCGGGAGGCGGAGCTTGCAGTGAGCTGAGATCTGGCCACTGCACTCCAGCCTGGGCGACACAGCGAGACTCCATCTCAAAAAAAAAAAAAAAAAAAAAAAAAAAAAAAAAAAAAAGTTTGACTAGATACAGAATTTTCCATAAATCTTTGAAATAGTTGTTTTATTTAATTCCAACTAGAATTCTCAGTTGTGAGATATTATTTAATCTATTAGTATTAGAAAGCTATTAAAGCTTCAAATCTAACACTTCCAATAAGAAAGCTTCTCTGTTTCAGATCAGAAAATAGAAAAGGTCTCATAGATTTAAAAAAAAAAAAAAAACTATAGATGATACAATTTAAAAACAAAAAATCTTCAGAAGAATGGGAAGAAATTTGTTGAAAATGTTTCCAGAATACAGAGCAGAAAGACAAAAGAAGCAAATATAAGAGAAAACTGAAAAAGATCTAGAATGTTGCTGGGGTGCAATTTTAAATAAAATGGTTAAGTTAGATATATTGAAAAGTAGCATTTAAGAAAAAGAGTTCGGGAAAAAAGGCCATCGGATATCTGAGAACAATCACCACAGACAAAAACAACAGCATTTAGTTATGTTCAAGGAACAGCATGGAGGCCAGTAATTAATTCAGCTAAATCAGAGAAAGCAAGATGGAAACTAATAGTGATGAAATCTTGAAAGTAATAGAGGACATGGTTTTGTAACATTTAGAGAGATGTGGACTGTGATAATAATTTGTATCTTACCTTGGGTGAAATGGGG
Source organism: Papio anubis (assembly GCF_008728515.1). Taxonomy (NCBI): domain Eukaryota; kingdom Metazoa; phylum Chordata; class Mammalia; order Primates; family Cercopithecidae; genus Papio; species Papio anubis. The sequence continues at coordinate 58,118,389 of NC_044980.1, read as the reverse complement.
AGTCACTGCTAGGTTTGGGGAAATAACATAATATGTATTGCATATTTTAACAGATCACTGCAATGAGACAAAATTTGAAATGGGATATAAAAAAATGAACCCATGGAGAGTCCAATTTGTTTGGTTTTAGGGTTTTTAAAGTACTATTTATTCATTCTGAGCAACTGAACGATGAATAATACTACGGTGTAACAGGTCTAAGAGCTACACCAAGGGTTCAGTTGTAAATATACTGCTTGAGATCCCTACCATACATCTTCTTTTTTAAATTTAATTTTAAGTTCCATGATACATGTGGAAGATGTGCAGGTTTGTTTCATAGGTAAACGTGTACCACGGTGGTTTGCTGCCTCAAACTGTCTCTGTTTGTAGATGACATAAGCCTATATCTAGAAAAACCCCATCATCTCAGCCCAAAACCTTCTTAAGCTGATAAGCAACTTTAGCAAAGTCTTAGGAAACAAAATCAGTGTGCAAATATCACAAGCATTCCTATACACCATCAATAGACAATCAGAGAGCCAAATCATGAATGAACTCCCATTCACAATTGCTCCAAAGAGAATAAAGTACCTAAGAATACAGCCAACGAGGGAAATGAAGGACCTCTTCAAAAACTACAAACCACTGCTCAAGGAAATAAGAGAGGACACAACTATATGGAAAAACATTCCATGCTTATGGATAGGAAGAATCAACATCATAAAAATGGCCATACTGCCCAAAGTAATATATATATTCAATGATATTCTCATTAAGTTACCATTGACATTCTTCATGGAATTAGAGGAAAAAAAAAAAAAAACTACTTTAAAAATTTAACATGGAACCAAAAAAGAGCCCAAACAGCCAAGACAATTCTAAATAAAAAGAAGAAAGGTTGAAGCATTACGCTGCCAAACTTCAAACTACACTACAAGGCAACAGTAACCAAAACAGCATAATCCTGGTACAAAAACAGACACATAGACCAATGGAACAGAACAGAGATCTCAGATATAAGACTGTACATCGACATCCATCTGATCTTCAACAAACCTAACAAAAACAAGCAATGGGGAAAGGATTCCATATTTAGTAAATGATGCTGAAAAAACCGGCTAGCCATATGCATAAATATTATTTAAGTAGCTGTTTATATGATTCTGGAGTGTGATTTTCTCTTCAGGAGAGTTCTGTGCTGCGGATTTAAATTTGGGAGACATAAGCATGGATAAAGCATGAAATCGCTTAATTTGCCCACATTAAAGAATAACACTATTTATTCTCCTTAAAAGAATATTGTTATTGTTTTAAAACTTAACAATACTTAAACTTTTTTTTGTTTTTGAGATGGAGTCTCACTCTGTCATCAGGCTGGAGTGCAATGATGCTATCTGGGTTCACTGCAACCTCCACCTCCCGGGTTCAAGCAATTCTCCTGCCTCAGTCTCCCGAGTAGCTGGGACTACAGGCCGTGCCACCACACCCAGCTACTTTTTGTATTTTTAGTAGAGACGGGGTTTCACCATGTTGGCCAGGATGATCTTGATCTCTTGACCTCGTGATCCACCCGCCTTGGCCTCCCAAGGTGCTGAGATTACAGGCATGACCCACCACACCCAGCCTACAATATTTAAACTTAAAAATAGTAACAATATTTTAGTAAACTTAATATTTAAAACTTAACAATAGTATTTAATATTAAAAATAATATTTTGTATTTAAAACAATATTCTTAATAAAACAATGAAACAATTCTTAACCATAAAACAATTGCTATTGTTTTAAACTTAGTGAAGTTTAAAATTTTGCTAATTTGTATAATATTTAAATTTAAATAAATAGGTTTACAATTAGACACTTAAAATATTTTAGATAGTATTTTAACATTCTGATACATAGAACTGGAATCAACAGAAGGGGAATTTACTTCTCTTTAGCCTACATAAAATCAAAAAGAACAAATCAGTAATGATAGCCAAGTAATTCTGTATCTAATTGATGACCTCTGTGTCTATGATACATTATATAAATTTGAACTACAAAAGTCATACAAGTTTGTGCACTTACACAAATGTAGATGATATAGCTTCATTATATAGCTTCATTATAATCTTATGGAGACACTATAAGATTTGCACTCTGTCACTGACTAAAATGTCCTTTATTATCGAAATAATAAACTTCAAAGAGGAATATCTTCAAAAACACAGGATCCAAACCCAAGGAATAGTAATTACCTCAAACTGTGCATATTTCTTTCTTATGTAACTCTTGTGTAACTAATTATGTTTCATGACTTGAATGCTTTAGATGAATTCACTTTTTAAATTTCTGCAGTACATTATTTTCATTCAACTTTTAAATATCAATGGCTAATTAATGAGTGCACATCTATATAAAAATATATTAAAACACAATAACTGAGTTAAATTTTATACAGTGAAGTCCAAAGAAAAAGAAGACAATTGTATGTACATGATGATGCTGATATCAGCTAACCTAGTATAGTTCAATGTTTCTCAAAATGTTTGAACAGTCTTCACCCCGGGGTGCTTGTGAAAATGCATTTCCCTAATCCACTATACTTACTGAATGGAAATCTGTGGAGCTTGGGGGCAGGAAGCCTGGGAGTTTACATTTTAATTTACTTCTTTCATTTTGGGAGCCCCTATTTGAGTGTTTTATAGTTTATAAATTATTTCTCTATTCATTTGATCATCATAATACATACATACATATATATATATAAAATATTCTGGGCAGTTGCTATTATCCCCCAGTATAAATGCTCTTTAACTTATGATGCAGTTATATCCCAATAAACCCACTGTAAGTTAAAAATATCATAAGCCAACCATGTGTTTCTGACATGATAATTTCAGTTGAGGATGGATTTATCCAGACAAAACACCCTCATAAGTCAAGGACCATACTGAATGTGTGTTGCTTTCAGCACCATCATAAAGTTGAAAAATCTCAAGTTGAACCACTCTAAATCAGTTCTGTGTGTATATAGATTAAAAAACGAGGTTAAGTGAATTTGTGGCAAGGTAAAAACTTGAACATAAATGTTTATCTCTAGTAAAAAGACCTCATGAACTAATAGAACAAAGAAGTAATAGTGGTTTAGTTAGGTTTTCTATCTCCTGCATTTACGAAAACTATGCTCTTAGAAAAAATATTGACTTTTCATTTATCATTTTTCTTAATTTCTTAGAATGGATTCCTGAAACACCAATCCTGAAATGAGGAATTCTGTGCAAGTGATTTATTTATTTATTTATACTTTAAGTTCTGGGGTACATGTGCAGAACATGCAGGTTTGTTACATAGGTATACACATGCCATGGTGGTTTGCTGCACCCGTCATCTACATTAGGTATTTCTCCCAGTGCTATCCCTCTCATAGCCCCCCACTCCCTGACAGGCCCAGTATGTGGTATTCTCCTTCCTGTGTCCATGTCTTCTCATTGTTCAACTCCTACTTCTGAGCGAGAACATGCGGTGTTTGCTTTTCTGTTCTTGTGTGGTTTGCTAAGAATGACGGTTTCCAGCTTCATTCATGTCCCTACAAAGGACATGAACTCATCCTTTTTTATGGCTGCATAGTATTCCATGGTATATATGTGCCACATTTTCTTTATCCAGTCTATCATTGATGGACATTTCTGTTGGTTCCAAGTCTTTGCTAGTGTGAGCAGTGCCACAATAAACATACGTGTGCATGTGTCTTTTTGTGGAATGATTTATGTTTTGGGTATATACCCAGTAATGGAATTGCCAGGCTAAATGGTATTTCTGGTTCTAGATCCTTGAGGAATTGCTACAGTGTCTTCCACAATGGTTGAACCAATTTACACTCCCACCAACATTGTAAAAGCTGTTCTTTATTAGTCTGTCTAGCAGTCTATTTTGTTGATATTTTCAAAAAACAAGCTCCTGGATTCATTGATTTTTTTTGAAGGGGTTTTTGTGTCTCTATCTCCTTCAGTTATGCTATGATCTTAGTTATTTCTTGTCTTCTGCTAGCTTTTGAATTTGTTTGTTCTTGCTTCTCTAGTTATTTTAATTGTGATGTTAACATGTCGGTTTTAGATCTTTCCTGCTTTCTGTTGTGGGCATTTAGTGCTATAAATTTCCCCCTAAACACTGCTCTAGCTGTGTCCCAGAGATTCTGATACATGGTATCTTTGTTCTCATTGATTTCAAAGAACTTACTTATTTCTGCCTTCATTTTATTATGTACCCAGTAGTCATTCAGGAGCAGGTTGTTCAATTTCCTTGTAGTTGTGCAGTTCTGAATGACTTTCTTGATCCTGAGTTCTAATTTGATTGCACTGTGGTCTGAGACTGTTATGATTTGCATTCTTTTGCATTTGCTGAGGAGTGTTTTACTTCCAATTATGTGGTCAATTTTGGAATAAATATGATGTGGTGCTGAGAAGAATGTATAATCTGTTGATTTGGGGTGGAGAGTTCTGTAGATGTCTATTAGATCTGCTTTGTCCAGAGTCAAGTTCAAGTCCTGAATATCCTTGTTAATTTTCTGTCTTATTGATCAGTCTAATATTGACAGTGGAGTGCTAAAGTCTCGCAGTATTATTGTGTGGGAGTCTAAGTCTCTTTGTAGGTTTCTAAGAACTTGCTTTATGAATCTGGGTGTTCCTGTATTGGGTGCATATATATTTAGGATAGTTAGCTCTTGTTGTATTGATCCCTTTACCATTATGTAATGCCCTTCTTTGTCTCTTTTGGTCTTTGTTGGTTTAAAGTCTGCTTTATCAGGGACTAGGAAAAAGCCCTCTGCAGCTCAGCAAAGCTGCTGTAAACAGAATGCCTATCTAGATTTCTCCTTTCTGGCAGGGAATCTCTGAGAAAAAGGGAGCAGCCCCAGTCAAGGGCTTATAGATTAAACCCCCATTTCCCTGAGACAGAGCACCAGGGGGAAGGGGCAACTGTGGGCGCAGGTTTAGCAGACTTAAATGTCCCTGCCAGCCGGCTCTGAAGAGAGCAGCAGATCTCCCAGCACAGCCTTTGAGCTCTGCTAAGGGTCAGACTGCTTCCTCAAGTTGGTCCCTGACTCCTGTGTCTCTTGACTGGGAGACACCTCCTAGTAGGGGCTGACAGACACCTCATACAGGAGAGCTTCAGCTGGCATCTGGTGGGTGCCCCATGGGACGAAGCTTCCAGAGGAAGAGCAGGCAGCAATCTTTGCTGTTCTGCAGCCTCTGCTGGTGATACTCAGGCAAACAGGGTCTGGAGTGTATCTCCAGCAAACTCCAGTAGATCTTCAACAGAGGGGCCTGACTGTTAGAAGGAAAACTAACAAACAGTAAGGAATAGCATCAACATCAACAAAAAGGACATCCACTCAGAAACTTCATCTGAAGGTCACCAACATCAAAGACCAAAGGTAGATTAATCCATGAAGATGGGGATAAACCAGTACAAAAAGGCTGAAAGTTTAAAAAACCAGAATGCCTCTTCTCCTCCAAAGGAGCACAACTCCTCACCAGCAAGGGAACAAAACTGGACAGAGAATGAGTTTGATGAATTGACAGAAGTAGGCTTCAGAAGGTGGGTAATAACATCCTCCGAGCTAAAGAAGCATGTTCTAACCCAATGCAAGAAAGCTGAGAACCTTGAAAAAAGGTTAGATGAATTGCTAACTAGAATAACCAGTTTAGAGAAGAACATAAATGAACTGATATAGATGAAAAACACAGCATGAGAACTTCGTGAAACATACACAAGTATCAATGCCTGAATCAATCAAGCAGAAGGAAGGATTTCAGAGACTGAAGATCAACTTAATGAAATAAAGCATGAAGACAAGATTAGAGAAAAAATAATGAAAAGGAATGAACAAAGGCCCCGAGAAATATGGGACTATGTGAAAAGACCAAACCTACATTTGATTGATGTACCTGAAAGTGATGGGGAGAATGGAACAAAATTGGAAAACACCCTTCAAGATAATTATCCAGGAGAACCTCTCCAACCTACCAAGGCAGGCCAACATTCAAATTCAGGAAATACAGAGAACACCACAAAGATACTCCTTGAGAAGGGCAACCCCAAGACACATAATCATCAGATTCACCAAGGTTGAAATGCAGGAAAAAATGGTAAGGGCAGCCAGAGAAAAAGCTTGGGTTACCCACAGACTAGCAGTGTATCTCTTTGCAGAAACCCTACAAAACAGAAGAGAGTGAGGGCCAATATTCAACATTCTTAAAGAAAAGAATTTTCAACGCAGAATTTCATATCCAGCCAAACTATGCTTCATAAGTGAAAGAGAAATAAAATCCTTTACAGAAAAGCAAATGCTGAGAGATTTTGTCATCACCACGCCTGCCTTACAAGAGCTCCTGAAGAAAGTACTAAACATGGAAAGGAACAACTAGTATCAGCCACTGCACAGACACACCAAATTGTAAAGACCAGCGACACTGTGAAGAAACTGCATCAACTAACGGGCAAAAAAACCAGCTAGCATCACAATGACAGGATCAAATTCACACATAACAATATTAACCTTAAATGTAAACAGGCTAAATGACCCAATTAAAAGACACAGACGGGCAAATTGGATAGTCAAGACCTATTGATGTGCTGTATTCAGGAGACCCATCTTACATGCAAAGACACACATAGGCTCAAAATAAAGGGATGGAGGAATATTTACCAAGTGAATGGAAAGCAAAGAAAATGTGCAAGTGATTTATTAAGGAAGAGCTCCCAAAAATAAACTGTAAGGGCTGGGAGATGGAGAACTTGAAAGTGAAAAAAGCCAAACAAGGTTGTAATTATAGAAATACTGCAAGCATCAACTTGGTCTCACAAGGAGCTCTGGGGTATAAATGTATATCAGTTTGTCCTGACCCAGGCAAGCGAGCTGGGCTGGACTGCCTACCTTAGTCACTGATTATGAACCATACTTGGAGAGACATAAAATCCAAACATTTCCAGCTCTCTGTGCATGCAAGCAAAGGAGCTCCAGTAGCCCTTGGGCAGGCCTCCAAAGAGTTTCAGGTGCAAGCTATTATGTACAAGAGAAAACAGAAGCTGAGGAAATATGAATTACTTAAAAATAAACATGTTTTTAAAAAGAAAACATTACAGATTCTAGTACCAGTAATACAGCTTACTAGTAATTAGAAATTTGTCCTACAGTAAAATATTTTACCTCTTTCAACTGATTTTAATCTTTTTTAATACAGAAGGTTAATTATAACCCCTGCCCTGCTTCATGTAGTATTGTTGATTAGATAAAAGAGAATAATGAATATTCTGCAATATTTTGTAAATGATATAAAATTATATTCTCATACAAAATTTTCTTTTATTACTGAAAAAACAGATGTTGTTGGAAAACCTGTTTCTTAAGGTTTATTTTGCTGAGAGCCCTTTGTTCTTTCTGCAAGCATGCAAGATAAGAATTCTTGAATATAGCTGTTATATAATATTGATAGTATATGTGGTCCTAAATTTATTATTGCACACAATATTTCACTTAAGACTAGGATGTTTAAATAATGTGAAGATTATTTAAAGTACATTTCTTACCAATAACAACAGTCAATGTTTGGTGATTTATCAGTTAAAAATTGGCTCAAGGAATTCCATTTTCTAGTCTGGTATGTAAGAAGCTAGAACTTACCATTGAATCCTAACAGCAAATAAAATCCCAGACAAACTGAAAAAATCAATAACTCTTCTTAGATGCATCAGAGAGATGGAACCACAAGGCAAACCACTGCCCCCAAAATTGGAGAAACTGACAGAAAAATGCAGACAATTGTGACTTGCTCTAGCAGAAACCCCTAGCACAGACCTCCATGGGAAGCAGTGCTGAGGTAGCGAAACCTGAACTATAACTGACCAGTTGCTAGAGGCTCAGGGTAGACCAGTCTGAGAGAGAAAAACTCTGGAGGGACCTAGTCATTGTGAGTCTACATGCTTTTGTGAGTTTTATCTCTGGGAGTTCAACCAGATTCTCACGGTAAATGTTAGAGAAAAATCCTATTGTGCTTCCATCAGGAGGAAGGGAAAAGGAGCCATTTTGAAGTATGCCAGAACATTCTTTTCTTCTTAATGATGTCTGCCCTCAAGAGAAATTCCTTACCTGGAATCTAACCTGCTGGAGTTTTATCAGAGTCAAACTGACTTGGGGGTAGGCAAGTAAACAACTCTAATCCTCTCTAACCTTCCATGTGGAAGAAGGGAGATACCCAGCTCCAACCCACTCTAGCCATTTTGTTGCACTGAAGTGGGCAGGGGAGACTGGGAAGCAGTTGTGAAGTTCTCAAACCAGATGTACAGTCTCATTAAATGCCTGACACTTACTTATAGGACTATAATTGGTTCCTCTCACCCTGTTCACACACACCTTGCCACCACTTAATCAAAGACCTTTTTATAGCAGTTTCTTTCACCTAGTATATCATGTCCAGCTATCAGGAAAAAAAGTACAAGGTATACTAACAGGAAAAAACATAGAGTTAAAAGAGACAGAGCAAGCATCAGAAACAGACTCAAATATAGCAGAGATGTTTAAGTATAAGACTGGGAATTTAGAACAGCTATGATTAATATGCTAAGGACTCTAACGGAGAAAGTAGACAGCATGGCATGAAACAACAAGTGGCCAATGTAAGCAGAGAGATGAAACTCTAAGAATAATACAAGAAGAAATTCTAGAGATCAAAAGCACTGTAACAGAAATAAAGAACACCCCTGACGGGCTCATTGGAAGAGTGGATACAGCTGAGGAAAGAATCTCTGAACTTCACACACACACCAAAAAAACCCACACCAAAACTGAAAATCAAAGAGAAAAAAAAAAATGACAAAAAAAAAAAAAAACAGGATCAAATATCCAAGAACTGAGAGACATCTACAAAAGGTATAATATACATGATAGGAATACCAGAAGAGAGACAGAGAAAAAAAGAAAGGAATAGAAGCAATATTTGATGCAATAATGACTGAGAACTTCCCCAAATTAATGTCAGATGCCAAACCACAGATCTAGAAAGCTCAGAGAACAAGTAGAATAAATGCCGAAAGTCCTACATATAGGCATATCTCATTAGGTTGATGCAAATATAATTGCGGTTTCTACCACAGAATTCCAAGTCCAATATTTGTTTTTGAAAATAATTTGTGATTTTCTTTTGGATGGCTGAAAGATAGAAGTACTATTTTCATTGTTTGTCTTTTCTTTGAACAACTAGCTATTTGAGCCTAAGTAAAATACTTATTTTTTTCCTCCAAAAAAAAAAAAAAAAAAAAAAAATAGCAATTGTGGTTTTTGCCATTGCTTTCAATGGCAAAAACTGTAATGGCAAAAACCACAATTACCTTTGCACCAACCAAATATTTTTAAACTACAAAATATCAAAGATAAATTAAAAAAAAAAATCCTGAAAGAAGCCAAAGGTGTCTATCTTACCTACAAAGGAATAAAGATAAAAATTATGCTCTACTTCTCCTCAACAGCCATGCAAACAAGAGAGTGGAGTGAAATGTCAAGAGTCTTGATAGAAAAGACCCACCAGCCTAGAATTCTGTACCCTGTGAAATTAATCTTCAAAAATGAAGGAGGCTAGGCACAGTGACTCATGCCTGTAATTGCAGTACTTTGGGAGGCAGAGGCGGGTGAATCACCTGAGGTCAGGAGTTCAAGACCAGCCTGGCCAACATGGTGAAACCCTGTCTCTACTAGAAATACAAAAGTTAGCTGGGCTTGGTGGCAAGTGCCTGTAATCCCAGCTACTCGGGAGGCTGAGGCAGGAGAATAGCTTAAACCCAGTAGGTGGAGGTTGCATTGAGCTGAGATGGTGCCATCGCACTCTAGCCTGGGGGACAGAGCGAGACTCTGTCTCAAAGGAAAGAAAATAAAAAGAGAGAGAAATAAAGGCTTTCTCAGATAAAATGGAGGGAATTTGTTTTCAGGAAACCTGCATTACATGGAATGTTGGAAAAAAGTATTTAGAAAAAAGGAAAACAATAAAGGTCAGATAATCAGATTTAAAAGAAAAGCACTGGAGACAATAAAATAAAAATATGCAAAGAACTCTTAAACTCAAAAATAAGAATATGAACAACCCAATTTAAAAACTGGGCCAAAGATCTTAGCAGACACCTCACCAACGAAGATACATAAATGACAAATAAACGTATGAAATAATGCTTCACATCATAAAGTCATTAGAGAAATGCAAATTAAAACAACAAGAGATAGATACAACCACACAGGTATTAGAATGGCCAAAGTCCAAAACACTAACAAAGACTAACAAGAATGTGGAGGATGTGGAGCATCAGGAACTCTTATCTATTGCTGGTGAGAATGAACAAGGGTACAGCCTTTTGGAAGACCACTTGGTGATTTCTTACAAAATAAACATACTGTTACCATACAATCCAACATTCATTGCTCCTTGATATTTACCCAAAGGAACTGAAAAGTTATATCCACACAAAAACCTGCACACAGATGTTCATAGCAACTTCATTAAAAATATCCAAAATGTAGAAGTAACCAAAATGTCTGTCATCAGTAGGACAGTAGATAAATAAACTGGTACATCCAGACAATGGAATAAAAAGAAATAAGCTATCAAGTTATAAAAAGACATGGAGGAAACTTAAATGCATATTGCTGGTGAAATAAGCCAATCTGAAAAGGCTACATCATGCATGATTCTACTACATGATACTCTGGAAAAGGCAAAACTAATGAGAAAGCAAAAAGATCAGTGGTCGCCTGGGGTTGAGGGAAGGGAGGGATGAATAAGTGGATCACAGGGCATATCAGGGCAGTGAAAAAATGTATATGACAATATTTTTATACTACAATAGTGGATACATGTTGTTATATGCTTGTCCAAACTTGTTGAATGTACAATACTAATGTAAACTATAGACTCTGGGTGACAATGATGTGTCAATGTAAGTTCTTCAGTGGTAACAAGTGTGCCACTCTGCTGGCGGATATTAATAATGGGAGAAGCTATGCATGTGTTGGGGCAGTTGGTATATGGAACATCTCTGCACCTTCCACTCAATTTCACTGTGAACCTAAAACCACCCTAAAAATAGTCTATTCAGTTGAGAAATAATTAAATCAAAAAAGGTTCTGAAGGAATTCTGTTTGTCACAATATTGTTCTATATTTTGACAATAGGCTTAGGAATTCCTTAGATATTTTGAACTCTGGACTTTATAAATGAATAGACTGCTTGTGTCAAACTTCTCTTAACCAAACTTAACATTTGTAATAGTTCAAAAATAGACCATACTCATATATGCCTTTGGATAAAGGAATATGTTCTAATATAAATGGCCCCTGAAATGTTCTAATAAGTTCATGGCAACAAGAATTGCACACTGTAGAATACTTATAGATCCATTTAGAAACACCATTCCCTGATCAAGATGTGGAGGTTTACATCCAGGAATTGGTTTCAAAGTTAGCATTGCATAATATAAATTCTGCAATAGGCAGTGATGTTTGAAGTAAGGGTATATTTTATAAGGCATTAGAATGGAATCCACAAGTTGCCAAGGCTGTTTTTGTTACATAGAATCTAGTGATCTCAATTTTTTACATAATCAAAAAAAGAATCATATTCACAAGCATCTGGGCAAAATATCTCTAAATAAAACCACACTTTCAACTTCATTCAAAAGGATTAAAACCTGAAATTTGGAAATCAACTCTGATTTTTATTCAATATTATTAGCAAAGAAATCTTAATACATATTGTTTCACATGGTCTTTTACCAGAGCTGTTGGAACCACGTGACTTTTTGTCTCATGATTATAATTTTTGGAGTTTCATGAATGACTGCAAAGGTATTGTTAGAAGTTCTGCTACGAATATGCAGAATGACAAAGGCCAATTTGGAAGAAATATTCTCATGACCATCTTTGTCAATGGCCTTCATCCTATTAGAAAGTCCTGAGCAGAAGAAATTGTCAAATTAAGAAAAGGCCTAATTTGTTCCATTAGGTTCTGGGTTTATCTTAATTCACCTGAAACTAGAATTAAAATTTTAGCCATAAGGGATACAGAGAAACATAAAACACGTGGCCAGTTAGTGATTCAATTGACTGTCTTTGCATCTATCTTTTCTCTTTCCTTTAAATGATAGGGGCAATATGGCATGATTTATATTTTATGATATTATCTGGCTGCTGCATAGAAAGTAGTATTAATCAGGCTTGGAGTCTTTGTTCGTGCTTCTAAAATGGCTTTTGGTCCCAACTTTCACCTTTCAAAATCCTCTAAAGTTACACTTAAATGCTACCTCCTTAATTAAGGTTCCCCAAGTTTCTTACTGCAGTTACTCATTTTCTCACAAATTTTATTTTTGTATATTGCTTACTATTATTATGGTTTATTGCTTTAAACATTTTTGAGGAGAAACAACTATATAATGTGCATTTTTATATTCATGTCCTTGATACCTTCCACAAAAGTGATGCTCAACAAGTGCCTGCTGAGGAAAATTAAAAATATAATTAGACAAATTATACTTTGTCAATCAACTCCACAAGTTCTAACATTTAATATTTAAGATCCTAAATCCTAGAATATGCTAGGAATAAAAACCACCCTTATCTAGGTGGACACTAAGTCCATACATTCTTTGGTGTCCTTGTTGAGGACCTGTTGACCTTCCCCATTCTCACAAAGAGCTACTAAAGGAACCAAACAGACCTTATATTCTAAGGTAAAGCTTCTGTGTTCAGAATGTCTGTTGCTGTAGAGATTTTTTTCCAGTGATTTCTGAAGGTTGTCTTTTTAGTATTCTAGGTGTAGAGGAGATGTTTAGTATTTCCTTGCTGTGGGATGAACACACTACTCACTTATAGAAAGATTTCAGGATACTCATCACCTGAATGAGACATGAAAAATTAAGAAGTAAAATCCCATGTCACCACTTCAACATCACTAATATTTTTCCTTCATCCATACAAAAGGATATTCAATCCATCACACACTTACTCCAGCCAACAAGCAATAAGGTTAAGCTTCCTTAAATTCCTCACTGCTATCAAGACTTCCAAGAAGAGACAATATTCCTGAACAACATGATGATCCACTAAAAAGAGGATATGAAAATGTAATTCTAAGATGTAAAGCAGCCAAGCACTTCTTAGGCGATGCTAACACATAAAAGTAAAAACAAACTACTGCCCCTGATTACCAATATCCTTTGATGTGTGAATCGTCCTTAATAATAATAAGCTCAGAGGAGTCAGATAGTATCTTCTATTAAAGCTACCACAGGCATTGTAAAATTCAACATATCCACAAATAAACATATTTCCCCAAAATTTAAGATTATTTTTTCTGTATTTGCTACCTCAGTGAATGTCATATCAAGTCCTATGGCCAATTAAATAAGAGATCTGGATATAATCATTGATTCTTATCCTCCTTCAGCATATGCATAAAATTAATTTCCAAGTCTTGTTGACAAAACGTTCTCAATATTCTCCACCATTCAGCCTCTTTCCGTGCTTGTGGCTATTGACCTTTTCTCATTGGATGACTGCAACAACTTCCTGCAAGTGCTGCCTTTCAATTTATTTTCCACATTGCTATTAGTGATCTTTCAAATATACAATTTGAATTGTGTTGTACTACAGATTGAAAGCTTTTCTTGGATTTTTTTATTTCTTTCATGATAAAGTTCAAATTGAAAAGGCATGCATATAAAAGATAGGACCTTTTATCCTCCTTAATCTCTGCCTCCTGACACTTTCCTACTATCACATCTGCTTTCAGGCTAAGCAACTTACAGATTCTTTTAGTGTACCTTGCTTCCTCTCAACTTTTGCTTTTGTAGGTGTGACTCTGTCTTCCTGTAATACCACCATGTATATAATCCTCCCTTTTTGCAGATGACCCCCTTTATTTAGTTTTTCATGACTTAGTTCATTTACTACCTTCTCAACCAAAGGCTTCCCTATCTCATCCCATTGAGTGCAAATTAGGTATGATTCTCATTGCACATTACACATATTCCTAATTAATGCTATTTTAATTGTCAAGGCACTTGATCTCATTTCTACCTGATAAGATCCTTGAGAGTAGCAATCATTTCATATATGTTTCCAGCACATAGAGCAATGCCTAAAGATTTACAGGCATTTAATATATAATCTTATGAATCAATATTGTTTAGATGGGCATATTTTTGTTTGAAAGGCAGACACAAATAATTCTTTCTGGTTAATCCTAGAATCAAGACATCTACAGTAAGACAATGTCCCTTAATTTGTACTGATCTCAACCTTTTTCTAAGGAAAATTTCATGACATTAATTACTCAAGACTTCTGACTACTCAACTATTCAAGTCAGGAAAAAGCAACAAGTGATTCAAATATCTAAAGCCACCTGCCTCTGCAAATCGTTGCTGTTTTACTAACCTCACTAAACGTTTGTCAAGTTTACTAAAGTATACAATCAATTTTGCATCCAAAATTTTGCACTTAACAATGGGATGTTGGCAAGGTGGTAGTAGACAAATTGTCTAAAAATTGTATATTATTAGTATTGGTATGTCATCTGATTATAAAATTATCAAAAATAGTTGTTATTTCAAAAGACAGGTTACTGTTGTCTCATCACACTACATGGAGAAAGTTTATGGTTTGTTCACATAAATACAGTCTCTAAAATGCATTTGCTGACTCATAATTGGTTCTGACATATACATGACTAATATAGCCAATGAAAATCCATGCCAAAATTTACCATAGACATCTGCATTTACTACTCCTCGAGAAGTGGTTAGGGAGCACTGATCAAGAATTCATATCAATTCCTGGACCACAAATAGAAATTTTTATTTGTGGGAGAATCATTTACAAAGGGACTCCAATTGCTTGTAGGTGTTTCAGAAAACCTGTTTCAGATCTGTTTCCATTATATCTAACATGTAGATATCTAAATACCATTTTTATGTGGAGTCTCAATATAAGAACAGATTGAACTGAGGCTTTATATGTGTTGCTGTTATTCCACCTCCTTACTGTCAAGGATATTGTCAGGATGGAAGAACAGCACCAATTAAAAATAATATTCTCATTTTTAAATATGATTGACTTGCAAGAATTTGGTAAGGAAAAGGAAAACTTAGGACTCCTTCTAAAGGAGGCTGAAAACACAATTGTTTGTATCAGATATCAGGGGTTCTTTCAAAACATGGCAGGTTAACGCCACTTAGAACTGGGAATGACCAATTCAAAATTCTCCTAGGGAAAAAGGAAATCATGCAACACAGTATAATAAGCTGTCAATCCAAGCCACTCAAGTGACTCCTGATATGTGATCATGTTATTTTCCCATCTCAGTCACTTCCCTAATTGCAGTTTTTCCAATTTCGTTGACATGATACTTGCAATACCTGAATCTATGCACTTTTGACGCATTCCGCTAATGATTTCTCTTATACTCATCCTAAAAATGTTTCTTTTTCCATCCTTGCCTTGCCTCGATATCATAGTATGTGCATATTTTTGGTTAAGAATGTATTACGTTCACTTGAAATTTCCATTAGTACTTAGAAAATTTTCCAATGTGTACAAGTAGTAGTCAGAAGGGAAGATATTTAAAATCAATTATCTTGTGGTTGACAGCTCACCAAAACAAGAGCATTATTTGTGTATTAGCAAAATCAGGAAAAAGGAAGCCACATGAATAAATCTTAAGTGGTATAATAAATCATCTTCAAAGTTTAAAATAACAACGAATCCCCAAATAAATATAATCATCAATTAGACTTTAGAAACAAAAGCATACACTGCCAAAAGATATTTCTAAAAATATGTAACAAGACAATAAGGCCAGGCGCAGTTGCTCACGCCTGTAATCCAAGCACTTTGGGAGGCTGAGGTAGGCAGATGACCTGAGGTCAGGAGTTTGAGACCAGCCTGGTCAAACCCCATCTCTACTATAAATACAAAAATTAGCCAAGCATGATGCCATGCACCTGTAGTCCCAGCAACTGGGGATGAGAATCACTTGAACCTGGGAGGCAGAGGCTGCAGTGAGCCAAAATTGAGCCACTGCACTCTAGCCTAGGCAACAGAGCAAGACTCCATCTCAAGAAAAAGAAAAAAAAAGACTATAAGTAAGAGAACTTATACTAATTAATTCAAGAAACTTTAAGAAAAATTATGGGTGCTCTGAAAATTCAAATTCAGTGGACATTATCCTTAACAGAAATGTCTTTTCTTTTTTCTGGTGATTAACTACATATGGAAACGTAGATGGTGTGGGCTCTGACATATAATTCTCTAATTAAGATGGTATCATAATTTGTTTCCATCGTGTTGGTGTGATATTCAGAAGCAAGAAATAAATAGAAATGCTTCTGTGAAGTTCATCAGTTTTATTCAGAAGTCTGAGGTAACAAACCTGGAGGGCCTAGACAATGACATTACACCTGGGGCCTAGAAAAATGGAGTTTCAAGCACTCAAGCAAAAGACTAAAACAATTTAACAAATAAACATTGTTTTTATGGGGGGAAGCCTCAATTGAATACATACCAGATTATTGCTAAGCAATCACCAGACTGTTTTCCTGAGCAGAGACCTACTAAATAGTCAATAAATTTGAAGTAAATCTAGCTGTTCTATAACAAATCTCTGTTTAAAGAACCACATTTTGGGCAAAAAAAAAAAAAAAAAAACAGGTACTTGGAAAAAGTGACGAAAGGTAAATGTCTGAAAAATAAGACATATCTATAGGTATCTACATCAAGGCCACAATGGTATTAAAAATTAATATATTCACAGAGAAAGATGTGTCCAGTTCTCTTGGAGTTGAATGTTAATTGAAGGTACTCTTTTTCATATTTCTAAGGTCCTTATAAATATGTTATAATGAAAAAAGGAGATCATACTGAAGAACATTAAAATAAATCCTATATTTCATTATATATATCTATAGAAAAAGAAATATTAAAGCTGCTGTTGTAGGGCCAGTAGTCTAGAAAACATCACAAAGAGAGAAAAGCAATTCATATTACTAAAGAATACAAATTAAGCAATGCACCGTATGACTAGAAAGTTAAATAAAATCAAATACCATATCTGAAACTTAGACATATTGAAGTTTATTGAAGATGGCCTTTTTTGTCATGTCCAAAAAGAGAATTTAAGCATTATTAAAGGTGACACACGTAATTAGGCAGTCGTTTAATACTTACTTAGAGCTAACAGTTATTGATTATTTACCTTGAAAGAGGCATTTGCTTTATATTCATCTGATCCTTAAAGCAACCCAGTGAAAAATTATTAATATGATCCATAGTTTAGAGCACGGAAGTCTGATGTTCACAGAGGTTGAGCAAATTGCTCAATGTCACACAGATAGTATGAAGTATTGGTAACAGATGTCTAACACAGGCAATGTGATGCCATTAATTATGCTGTCAACCACTGTCTGATTTTGTAATCCAGGAAGTGACCATAAAGCAAAGCATAAGGAACTTGAATGTGGAAAACTTATTTTGATATGATTGGGCTGCCAAACAAAAAGAGATGCAGACAAATTTAAGAGAAAACTTGAAGAAATTGTGAGATTTTCCCTAAAGTCCTGTGATACTTATCACCTATATCAGTGGCTTTCAGATTATTAAAATGTATTTTATGTATAACCTCATTGAGTAAAACATGAAACGGAAGCTGTTCTACTTAAAGTAGTAATTAGAGAACCTACAATACTATCCCCAAATCTGTTCCCTGGTCCCCTTGCAACTTCTGACACACCTCAAAAGAATCCTAGGATTCTGAAGAACACAAATTGGAACCCTCTGGGAACTGGACTATCAGGCTTTGACAGGACCTTAAGGTGATCCAATCCAACTATTCACATGATGCTCGAAAACCAAGAGCTGTTTACAGTTGTTTCTTATTTTGAATCAGTATTATATTATGAATCATCTTTAAAAGAGGAACATTGAGACAAGTGCTCTACAGACAATAAACATGTCTTTTTCATTCAGTTTGTTTCACACTTCTTAGGTGTTTATTGTTAATTAAATGAAACAATGTGAATTGCTGTGTTTGGAAATAACAAAAAATACCAATAATGGCATAATTACAAAGGTGGGAGAAGTAGTCCTCAATTCTCATATAAGTAAAATGGTATGATAATCATATAAAACTCACAGGGTGTCTTAGTTTTGTGTTGCTATAATGGAATAGCCAAAAGTGGGCAATTTATAAAGATAAGGGTTTAGGCTGGGCACAGTGGCTCATGCCTATAATCCCAGCACTTTGAGAGGCCAACGCAGGCATGGATCACCTGAGGTCAGGAGTTTAAGTCCAGCCTGGCCAACATGGCAAAACCCTGTCTCTACTAAAAATACAAAAAAAAAAAAAAAAAAAAAAAATTGCCAAGTGTCGTGGTGAGCACCTGTAATCCCAGCTACTTGGGAGTCTAATGCAAAAGAATCACTTGAGCCTGGGAGGCGGAGGTTGCAGTAAGTGGAGATCAGGCTACTGCACTCCAACCTGGGTGACAGAGTGAGGCTCTGCCTCAAATAAAACACCCCCACCCTTTTATCTCATAGTCCTGAAAGCTGTGCCGTTCAAGGACATGGTGCTGGCTTCTGGTAAGGGCCTTGGTTCTGCAACACAACATGGTGGAAGGTCAAATGGGAAGCGGACATGTGCAAAAACGGGACCAAACCAAAGGAGGAACCTTACTTTGACTACCTTCTCTAATTGAGACTGCATTTAAATATGAGGAAGCCACCCCCGTAACCCAAACATTTCTCATTGGGCCACACCTCCCAACACTGTCACACTGATGATCAAACTGCAGCATGAGTTTTAGTGGGAAACATCCAAATCCTAGCACAAGGTAACTATAAAGATGAGAAGCAGTGCACCTAAAGTGCCTATCAGTGCACAGCACAAGGGATGTTTCACAAAGGGTAGCTCTTTTTGTTATAATTTCTACTGGCTTTTAGTTCATAAAAATTATAATGTACTGAACTGAAAATGCACTATACATTTTGTTCATGTTTTTTTTTTTTTGATGAGTGACCAAGTGTTATTTTTCTATTTTTCTCTTCTATTACTTTTAAGATGAATACAAAAATTCAGTTGGACTTCTGTAGGAGGGCATGGATGAAAAGAGAAAGCCAAATGTATTAAAGTACAATCAATCTGGCATAGGTTATCTTTGAGTTAAGAATATATTTTTATCACTGTGCTCAGAGATGTAATCAGTTAGTAAATGCTCTGATAATTCTGGTTTGAAAGAATAGGGCTGCTTAGAAGAAGAAATAAAATGCCACACTGGATATTAGAGGATATCGGTTTCCTGGAACAGTAACTATAGGTGTTCATTCAGAGTGACATATATAACAGAGGTTTCTGCTTAAGCCTGTCCACCACTGGGATTGAAACATGTCACAAAGCATGGCTAGCAAACTGGTAGGATGAGCCAGCAATTACGTGTTTGCAAAAGGAATTGAGGAGTCTCCTAGGGGAGAAGTCTTCCTCAGAAAAGAGGCAGTCAGGCAAACCATGTTGACTTGATAAGAGCCAGTCATCAAAGGGAAAATAAATCATGAGGACAGCATGGTGTGTTTCCCAAAGATTTTTCCTCTGACGTAAGGAAAATGTTGTAATTTCAAATGAACTCATATCTCCATCTGATAGAGAAAGGAATGATACAAAGTTCTGATAAAAGCTTGCTCACTAAAATCTCTTTAATATTCAGATAGCACAGGAATAATATCTTACCTTTTCTTTTTGGTACCTGTAATTAATATGTACATATTCAATTCTAAACAGACAGAGATAGTCTCTTCATTTCTACACAAATACAACATGGCTTTATTTCACTAGAGAACTTACACTTTCAGGAGAGTTTAATACATTTAGAACCCCAACAAAACAGCTGTCAAAAACAACTATTGGAGGTGTCTAGGGTAAGAAGACTAGAATGGAAGAAGTTTAAAAATCAGATGCTTCATAATAGCTGACAGGATTTGGTTTTGAAGTTGAGGGACACTCCCAGAAGAATTTAGGAAACAGTGTAGCAAAAGGAAATTTATGGGGAGGCAAAAAGTACTTCAACAGCAAGTACGGCAAGGCAAGTAAGTAAGGCAAGTGCCAGCAAAACTTGGGTTGTATGAAATGCCAGATGCTGCAGATACAGGAATAAACCTCACGAGAGCAACTTCTGCTCCTAGGTGCTTCCTATTCTGGGGTCCAAGTTGTTCCAGATGCTTCTTAGAGTTAATCTGGGCAGTTTTGCAAGTTGGCAGTTGTTCCAGTTTGTGCTTCCACAGGAGGAAATTTGTGTTTAGGATGAGTACAACACTCTCTCTTCTAGGCAGATTTTGAGTAGTCTTCTAGAAATACTGGAGTGTACCCTCTTCCACCTACTCTATTATAAGAAAATTATGGAGAGCTGAAACCTTATTTTTGATTCAAAAGAGTGCTCTTTGATTTATCAAAAGATAATTGTAGTGAAGATGAAAGTGTCCCTCTCAGCTCTCCCAGTGCAGAGTGTAAGTAACTGGCCCTGCTGCTGCACTCAGAAATTCATCAGCGAGTTGGTGCCAAAGCCACTGCTGACAGTCTGATAACTCAACATGGTAGGCTACTGAGGCAGGTTCATTCATGAGAGGTACTAGACTATACTGATGGGCACCTTGGCTTGAAGACTCTTCATCAACTTTTCCAAACCTACCTTAGAACTCTGCTATAGTTTTGTGGTCTTTTCTACCCAAGCGTCCTTCCTTCCCCTCTCCTCCACAGGAGGATCTGCATCATGGACTTATGGCTTTTCCGACCTCTGGCTTTTTTTTTTTGCAAAGGAAAAGAAATCATTATGACAGCATGTTTCTCCCAAAGATTTTTCCTTTGACGTAATTCCAAAGGAACTCATATCTCCATCTAAGAGAGAGGGAAAAGACTTATGAAGTTTTGTAAAAGCTTGTTCACAAAGTCTCTATAAAATTTGGATAGCACAAGAATAATATTTCACCTTTTATTTTTAGTATGTGTAATTAATGTGTAAATATTCAACTCTTAAACCAACAGAAGTGTCGTTTTTTGGTCTCACATGCATTTTCCTTAATTACGCTCTTGCATACTTAATCCCAACTTGGTGCACAATTTCCAGATAACCCAAATTAATACAATGAATAAATGAAAATATGTTCCATAATTGCCTTCACTATAGCTGGAAAGCAAGTGGAGATCTGATGAGCAAGTTAGATCCTGTGATCAGACCCCATGGTAGTGTGCAGTATAGCTGAGACATAGGCTCCAATCCTACCTCTGTTTTTCATCTGTAGCAAATGGTTTTTATTCTCCTTAGATTCTAGTCATAGCTGTGACAGACAGTTACAAGTTACGTATGTCCACTCTCTCTCAAAATCCTCAACCAATGGAATCATGTATCAATGGATAAGCGGCCTAGCACCCACCCCCTACTGCCCCTGGCTTTAGATAGATAGCTCCGGAAGGCATTCCACGTGTTTCTCAGAGGTCCCTGCAGGGTTGACTCCTCTTGTCTACAGCAGCAGCCACACACCCATTTTTGGCTTTCTTCCCTCTCCCACTCTCCATCTCTTTCTTCTGCTTCCTGGGATAACTTCCAAATAAATTACCTGCATCTGTCTTTGTCTCAGGTTCCACTTTGGGGGAACTTATACATGGCACCATTCCTATAAAATGAGGAAAATAGCTTTGAAGATGATGATCTACTTCCATCATGAACATTCTACCAAGTGTGAGTATGGCATCTATGGCACCCTCAGCTACATTTAATCATTCAACTCTTCTGCACACACTGGGCCCCAGCCATATCAAACAAACCAAAAGATCTGGGTTACCCACATCACTATACCTTTCATGTGCTCATCTTACCTTCTTTGTTCATCTGACTGAAGAAACAAGGAAAACTCATTTACTGGTTCTGACCTTTCAACTCTTCTCCTCCCATACCCACCCCAGCAACAAATCTGTGGTAGGTCCATGGGCCTCTGCAATAGAACCTATTATCTTGCATTACAATTGTTAGTTCCTATGCCTGATTTCCTTATTCGAATAGAGGATAAGGGAAAAAAATCTCGTCTTCTAGAATGGCTTGCACATTTTCTGATCCTTGGAAGTTTCTCAATACATTTATTTTTGTCCATAAATGAGAGAAACAATTAACAAACTAACATTTTAAGCAGGGTTAAAATATTAAAATATGATGTAGTGTATGAATGTAAAGGCTCTCATGTTACCTATCTTGTTCTGAATACATGTATATGATAATAATGACTTTTAGTTAATGATTAAGCCTTTTAATCACTAAGTTTGGTACCATAATTAAAGCAAATATTTATTTTAGTTATTAAAGAACTGATGCATCCCAATAGTTTTCTTCCTTGTCTGTTCTGATCAGAGAATCTCATTTACCATGTAGAGGTTTAAAATGAGAAAAAGAAATTCACTACCACAGACTCACACTGTAGCGCCAGCGAAAAGTCCAAAGAAATTTTTAAAAAAATTAAATCTTTTTTTTTTTTTTTGAGACAGAGTCTCACTCTGTCACCCAGGCTGGAGTGCAGTGGTATGATCTCGGCTCACTGCAAGCTCCGCTTCCCAGGTTCATGCCATTCTCCTGCCTCAGCCTCCCGAGTAGCTGGGACTACAGGCACCCGCCACCATACCCAGCTAATTTTTTTGTATTTTTAGTAGAGACGGGTTTCGCCATATTAGCCAGGATGGTCTTGATCGCCTGACCTCATGATCCACCCACCTCGGCCTCCCAAAGTGCTGGAATTACAGGCATGAGCCACCATGTCCAACCAAGAAAAATTAAATCTTTAGCAGTAGAATTAATGAAATGAAATGTTTTTGAATGACAATGATCAACTACAACAAAAATGAACTTTAGAAAAAAATAAGCACATCTTCCATAAGAGTATTCAAGAAATGAGAGAAGGAAAAAATAAACACTATGAAACAGAAAATAGTATGTATAAACCATATATTAGAAGTGGATTATTCAAATATCTTTATATCAATATATTTTAAAAGTTAAAATATATTGTCAATATTTAAAAATTAAAGAGTATGAAATATAATGTACATATATTTTACAAAATGTTTCTTATTTCACAGAATAGCAAAAAGGAATGCTGTTCTATACGTTTTCTAAATCTATCAGAAATATTGTTATTAAATCTAATCAAGAAATATTTTTAAAAAATAAAATTATAGGCCGGGCGCGGTGGCTCAAGCCTGTAATCCCAGCACTTTGGGAGGCCGAGACGGGCGGATCACGAGGTCAGGAGATCGAGACCATCCTGGCTAATACGGTGAAACCCCATCTCTATTAAGAAATACAAAAAACTAGCCGGGCGAGGTGGCGGGCGCCTGTAGTCCCAGCTACTCGGGAGGCTGAGGCCGGAGAATGGCGTGAACCCGGGAGGCGGAGCTTGCAGTGAGCTGAGATCCGGCCACTGCACTCCAGCCTGGGCGACAGAGCGAGACTCCGTCTCAAAAAAAAAAAAAAAAATAAAAAAAAAATAAAATAAAATTATAGACCAATCTCACTTATAGATATAAAAGTCCCAAATAACATATTACCAGATTGAATCAGTTTTCAAATGTAATAATCAGATCCAATTTACTTTCAGAATTCAAAACTATTTCAATTTCAAAAAACTAAGTATTAAAATTAACCACATTAATAAATCAAATTTCCAGAATTATAATATCTAACCATATTTAGTACTTGTTCATGCATTTTTTAAAATCTCTTAGAAAACTAGAAGTAGGAAAAAATGTTTTATATCACAAAAGACGTGTTCTAAAAAATAACAGTAAGCATTATAATACAAATTTAAAAGTATTTTCTTGACAGGAAACAGAAAATGATACAATTCCTTTCATTCATTATTTTATTAGAGTTATCAACAATGCAGAAAATGGAATGGCAATAGATAGTGAAAAAGAGGAGATTAAACCTTTCATTTTTTAAAGACAATGTGATTATCCAGAAGTTTCAAGAAAAACAGTAAATTATGAGAACAACAAAAAACTCAACACATTTTTAACTGCAAGATTAGGCTTCAAAAATATATAACATTTTATACACCAAAAATCCAAAAATGTAGTAGAAAAGATATGTACAACAGCAATAATAAAATAATGTTTTATTATAATGTAATAAGGAAAGAACCCAATTGAAACAAACATATATTTTGATTACACACTTCACCAAGAAGAGATAAATAAGCATATGAATAAATACTCATAAAAGGATGCTCAACATTATTATTCATTAGTAAGTGAATGTAAATTAAAACATAAATAAGATGCCATTACACATCGCTGAGAATGGCCAAAATTATTTAAAAGTGAAAGTACCAAGTGCTGGTGATACTACATAGCAACTAGAACTCTCATATAGTACTGGTAAGAATGCAAAATGTTAAAGTCATTTTGGAAAATAAATAGGCTGCTTTTTTATAAAGTTAAAAATATTCTTACCATATGACGCAGCACCCAAACTCCTAGGTGTTTGTTCAAGAGAAGTAAAAGTGTTTGTTCACACAAAACCTGTGAATGAATGTTTATTTGTAATCACTACAAAGTTGAAATAAAAAAAATGTTCACCAGTAAGTAATGGATAAGTTATGGTACATCCATTCAATGGAATACTACTTAGAACTAAAAAGGAGCAAATTACTCTTTCATAGAACAACATGACTGTATCTTAAAGCATTTTTGTAAGTAAAGAAAATCATACATGCTGTATGATTCATTGATATAATACTCTGGAAAAGGTGGAACTATAGGAACAGAAATAAGATCAGTGGTTACCAAGGGCTACTGATAGGAGAGTGGGTTAACTACAGAGAGATACAAGAAAACTTTTTGGAACTGTCTTAGTCCATTTCATCTGCCGTAACAAAATACCACAACCTTTGTGTCTTATAAACAACACTCATTTCTCATGGTTCTGGATTCTAAGAACTCCAAGATCCAGGCACCAGCAAATTTAATGTCTGGTGAGGACCCCTTCCTCATAGATGGTGACTTATTCCTGTGAACTCACATGGTAGAAAGGATAAGGCAGCTCTCTCTGGCCCCTTTTACAAGGGCACTAATATCATTCATGAGGATGGAACCCTAATGACCTGATCACCTCCACAAAAGTCCTATCTCCTAATACCATCCATGACCTTGGGGGTTAGAATTTCAACACATGAGTTAGGATTGGGAGGACACAAACATTCAAACCACAGAAGGAGTGATAGAAATTCTATATTCTGAGGTAATGGTTACATGACTTTATATATTTGTCAAAACTCATTGAACTGTATACATTAAAACAGTTTATTTTAATATATAGTTAATTAATATACTGAAATCATTATAATTTCTATATAAATTATAGCTCAATACACTCAACTTCAAAAATAGAAGACATATGAGGACCTAGAGAATGCATGAATAAAAGGGAAAATATATTTACAATCTTTAGATTTGAAAAGAATTATTAAAGATATAAATATTTTAAATGACAAAATTTAATGCAATTACAATTCAAACACCTTGTAATTTCAAAAGCAATTTCTAACATTTACACCAAAGAGCTAAAGGACTATTAGTAAGCACAATATTTTGAAGGAGCATAGGTTAGGGTAACTTGCTTTAATCAGATATCAAAACTTATTGTAAAACTATAGTAGTTAAGATCTGTAATATTTGTTCAGGAAAAGATAGATCAATAGGAAACAGATGAACAATTAAGAAAAGACTAAATGTTTTCTGGGATCTTTTTATACACTACAGGAGGAATTAAAAATCAGAGGGGAAACTGTAGTTACTCCATAAACAATGCCAGAGCAATACATGTCCATAATAAAATTTAATACCTGAGTCAAACCGTACATAAAATTATGTATAAGATACAGACATAAACACATGAAAAAAGAAAGTTTTAAAACTATACTTAAAACTAATATAACATTTTGGCAGAGATTTTTCTTGAAAAAGACATAAATCATAAAGTAAGAAATTAGCAATTCCTAACTATAATAACATTTAAAATTTCTATATTAAAAGGGGACTATAATGTTAAAAGAAAAGCAATAAGCTGGAAAATGTAACCAATATATATTACAGACAATACAAAAATTCAAATAATTCTTATCAGTCAATAAGAATATGATAAAAGATAATCCAATAGAAACTAGGCAAAGGATATGTATCATTTATTCAAAAAACAGGTAACAGTTGAATAAGTATAAAACAAATAGTAGTGGTTGGGGAAAAGAATGCAAAACAAAATGAGATACCATTTCAAATTCATTATAATGGCAAAAGTTATAACTATTCCAAATGATAGGAGGATGTGAGAATAGATCACTGACACACAGCAGGTGGAGATGTAAATCAATACCAATTTGTTTTAGACGGCAACTCTTGAAGTGGAAAATAAGCATATCCTACAACCCAACAGTTCCGTTCTCCCTATACTCTCACATATGCATGTAAAGATAAATGCACAGGGATATCCACTAGCCTTTTTGTGTAATAGGGAGAAATGGAAACAACTCAAAAACCTATCAATAAAGGGATGGAGAATTAAATGACAGTTCATATATACAATGGAATACTTGCTATATAGCATGAAAATAAATTATATTCACTATAAATGGTTTAATTTACATGAGGTTATTCAAAAAGGTAATGTTGAGTAGACAAAAACATGTTATACGATAATATGCAGAATATAATACTATTGGATATATATTAAAAACATAGTATTTTGGTATCTTTTCAGGGATATATGTGTATGTAATAACAATTTTAAAATCTGGACAAATGAGGTACTAAAATTAATAATAGTGATTTTCTTTTGAGGGGTGGGGTGAAGAAAATCTACCTTGTAGAAGAACATAGGAAACTTGAACTTTATCTATTTTGTTTATGAAAAATAAACAAACTATAGCTAATACATCAGGCTAACCCCAAATGTGATTAGTAGAGACAATGTTTAGTCATTTGTCATGGTGCTTTTCACAGTCCTGATTGACAGTTTACAGGGATCACAATGGGACCTATCAATCATTAGAACAGAGTTTTCAACATGGCAGGCCATAAAATGTTGACTCTTATCCGATAACTGGATATTTACCATTTTGTGTTAAAACAAGTCTGATAATGTCCAAGTTGATTGCTATGTTGAAGGTCTTACCTCTTCCAGCCATGGCCCTGGCCCATCACAGCCACCTTTGTATAGGAAACTGGAATTCCAAACAGGAGAAGGACTACAACAGAGTGTGGCTAATGACCCTTCTCATGAGTCTTCTGGGGTTTTGTTGTCAGGTGCCTTCAAATACTTTCTCAACATCTGAGGAAATTAGAAATAAAATAAATTATTTTACAAAATATTGGCGACTCAAATGTTAGGACTATTAATCAAATGGATTTATTCTATTCTTGGATTTTTATATCAAGCAGACTACTTTGGAGACAATATTAACTAATTCCTTGAGTAAATTGTGTAGTCAAAATTCAATAGAATTAAATATATTTAACTCACTGAATAATAAAGAAGTCAGGAAATGTGACTCTCATTTTTGCAAATCTAACTCAATACATTGTTGAATATTCTGCCTCTCCAAATATGAATTGTGATGGTTACATTTGTACCATGAATTTTTATTATGTTCTTCTTCATTATCTTCTTCTGTATGTCAGTGCAGATATTGATTCCATAAAATATATTTACAGTTGGCATGAGTATTAAAGCTCATGGTTGGCTTTGAGAACAAGTTGAGCAGATCTCTGAGTATTATGGTTTAGGGAAAGAGCTGGATACATACATATTCTGTAATGCGATTGTGTGTAGGTATTCCATATTATAAGAGTATATAAAATATTTTGAGAATAGTCATCTCTTTACCTTGAGATTTGTCAAAGAAGAGCCATGAAGACAGTGAAGACTGTTTTTAAGGAATTAATCCTGAGTCTTTTCAATATGAAGCAATGAATGATTAAGGGCATAACACCTGACAAAATGGCCATAATTGTTTCAAAATGCTTATTAACCATCAATAGCAATTGCCTTAGAAAACAATATTGCACTCAAAATCTCAATACTTTACCTTATTGGTGAACACACTATAGATTTTTTCAAAACTTTTTAACAAAAACTGATACAAATGATGCTACTTTCTATAAAAAGTTGCAGAATTTAAGCCAAATACATTTTGGAGACTCTTTACAAAATTATGATTTTAGTTTTATAGTAGTCATTTGTTTTAGCATTTGTTGGAAAGTAGAGTCACTACCTATTGATTTCACATCTAGTTGATAAAATAAATTGGCATAAATGAGCATAGTATGTATATTCCTAACCTCTGTAAAAGAAGGATCTCCATTAACATATTCTAAAAATAGGTACAAAATATATAAAGATACTGTTCTGAGCCATAGCTCAGAGTGTAATACAGCCTTTCTGTCACTCCCACAAATAGCCTAAAAATGTAAACTTTCTGCTTGAGGAGGATATAACTGGTGCAAAGAGTAAACTTGATATCAATTAATATATTATTTGTAGTTATGAGTGGCTGTGCTTTGGAAATGAGATATATTTTATTCTCTACCCATCTACATTTGATTACACTTGACCCTTAAATAACACAGAATTTAGGGGCAGTTAAAAATCCATGTATAACTTTTGACTCCCCAAAAACTTAACTATGTACTAATAGCCTACTATTGACCAGATGTCTTATTGATAACAGCAATAGTCAATTAAAACATATTATATACTCAATTCTTACAATAAAGCTAGAGAAAAGAAAATAATAAGGAAGAGAAAATACATTTACAGTACTGTATTTGTCAATACTGTAAGTTTACACCATCTGTTTACAAGATGAATTGTCAGTCCGAAATGGTGGGCAACCTCAGCAGCAGACCTCAATCTATGGTACACATCAAGCAATTCAACTTTTTCTTGTAATGTCATGACTTTTCTCTGATTCTTGTGAGCACTTCCAGCATCACTAGTGGCACTTTGTATGGGTCCCATGGCGTTACTCAAGGTTTACGATATAGTACTAAATGCGATTAAAGATATAGGAGAACCACAATAAATCACTTTGTATTGTGATATGCAATTTATTGGAGAGATGAGCTACTCCCAGGATGATTAACGTCACTGTTTTAAACAGATATTC
This sequence comes from Papio anubis, assembly GCF_008728515.1. NCBI lineage: Eukaryota > Metazoa > Chordata > Mammalia > Primates > Cercopithecidae > Papio > Papio anubis. Next base: position 58,089,143 of record NC_044980.1, on the reverse strand, counting down.
AACACTTGAGCTCACTGCAATAGCAACAGAAAGAAGCTACAAGATTCTTACAGTAGTAAAGCATTTACTACAGGTCATTTTATGCAGTCAATAGTTCATACCACACATCTGCCTTTCTTTAGATTTCTCTCAACTGAAAATGGCCCCATGTGTGTTCTACAAATGTTTGTATGCATAACTTTTGATAAATTTGAAATTTTTATAATAGATTTGTATGTATTTTATGGTAGCAAATGATCAAATGGAATGCTATCTACATTTATTTTATGCATTCATAACACATCTTTTTCTTGATCTTTTTACTATTTCTAGACTATGTAGTTTACATGTTTTTCAAATTGTCACAAATCTATAAACAATTCCAATATGTTTATTGAAAAAAATTAAGTGGAATTGTATAGCTCAAACTGCGTTATTCAAAGGTCAACTGAATACGAGTAAGATTATTGTTGATAAATAGAGTGGATAAGCATCAAAATCCAATAAAATTTTCCAATTATCTACTGAACCCAAGCTTCTCAACTCTCAGAGTTATATCAGTAGTAACTCTTTTAAAATCTGACATCATTACTCTTTCTAATGTCCAAACTTCTTAGGATTTTACTCACATATAAAAAATTGTTAGGAAGAAATTTCCACATATTTGGTTTTACATAACAAAGAAATGGAACATAAGCGAAACACTTAAACAAAGCTTTACTCATGATGCTTTCTTTATACAGGTTTTTACTATGCATAAAGACATTTAGATGCTAAAGCAACTACAATTTTACAACTCTCGGAGGAAAGACAATTGAAAGGAAAGGAGTCAAAACAAATGTATTAGAAGGAAATCAGTATTGCCATCAATATATTTTTCTACTTTCTAAAGCACCTTTATGAAGGCAAAATAAAAATGCAAGTATTTAATAAAACAAGTTTAAATGATATTTTCCAATATTGACAATACAGTACTCTTAATGATTAGCCTGAATTTTGAACTCACAGGTTTAACCTCTAAGGCTCTTCATGTAAATAAATTACCTTCATGCTTTCAAAGCACAGAAGGAAATTTATGTTCACAATACTGGACTCTACTGTCACCCCTGCATGTCAAAGGAATTATTGAGATTATTAGACCAATTTTTGTTCTTTGTGTTTCCCAGAGATACCCTGCACAGTGTATAAACTTGTGCTATCTATTTCTCACTTCATATTATGATATTATTCAGAAATTTACAAGATGATGCAATGGAGTTCATCAATTATTGAGTGTTGAATTTTGTACATATTCTAACTGTAAACCTCACCTCCTAATTTAACAACAATTTCAGAAACTATATACTTACTGATAATTAGAGGAGCCCAATAATAGCTTTACATCCCTGCTTTTCTCCTTTTTATAATAAATTTATTTTAAAGGTAATGTGGCTTAATAAAAAATGCATATGCTTAGGAGTGAAAAAGACTTATTTATAATCCTTCTTGTAGCCCTTGACACCTGAGTGACCTTGGGGAACTTGCTATTTCTGAGCTTCCTTTACTTCATTTTTTAAGTTGAGCTAAAGATACTTACCTTATACAAACCATACTCTCAGACCAAAGTGGAATAAAAATAGATATCAACAAGATGTCTCAAAACCACACAATAGCATGAAAATTAAACAACTTGCTCCTGAAAGACTTTTGAGTAAACAATGAAGTCAAGGTAGAGATTAAACAATTCTTTGAAATAAATGAAAACAGAAACAAAACATATCAAAATCTCTGGAATGCAGCAAGAGTAGTGTTAAGAGTAAAGTTTGTAGTGCTAAATGCCTATCTCAAAAAGCTGGAAAGATTCATTAATCTTTATGCAAAAAAATTTAAAAATTTAATCTCAAACTAGTGATCTAACATCACACCTTGAAGAACTAGAAAAAGAACAAACTAACCCCAAGCTAGCAGAAGAGAAGAAATAGCTAAAATCAGAGTAGAACAGAATAAAATTGAGATCCCAAAATCCATATGAAGGACCAACAACACCAAAAGGTGGTTAACTGAAAGGATAAACACAATGGATAGGCTGCCAGTCAAATTAAAGAAAAAGACAATCCAAACGAACATAATCAGAAATGACAAAAGTGACATCATAAACAATCCCACAGAAATACAAAAACTCCTCAGAGATTGTTACAAACACCTCTGTGGATGCATACGAGAAGGTCTAAAAAAAAATGAATAAATTCTTAAAAATATGCAATCTCCACATGTACCCTACAACTTAAAGTATAATAATAATAAATAAATTAAAAAAAAAATATGCAATCTCCAAAGCTTGAATCAGGAAGAAATTGAAACACTTAACAGACTAATATTGAGCTCTGAAATTGAATTAATAAAAAAAAAAAAAACCTGCCAACCACATAAAAATAAAACCCAGACCAGAGGGCTTTATGGCCAAATTCTACCAAACATACACAGAAGAGCTGGTATCAATTCTACTGAAACGATCTCAAAAAATTGAGGAGGGACTCTTCCCTTACTCATTCTACAAAGCCAGCAATACCCTGATACCAAAACCTGACAAAGACAAAATAATAAAACTACAGTCCAATATCTGTGATGAAAATAGACATGAAATTCCTCAGCAAAATGCTAGCAAATCAAATTCAATAGCATATCAAAAAGTTAGTTCACTATGATCATGTAGACTTTATTACTGGGATACAAGGTTGGTTCAACATATGCAAATCAATAAATGTGATTCACCACATAAACAGAATCAAAATAAAAAACCATATAAAATCCAACATCCCTATAATAAAAACCATCAAGAAAGTAGGCATCAAAGGAACATACCTCTACAGCACACTGATGGGTCTTGACTCTTTATCCAATTTGCCGGTCTGTGTTTTTTAATGGGGGCATTTAGCCCATTTACATTTCAGGTTAATGTTGTTATATGTGAATTTGATCCTGTCATTTTGATGTTAGTAGTTATTTTGCCCATTAATTGATGCAGTTTCTTCATAGCATCAATGATCTTTATGATTTGGCATATTTTTGCAGTGGTAGGTACCAGTTGTTCCTTTCCAGTTTAGTGCTTCCTTCAGGAGTTCTTCTAAGGCAGGCCTGGTGGTGACAAAATCTCTCAGCATTTGCTTGTCTGTAAAGGATTTTATTGTGAAAATCCTCAATAAAATACCGGCAAACCGAATCCAGCAGCACATTAAAAAGCTTACCCACCATGATCAAGTTGGCTTCATCCCTGGGATGCAAGACTGCTTCAACATATGCAAATCAATAAATGTAATCTATCATATAAATAGAACCAAAAAGAAAATACACCTGATTATCTCAATAGATGAAGAAAAGGCCTTTGACAAAATTCAAGTCTTTCATGCTAAAAACTCTCAGTAAACTAGATATTGATGCAACATATCTCAAAATAATAAGAGCAATTTATGACAAACCCATAGCCAATATCATATGGAATGTGCAAAAACTGGAAGCATTCCCTCTGAAAACCAGGACAAGAAAAGGATGCCCTCTCTCACCACTCCTGTTCAATGTATTGTTGGAAGTTCTGGCCAGGGTAATCAGGCAAGAGAAGGAAATAAAGGGTATTCAATTAGGAAAAGAGGAAGTCAAATTGTCTCTGTTTGCAGATGACATGATTGTATATTTAGAAAACCCCATCGTCTCAGCCCAAAATCTCCTTAAGCGGATAAGCAATGTCAGCAAAAAGTAAAGAACAGGAACAAGACAAGGATGTCCACTCTCACCACTTCTCTTCAGCATAGTACTGGAAGTCCTAGACAGAACAATCAGGTAAGAGAAAAAATAAATAAATAATCCAAATAGGAAAAAAAGGAGTCCAGCTATCTCTTCATGGACAATTTGATTCTATATCTTGAAAATCCTAAAACCTCCACCAAAAGGCTCCTGGAACTGATATATGACTTTGGCAAAGTTTCAGGATACAAAAGCACTGTATAAAATTTAGTAGCATTTCTATACACCAATAACATTCAGGCTAAGAGCTAAATCAAGAATTAAATCCCATTTACAATAGCCACATACAAAAAATAGAATACCTAGGAATATATCTAAAAAAGAAGGTGAAAGAGCTCCACAAGGGGAACTAAACTACAAAACACTGCTAAAGGAAATGATAGATGACACAAACAAATGTAACATTCCATGCCATGGATTGAAAGAACCAATACTGTTTAAATGGCCATACTGCCCACAGATTTAATGCTATCCTTATTAAACCACATTTAAAAATTAAATTTTAAATTAAATTAAAATTTTAAATTAAATTTAAATTAAATTTTAAGTTAAATTAAAATTTACATTAAAATCCAGTGTTATTTTTTACATAATTGGAAAAACCTATTCTAAAACTCATATCAAACCAAAAATGAGCCCAAATAGCCAAAGCAGTCCTAAGGAAAAAGAACAAATCTGGAGGCATCACATTACCCAACTTCAAACTATACTGTAAGGCTAAAGTAACCAAAACAGCATGGTACTGGTACAAAAACAGACATATAGACCAATAGAATAGCAAAGAGAACACAGACATAAAGCCACACACCTACAGCCATCTAATCTTCCACAAAGTTGACAAAAATAAGCAATGGGGAAAGGACTCCCTGTTTAATAAATGGTGCTGGGATAGCTGGTTAGTCATAAGCAAAAGAACTAAATTGGACCCCTACCTCTCACCATATACAAAATTGACTCACGTTAGATTAAATATTTAATGGTAAGACCTCAAACTGTAAGAATCCTAGAAGAAAACCCAGGAAACACCATTCTAGACATGGGCCTTGGAAAAGAATTTATGAAAGCAATTGCAAGAAAATCAAAAATTGACAAGTAGAACCTAATTAAACTAAAAGTTTTTGCACAGCAAAAGAAATTATCAATGCAGGAAACAGACAACCTATAGAATGGGAGAAAATATTCACAAACTATGGATTCAGCAAAGGTCAAGATCCGGAATCTATACGGAACTTAAGTTAATAAGCAAAAACCAAATAACCCCATTAACAAATGGACAAAAGAGAAGAAGAGACATTTCTCAAAAGAAGGCACCAAGTGGCTAACAAATATATGGAACAAAAGCTCATTATCATGGATCATCAGAGAAATGCAAATGAAAACCACAATAAGATACCATGTCACAGCAGTCAGAATGGCCACTATTAAAAAGTTAAAAAAAAAAAAAAAAAAAAAAGGCAGATGTTGGCAAGCCTGTGAGAAAAAGGAACACTTATATTCTGTTGGTAGAAACGTAAAATTAGTTCAGCCATTGTAGAAAGCAGATTGGAGATTTCTCAAAGAACTTAAAGCAGAAATACCAGTTGATCACCTTAGTGGGTATATATCGAAAAGGAAATAAATCGTTCTACCAAAAGACACCTGCATTTGTACATTTATCACAGTACTAGTCACAATAGCAAAGACATGGAGCCAGCCTAGGTGCCCATCAGTAGCGGATAGGATAAAGAAAATATGCTACATATATACCACAGAATAATATGCAACAATAAAAAGAACAAAATCATGTATTTTGCAGCAACATGGATGCAGTTGAAGACCACTATCCTAAGCAAATTAATTCAGGAACAGAAAATCAAATACCACATGTTCTCATTTATGAGTGGGAGTTAAATATCAGGTATTCATGGACATAACAATAGCAACAGTAGACACTAGGAACTCCTGGAGAAGGCAGTGAGGGAGGGAGGCAAGTGTTGAAAAACTAACTATTGGAAACCATTCTCAGTACCCAGGTGATGGGATCATTTGTACCACAAACCTTAGCATCACACAATATGCCCAGGTAACAAACCTGCACATGTACCCTTTGATTATTTAAAATAAAATTTGAAAAAGAAAAAGAAAAAGGATTCTTACTTTATAGCAACGTTTCTTAAACCTGAGTTGTACCGAAGCCACCTGGAGACCTTGTTAAAACACAAATTGTTTGGCCCCACCTTTGCAATGTCTGATTCTGTAGGTTTCTAAAACTTCATTTCTAACAAGTTCTCAGATGCTGCTGATGCTGATATTGGTTTAAAGACCATCACTGCCTTGCAAGATGATGGGATTTGAAATAAAATTCTCAAACTATGGATGGAGCTGGAAACCATCATTCTTTTTTTTTTTTTTTTTTTTTTTTTTTGAGACGGAGTCTCACTCTGTCGCCCAGGCTGGAGTACAGTGGCCGGATCTCAGCTCACTGCAAGCTCCGCCTCCCGGGTTTATGCCATTCTCCTGCCTCAGCCTCCCAAGTAGCTGGGACTATAGGCGCCCGCCACCTCGCCCGGCTAGTTTTTTGTATTTTTTAGTAGAGACGGGGTTTCACCGTGTTAGCCAGGATGGTCTCGATCTCCTGACCTCGTGATCCGCCCGTCTCGGCCTCCCAAAGTGCTGGGATTACAGGCTTGAGCCACCGCGCCCGGCCGAAACCATCATTCTTAGCAAACTATCACAAGAACAGAAAACCAAACACCGCATGTTCTCACTCATAGGTGGGAACTGAACAATGAGATCACTTGGACTCAGGAAGGGGAACATCACACACTGGGGCCTTTCATGGGGAGGGGGAAGCGGGGAGGGATTGCATTGGGAGTTATACCTGATGTAAATGACGAGTTGATGAGTGCTGACGAGTTGATGGGTGCAGCACACCAACATGGCACAAGTATACATATGTAACAAACCTACACATTATGCACATGTACCCTAGAACTTAAAGTATAATAATAATAATAAAAAAACACTCAGTGAATGACTACTTTTGTCATTGTTGATTTATTCTTATGGAAATAATGCATGGTCATTTTGAATCTTTACAAAATCAAGAAAATATTAAAAATTAAAATAATCCATAGTCCTACCATCAGCCTTTATAAGATAACTCAGTCTCTTCACTGTTTTCCAGCTTAACTAGCATTTCTACCTGTTTGTATTAGTTCTATCCATCTATTCCTGACTGAAGGGTTATACATTTATATCTCTGACCATTCTTTACACATTCTTCAATACTGAGCAGAGATTATATCTTCTCTATAAATATTTCCTAGTATGTATTGATATAATTTATATTTTTCTCCTCTGAACTCCTGAACAAATTGGAAATTAGACAAAAGACCTCAGAGATTAAAGTTCACTATTAATATATACTTAAGAAAATCAAATCCACAGAGATTAACTAAGAGGACAAAAAACTAATGTTCCCATGACCAGGAGATCTTTGTTTCTGTAGATTGCCACCAAACTCTTGGCCATTGAGTATTTACATCCATTCAGTTCAGTTGCTGGACCATCTCTGTGTGAAAATTTCGCATCTGGCAGGAAGAGATGTTTCATTTTATTTTCCGCAAACTTCAAGTATACATCTTGATGGGTTAAGTGCAACAAAAATTATAATTAACTTATAGATGTGCATAAGTTAATTCAAAGTCCATTCTCAAAACCAAAAGGAAGGTACAGAATTCTGTTTACAAAAAAGTAACTTATGTTTGATTGGCTCACTATGAACATACTTTATTTAAAATTTGCTTTTAAGCTACAGCAAACCCTAAAATCACTGAAGCATTATTTCACAAAGACATGGGCATAAGTATTGATTTTTATTTTTAATCTGGAAGCATAAGTCTGCATGTTTTTTTTTTTTTCTTTTTCTGTTCATTACACTGATCCAGTTTATTTTAGCTCCTTCTGAGAAAACTGTGTAAAAATTCAATTTCTTAGGTATGGATAAATTAGATTATATTATTAACCAATTGGCATGTGCCACCCACATGAAGGATCAGCAGTAAAAGTGCAAACCCAGCCTTCCTGAATGCAGAAGAGCTAAGGAGGTCATTTGATATATTATTTTATCATTGTTCATTACTTATGCTCTTATTCTAGTAAAATATATATGATCATATTACTGTAGTCAACATTTATTCCGAATGACATTATTAGACCATTGAGTCATGTTGCTTAAGCATTATTATTCCAATTACGAAAATCAGCACTAGAGTCCAATTGTTTTACTGTCAAAAACTTATATTCCATAAGCTACAGAAGTCTGCATATTCTCTCAGAAATTTATCCTGATCAACAGAAGCAAACCAAGGTTGTTAAATGTAGGTTTCCTATCTTGGTGGAAAACGTAAGTTATATAATGACCAAGGAAGTAAATTTGTTAAGCAAATAATGTTACACCCTGAAAGGAAATATTTTTCAATATTAAAAAAAGGAATTGTTGTGGCCATGTGTGTTGTAATCCCAGCACTCTGGGAGGATGAGGTGGGTGGATCACTTGAGGTCTGGAGTTTGAGACCAACCTGGCCAACATGGTGAAAGCCCGTCTCTACCAAAATTACAACAATTAGCTGGGCATGATGGCACACGCTTGTAATTCCAGCCACTTGGAAGGCTGAGGCAGGAAGATCTCCTGAACCCAGGAGGCAGAGGTAACAGTGATCTGAGATCACGCCACTGCACTCCAGTCTGGGTGACAGAGTGAGACTCCATCTCAAAAAAAAATAGTTGAATAAATAGATAATTGACTTCAAAAAGTGTTTCCCAAAATGTGTTCTATAAAACAGTAGTCCTGCAAGATGCTCTTAGGCATTTCGTGAAGGAAAAGATATTTGTGATTAAATGTGCAGGAAAAGCTCAGAACACTTTCAATTGGGAGAAACAACATAGCTGTTTCAGTCTGCCTTACATTCTTAAGCAAATATCTTGGCTTATATAATTGAAAGTCTGAAGGAAGTCTATGCAGCAATACTCTAGCAAAGGCTCCATTTCCATTACTCTGTGAGGATGCTCACAGCTCTGTCTTTCTCCACATGTTGGCTTCATCTTCAAGTTGTCTTTTCTCATGGTTATAATTGTTGGGGAAATACAATTAAAAACAAAATCATCTCTCAACCTAGAAAAACTCTTCATAAAATTAGAAAGAAAAGAACATGTTACTGTTGAATAAGTATTAAATCAGAATGAGATGAGCATCGCAAGACAATCCACCAAGAAATTGCAAAACCAGAAAGAAATCTCACTCTTCTATGTAGCCAAACAGATACACCCATTACATACATGTTCTCAGAAAAAAATAACCAGTCCTCAACTAAGAAGACTTGACAGTAACATTCACCACACACATAGTTGTTCATCCTAAATTCACTTAGTTATTGGGATAATCATCTGTATTAGCTAATTGGCTTTCACATCTTTATAACAAGAGGTAATTGGCAACTTGGAGTGAGGTGGCTTGTGAAATTAGGCTCCTACCCTCTCACAGAACTTGGGGTGCTATCTTTCTTGATGATTACATCTCAGATGACTCTCAGATTCTTGAAAAAAAGGCATTCCTGGGTCGTAAGATGGGCAAAAGTCTTATTTAGTTTTTAGAAGAATTTACATATCAAGGAGAGAAAAAAACTTAATGAGTTTTCTAAAGGAAGTACACTAAGAAAAGAAAGGAGGAAAGTAATTTCCTTATTTTCAGCACAGAGAATTAAGTCTCTCCTTTTTAATTTGTATTTGTCCTTATACAACAAAGCTGCCAGCCCCAATCTGGGCAACGTGATTCCTCATCCAGATCAGGAATGGGGGAAATAGAGAGAGAGGATATTTTCCCCAAGTATAGAGCAAAAGTCCTTCTCTTTAATATTTGCCAGATTTTGGAGTAAATCTGGCAAATAAAATGTTTCCTAAAACAAACGAACAAATGGGTTCCTTTACCTGATGGGTAACAGAAGAGCCTCCACAAAACTGCAAGGTTTGATCAATAGGAGTTTTATTATGTATCACAAGTAAGGAGAGCACTGAGAGTGTTCTCCAAAGCAGCACCTCTCTGAGGGTATGTGACAGGAGGGCTTTACGGGGCAACGGAGACGGGGGAAGGAAGAGGGCGTGTCATCACATGTAGATGAGGGGTCCTAGTTGCACAGGTGCAGTGAGTCAGCACACCAGCATATAGGTCGCATGTAATGGAAATGAAGCTATAGCTCCTCCCACAATGGAGACTTTAGCATGGTAATGAGGCAACGTCACTGGGGTTCATCTATAAGTTCATCTGCAAGTTGCCAGGAGTTGGTTCCAACCGAGTAGGTGACTGTATTTATGGTATTTCATGAAAGGTTTGGGAAAAAAACAGGCTGCAAGGCAGGAGGCTGTAAAACAAGCTGATTCTTCAAGTTGATTAAATCCCTATAGTTCCTGGAGACCTTCTCTGTCTGCTTACCAAAAAAACGACGAACTTGTTGGCTTAGGAGTGAACTCTCAATCTCTAAAACAATAATTCTGACAAGAGAAATTGGATTGACCTTACTGGTATCAGTTTTTCAGAACACACTGTTGGAGGTAGAGGTAAGTTAATTTAGCTTACACCACTCAGATATCAAACAGTGCAGGAGCAGGAGGCATACTGTAAAAGGTAGGGCAGCGAACATCCATCCTGACAGGAAATCAGCAGCATAATTGGACATAGTATTTTCAGATTCTCATCCCAGTGTTCCTTCTTTTCTTCTACCTGCCATCCTGGTGGTGTTAAGGGGCTGCACATTTATTCATTGGTGCTGCCAGTGCCCAGTGCTATCCTAGAACTCTTCTCTTGGATTGCCTTCCAAGCTTTGGTTCATTATTTTGACATCTTAAGGGAGGGCAAATCATTCTTTGTTGGTGAATTCTATATCAAGTAGTGGTCAAAAGTGGTTACTAAAGCCAAGACAAGTAAAAAAGGAAATTGCATTTTAAAAATCTGTTAGCGTCAGAAATGGGAGAAAATTGCTAATAGCTAGAAATGTTTTCTGGCGTAGTTTGTGAGCTTCCCTTGAACAGCAGCATTAATGGGATGCATTTTCTCCAAAGGCACCGTTTGAATGTGAATATATATATTTAAATGTAATTAAGTTATAAAATCCCCATTTAAAAAATGGCCTGCCTTTACAGTAAAGGAAATCAGTATTTGGGGGGGTATACTAATTATTAATATACAAGTACTCCCAATTTGGATATTATAAACTTCTAGTCTATATTGCTAAATAGTCTAACCAATATTAAATGTAATCTCTTGCAATCCTTTATAAATTTAAACCTCTCTCACTTCTTGGCATCCTGGTTGAATTATGAAATACCACCTCTTGTGGATATCACAGCTATAAAATGTTAGTTGGCTAGATTGTTGCATTTTACTTAACTGTTAGAAGCAGTGTACAGATATTTTAGTGCATCCTGGTGCACTAATAATAAAGAGTCTAATTATTCATTTCAATACCGCAAAATTATGTAGTAAGAAAGTTAGAATTAGAATATTAGTCATTTCCTTTGTGTTCCTGTGGGTAAAGAGGTAATGATGGCTAATTGTATATGTCAGCTTGACTGGGCCATGGGATGCTCAGCTCTTTGGTTAAACATTATTCTGAGTGTGAGTGTGAAGGTGTTTCTGGATGAGATTAACGTTTGAATTGGAGACTGAGTAAAGCAGATGGCCCTCTCCATGTGGATAGGCCTCATCCAATTTTTTGAAGGGCTGAACACAGCAAAAAGGCAAAGCAAGAGAGCATTTGCACTTGGCTGCATTTAAACTGGGACATGGCTCTTCTGCCTTCACACACACACTCAGCCTAGAACTTACACCATCAGCTTTCCTGGTTCTCCAGTTCGCTGACTGCAGATCTTGGGAATTCTCAGCCTCCATGGCCACATAAGCCAATTTCTTGTAATATATATAATATATATAACATATATATAGCATATATATTATATAATATGTAATAATAAAATATATATTATATATCCATTTTTTATAACAAACGTGTTATTTAATAATCAGAAAAATTATTTTAATGACCCAATTTTTCAGTCTATCTGTATTATTTCAGATGTAAAACATTGTATTTATGTATTAATTCTTTAAATATATATATATGTACACACACATAGATACCTATATACATCTATATATATGCATATATTCTATTGGTTCTGGTTTCTTAGAGAACCTTGACTAATATAGCTGTGGTGAGTGAGGGGGAAAATACATATGAAGAATTACTATTTTTCAACATTATTCATTTATAACCCACAGTATTCACACACATATACACATAGAAATCTGCTTTCATTAATTTTGTATTTATGTATCATTTAATCTTTGGGGTACAAATTTGAAATTAGTTTTCATACAACTTCATTTCTACTATTTTTTAATCTGGTAATTTAAGACAGAGGCATTCCCTCTGTGGTAGGAATTAAAAGATTTCTTTACTAAATACTTCAGATTATAGAATATATGTGCTCAACAGGGCTTTTTCTTTACTTAAAACTACATTCCAACTGACCCTACCAAGAATAGATTTCTGGTTGCTTCTCTCTCCTCTTAATCTGTATCTGAATCTTCTTTACCTTTTATTTTATTTTATTTTATTTTATTTTATTTTTTTTTTTTTTGAGACGGAGTCTCGCTCTGTCGCCCAGACTGGAGTGCAGTGGCCGGATCTCAGCTCACTGCAAGCTCCGCCTCCCGGGTTTACGCTATTCTCCTGCCTCAGCCTCCCGAGTAGCTGGGACTACAGGCGCCAGCCACCTCGCCCGGCTAGTTTTTTGTATTTTTTAGTAGAGACGGGGTTTCACCGTGTTAGCCAGGATGGTCTCGATCTCCTGACCTCGTGATCCGCCCGTCTCGGCCTCCCAAAGTGCTAGGATTACAGGCTTGAGCCACCGCGCCCGGCCTTCTTTACCTTTTAAACAGGCCAGCTTCCTGCAACCATTGTCTACTAATGTACACATGGGCATGGCTCGAGACAGCTCTCTCCTATCCTCACATCGCTGGTGATGTGGGAGGGACCTGGCGGTATGTAATCAGATCATGGGGGTGGGTTTTCCCATGCTGTTCGCGTGATAGTGAATAAGTCTCACAAGCTCTGATGGTTTTATAAAGGGCAGTTCCCCTGTACATCCTGTCAGGAGCAGTGATGGTCCTGGCTCTCTTCTGCCTGGACCTTTTAACTTGCCTTAGCAGCAGAGCACTGCCAGGACCTACATTTAATGGCCTTGAGGGTGAGACTCCACCTTTTCCCTCCCGTCTCCCCAGCCAATATCCCCTTGCCTTATCACATACTACTAATTTATCCACTTATTCAATTAATATAGAGCCACTCTGCTGGCTACAAGGTGCAGAGTAATAAACAAAAAAGATACCCGATTGCATGGAACTTACAGTCCAAGAAGGATTCAGACATTAAACAGACAAATGATGATATAGTTGCAAATTAGAGCAAGTGCTACAAAGGAAAAACAAATAAATACAGCCAAGCTTTTTCCCTTTCAAACTCCTTTGTTACTGACCTGAGGGTCTCTAGTAGGTGGACAAAATATTATAAATTAAAAATGAGTTAGGGTGATGGAATGGCTTTGTGTAACTCATTTCCCCAGGTTTCTCCTTCCAAGGATACCATAAACCCACAATGAAAGGAGAAAAATCCTTTTTCTTCTGGGTCCCAGAAGTAATGCTGTGTATCACACCTGCCTGGAAAATCTGATTGCCAGTTTCTTTTACTTTAGGCCCATCTTTCCTAGTTCTGCTGAATTCATCTTGTATCTACCAGATTCTCTGATGATGTTGCTTATCACTTTATTATTAATAGCTTGGCCATCCCTCCTCCTGTGCTCTAACAGTCAGTTTCGGGGCATTAAAGCAGTGAGCCTGGGCATGTCTTGTCTTACAGAAACAGCAGATGTTCCATTTACTTATTTAACACACTTTATACACCTCATCTTCCCCATAGAGTTCTATAAAAATCTTCAGTGGGGAGAATGCCACATGGGAGAGATGCATTACGCCCTATGCAAAATATTGTGCCCCTGCCCCTCTTGCTGCTCCCCTCACTCATCCTTGCTGACTCCAGCTAGCCCATGTACTTCAACTCTCTTCCTCCTTGAGTGTATTGTTTCTAACTAATATCTGCCTCTGGTAGGGATAAGTTTTAAGAGGGGGATCCTTTCAAAATTGGGAGTCAGTTATTACTCCCAAAGTGTCCTTTACTTGGCCTTTCCATAAAATCTGTTAAGTGGGTGTACATCTGCACGAATGCCTAACATATGTTCACTGCCAATGTCAGACTTTGCAGTAGACATGGCCAGGCCCAACAAATTGAAATACTCAATTATTGGTGCTTACTGTTGTATAGTTTATGAAATATTCTCACCAAGGTTATCTTACTGAAGCCTTCACCTCCCTTTATGCTCCATCCAATCCATGAGATAACTCAGACTAAAAAAAAGCATTAACACAGGTTTTTAATCTGAAAAAAAAGAACAGAGTTGCTGAGAAATTGAGTAACAATTACCTTTCTAATTACTTTTTAAAAGGCATATTTATTGTAAAAAAGAAATTGTAGAAAAGTATAATGACAATAACTATATCATAATTTAGTGAACCTTTACCCTATTGTTGAACATTTAGGGTAATTTTTAAATTTTTCTATGAAGGAAAAATGCTTTGGTAAACATTTTTGTCCATAAAAGCCTTGTGTAACTTAGAATTTTCTTTAGAATGATTTCCCAGATGAAAAAGTATTAGGAAAAAGAAATAAGCATGTTTCAGACTCACGAGAATACAGTACAAATTATCATCTTAAGTGGTTGGATCTGTTTCTGCTTCTAAGCTCAGTGTTTAATAGTGTCTGTTTCACCATAAACATATAAGCTGGAAGGTTTTAGAAATAATGTGATCATTTAAAAGTAAAAACAGGGATAAAAACCTGATTGAGAAGGTAACTCAAAAAGATAAGCATACAAAAAGGCAGAGTTCATGCATCTGGGAAGACCATGAAAATCTGGATTTAGTGGCTATAAAGAGATATTCTGAACCTTGGGGAAAAAAAAAAAAAAGACTTTCTCTGGAAATGAAGTAAGTCATGAAAAATGTTCAACTGTCCTGAACTCTATTCAGTTTTAATACCCAAATATCAGTGGCTCATGTCAATGTCTTGCCTCTCTACTACTCTCATCCTGGTCCACCCTCCCACCATATCTTTTGACTTTTGTAATAGGTGTGTAACTAGTTTCTCAGCTTTCATTTTTATTCTCTCCAATTCATTTTCCTTTTTATATGTATGGTAAAATCTTTTTTATTTTTTTTTTAACTTTTATTTTAGGTATGGGGGTTTATGTGAAGGTGGTGAACATGTGTCACAGGATTTTGTTGTACAGATTATTTCATCACCCGGTCATTAAGCCCAGTACCCAATAGTTATCTTTTCTGCTCCTCTCCCTCCTCCCACTCTTCCCCATTAAGCAGAACCCAGTGTCTTTTGTTTCCTTCTTTGTATTCATAATTTCTTGTTGTTTCGCTCCAACTTACAAGTGAGAACACGTAGTATTTGATTTTCTGTTCTGCATTAGTTTGCTAAGGATAATAGCCTCCAGCTCCATCCATGTTCCTGGAAAAGACACGTTCTCATTCTTTTTTGTGGCTGCATAGTATTCCATGGTGTATATGTACAAGTTTCTTTATCCAGTCTGTCACTAATGGGCATTTAGGTTGATTCCATGTGTTTGCTGGATAATACTTTTTAGGTGAAATTCCAATTTGTTATTTTCCTTATTATATCTCTTCAGAAGCTTCCCATTACTCTTAGGATACTTCAGGAATAAAGTTGAAAATCTCCAATACTGCCATCAGAGACTTGGATGTGCTGGTCTCTGCCTCTGTCTTCAGCTTCAATACATTCCACTTTCTTGTCTTCTCTCTGCTTCTGACAACTCTGCCTTTGTCCCACTGTTTGGATAACCCACGCTCTCTCCTATCTCTGGAGAGAGAATATTATGTTCCATCTGCCTAATATTACTTTCCTTCGCATTCTAACTCCTGTTTATTATTTTTCATATTTCAGTTATCATATCCCCAGCACAGAAAGCATCCGTATTTTCCCCCAAAATACTTATCACAACCATGAATTATTCTTTCATGAGATTATTTGATTATCCACACCAGACTGCAATTCTTGGTTGCATCAGATCTCTTTTGTTCACCTTTGAAGCCTCAGAACCTGGAAGAGTGTCTAGCATGTCACTGAAGTTTAATATTATTTATTTATAGAATAAAAATATTTATCTATATAATGATGCATAAACTTAGATCTGGTAGGGAAGTTGGGAGAACTGATAATAAAGGAGAGTGACTCCAGATTATGAGGCATGGAAAGTGCTTACATTTTCAAACTGAGCCAAGCCAGTTGAGTAGCGTGTGATGCTATAACTGACTTTCAACAAGTTATCCAACCTCTTTATTACTGAAATGCCTCATCTCTATATTAATGAAACAATGTAATTTAAGTATTTTCTGATATCAAAACACCATATAACCTTTATGTTAAATTTGATTCGAACTGCTATAAATAATTGTGCACTTTGATACATATGCCTGTGTGGGTTATAATAAGTGAGCCAGGAAGGAAATTGTAAGAAAAAGAAAAGGGAGAATCTATATAAATCCCTGCAGAACGAACTTTGAAGGAAAAATTTCTGTTCTTTTTACTTATGAAGAAGCCTTGAGTCTGAGGCATTTGTTTTATAACAAACTGTATAAACTAATTCAATGGTAACTACACAGTCCTGAGTTCTCTACAACACTAGAGCTGTGTGAAGTAAATTATTAAAATTGTGTACAGCTAGAGAGAGTTAGTGTTCAAAGGTGTGCTATTGCTGTTTTTTAATAAAAGAAGAATAAGTTAAAACTTAAATAACTTGTGAGTTCTTGTTCAGGCTAAAATTCCTCTATAGACAATTCTAGTTTTTCTACAGCCCAATTATTGGCTTCTCTTTTCAGACAATTAGACTCTCCTACTTTATCTTCATTTTCTCTGTAAATAACTATACGTTATGACCATGATTCAAATGCATAACTTTGGCAGGGAAAGCAATGATCGCATGAGCAATGAGTGCCAATAGGAAATACAAACCTGCAATAAAACATATTTAGGGTTGAAGATAATCTGAGTTTTACATAATTTAGGCTAGGGAAATATTTAACTAGCAGTTATGAATCAACTAGGGAAAATTATTCAAATCATCTTTCAGCTTAAAGTGTGAAAAAATAGATCCACTGTGGTGCAATTTTCTCATGATATATCCTGGAAGTAGAGAGGACTTAAATGATGACAAAACACCCGGGGGTAGGAATGCTCAGTACTTAAGAAAAGTTGTAGAAAACTGTGAGAATAAAGTGAAATCTAAGGAGCGTGGTGTAATTGAAGAAGTCTTAACTGAGGCCATTCCCATTTCTCTTAATCATAAAGCCCTTCAGATGGAATCCAAAGGGTTAAAATCTGAGTCGTATTATTAAGCAACTTCAAAGCAAGAACCAATGACAAAGGAAAAAGTCCATCCATGTCTCTCAAGTTCAATCCTAAGTCATCTCTATAAAGTGCTTGCTTGGGACTCCTAGACTCTTCTGCTCTTAAGTAAATTTTCACAGGGTCTTTATATAGAAAAAAAAAAAAATGAAGATCAGAGTTGACAGAAATCACAATCAAGCTGAAATTAACATTATAGCTGTTCTACTTTTGAAGAACTTCTTTTTCTACAAATATTCTGACACACAGTAAGAAAAAATTCAGACGTATGTTCTACGCAAATTAAAAGAACCTTAATTTTAGGATTTTTAAAGAAGAAAGCCAGATGATTGTTTGCTCTGCTTAAGAATGTGCAATTTTTTAAAATGTTTGTTTACATAATAGAGATTGAAAATATATATTTCAGCACATGTTTATGCTATTGTGAGATAAATAAAGGAAAGGAAAGCAAGAAAAGATTAAAGATTAAAGATTAAACCCTGAAGTACATTTTAGTATCAGTTAAGTACCCACCACACTAGAGGGGCCTCAATGTTCCACAGAAACGGGTATGTTCTCATCAGCTCTCTAGGAGTTATGATCCTTCTCTTTGTCTGAAGTAAAGCTTTTGTTGTCATTTTCGAGCTGCAAAGATCTCTTCAAAATAAAGATTTTTTTAAATCTCCTGAGATTTTGCAATAGTATATTAAAATGATTTAGATATTTTTGAAATATAATTTCTCATCTTAGAACAATAAATAAATTTGTCTGTTATTTCTGGTTAAGTGCCTTTAACTTTCAAAACTTCCTGGATGAACTTAGGTCAGTCCCTTGTAGACTGAGTGCTGTTTACTTCTGTTTTCGGGCCAATCTCTAAACCTTTCTGGATATTGTTTTCCGCTTAGAAAATCACTGGATTGACTTGGATGATCCTCAGGGTCCATCCTATCTTTAATATTTAATCACAATTGTCACTGCAGTTACACTTTGAATCAGTATTTGTTTATAATTGTAAGCATTGCCTCCACACTTTTAAAGTTCAAAAATGTTTATTTATTGTTGGATCAGTTGTAATAGGAATAATCCATGTCTTATTTCCTACGGTTAAAGTTTTTCTGAGAAAATATACATACTCTGTTGACTCTCATTTGATACTCCAATTTGAATGAAGAAATTGCCTGAACAGCCTCTTGGGTGGAGAGAGTGGTTTGGGTGCTACAGCTGCCTACTTTAGTCTCCACAGTCTTCCCTGACTTATTTCCCTCTGACCAATTTAAGCTACTCCTAATTGAACCATGGCTGCCTTTTGAGTCTCTCCATTAATTAACAATCAATCTTTTCTCATTATTTTTCTAAGATTAAAGAGAAAGGAATAAGACCCAATCCTTGCCCTCAATTAATTTAAAATTTAGAAGTAGGAGTTTGTAATCAACTGCCTATAATATAGAATACCCATGATGAAATAGAAGACAAAGAAACCCATTACAGGAACATAGAGAAATGACAGTTTAGATTTATTAAAGAAGGTGTTATTTTAGAACTTTGAAGGAGGAGTTGGCTTTTAATTCATACAGTAGCTGAGTATTTCAGCAGTTGCCACAGCACCCTCTCCTCTTTCTTTCCAACCCAAGTGTGTTCTTCATACATAAAGTACAATGGCAGATGACTGTAAGGCCTGATGGTCCATTCATTCAAGCAACAGTCATATTTGTTCTTCCTCTGAGCACCTAATGCATGCCCAGCACTGAGCTAGGCACTGAAAAATACAGCAGTTAGGAAAATAACATTGTGTCTGCCTTCATGGGGATGAGGATGGGGCATTGATTAAATAATGCTTTTTAGATTTCCATCAACTCCAAGATACTAAAAGGAATTAGCTTTCAAACTTCCTATTTCTTATTGAGCTTTATTGAAAATAAGTAGAAAAAAACTGGTTTGTGAAGTCATAAGCATGGTAGTTGTTAACTTATAATAAAATACCTACTGAACTTGAATATATCTAACTTGAAAATAATCAGCTGCTATTTCTCTGCATAGCTAAGGAATGTGTAGCAAACACTGAGGCTTGGTCCTCAAGCTTTTAATTATTATTATTATTTTTTTTGTATCATGCTGTCGGGTGGAAATTTTTGAGAATCCATGAATGAAATAAAGTATCCCAACTGTCTATGTCCTTCCAGTTGCCCTTAGGCTGTTTTTTCTTGTGTGTGTTTTCTTGAGCTTCCCCATAAGACAGGTGACAGCTATTGATTTGGGCACTTTGGTGAGATGGCATATGCAAGATGTTGCATTGGAAAGTATGAACTAGAGAAAATAAGAACAAGAGGACCCCCCCCAAAGTTATCAATAATCAAAATTATAGGGTTTTAAGCTATGCTTTTGAAACAGAACAACTGGCCCACACATGAAATGAATAGAAATATCTTCTCCACATTACCAAAGGTATGGGAAAATGTGTATTCTATATGTGACCTCTTCCTATCCTTTGTACAAGACATACGTCATTAACTAAAAATGATGCTTTTTCTTAGCTGAGCCTGAACACAGCATCAAAATTATCATAAAGTTAGTACCATGAAAGCTATTCTCAATCAGAATTATTGAACACATGAAAACCTATTTACTATCAGAGACCTTGACCAAAGATGTCATTTTACAGATACAAAAACAGGATGAGAGTGTATTCCTGTCATGTTCATTTATTTAATTAATGACAAGACATGAATAATAACCTATGAGTTTGTCCAAGTCTTTTCCTTAAGAAATAATTCATTCATCCAATACTTATTGAATACTTACTGTTTGCTAGAAGACACAGTAGTTTCAATGGCTTTTGAAAATATATCAGTGAAATAAATTTTAGTTTTTATGATTGAGGAGGGGAAAGGTTTAAATATAAAGTTGTGAATTTAGACATCTCTAGTCAACTTTGAAAATAAAACACCTTCTAAATTTTTCCAGAAGTGCTATAAAGGAAATAAATAACAGATTCTTAGTTACTATTTAGTTTTTCTAGACTACTTGGTTTAAATAGGTCAGATTTATATAATGCTGAAACACTGATTTTTGATATTGTACTATTGTATTTATTTCATAGTTACATTGATCTTAATTACACTTCTACTGGAATTATAGTCTTGGGACTTGTTATGAAAGAATTTAAGCTAGGAATCAAAAGAACAGGATTCTAATATCACCTCTGGCACTAATTAGCTTTGTGACATTGGCAAAAAAAATTTGATCTCAAAGGTCTTAGTAAACTTAAAGTGGAAAAAGTGACATTAAAGGTTATTTCTGGTTTTAACAATGGCTAAAAGTATAGCATTACTATTTTATTAAATTACTTCAAATAATTCTAAGTTTCACAGTTCTTATGTTTTAATTTTGTAGATTATGTTTGTTTATATCTACCATTTTATATCTGTGCTAGTCTGTTTACAAATAAAATCAGTAAATAAAAAAGGAGTCAGGATATATAGCATCTGAATAATCCACATGAAAGTATCAAGAATAAAAATATGATTATTGAAATTAGAATTTCAATAGATAGATAAGATAAACAGTGCTACAGGTACTGCTCTAGGAAGAATGAAAAGAGGATAGGCAGAAAATAACAATGAAGACAGACCTGAAGAAAATGTACAGAATGAAGCACAGATAGAAATACACAGTCTGCACTTTTTCTTTTAAATTCATGGACATTTTCTAAAATTGTCCATATTAGTATACTAGTGTTATTGCTTTAAAAGTTATAAAGTGTTGTTATTTAGTTGATATAATTTATTAACTGATCACTATTCTTGTACATTTGAGTTTTAATTACTTTTGCTCTGTAGCATTCTGGCATTCAATATTGTGAAACAGATAGCTAAGAACAGTCTAACTCTTAGAAAAAAATGATTTTTGGAGGCGCGCCCAAGATGGCCTAATAGGAACAGCTCCAGCCTCCAGTTCCCAGCATGAGTGACACAGAAGATGAGTGATTTCTGCATTTTCAACTGAGGTACCAGGTTCATCTCACTGGGGCATGTCGGACAGTTGGTGCTGGTCTGTGGGTGCAGCCCAACCAGCAAGAGCTGAAGCAAGGCGGGGCATCACTTCACCTGGGAAGCGCAAGGGGGAAGGAATTCCTTTTCCTAGCCAAAGGAAATTGAGACACACAACACTTGGAAAATCAGGTAACTCCCACCCTAATACTGCGCTTTACAAAGGGTCTTAGCAAACGGCACACCAGGAGATTATATCCCACACCTGGCCCAGAGGGTCCCATGCCCATGGAGCCTCCCTCATTGCTAGCACAGCAGTCTAAGATCTAACTGCAAGGCAGCAGCCAGGCTGGGGGAGGGGCCCCCGCCATTGCTGAGGCTTAAGTAGGTAAACAAAGCCCAGGAAGCTCGAATTGGGTGGAGCCCACAGCAGCTCAAGGAGGCCTGCCTGCCTCTGTAGACTCCAGCTCTGGGGACAGGGCATAGCTAAACAAAAAGCAGCAGAAACCTCGGCAGAGGTAAATGTCCCTCTTTGACAGCTTTGAAGAGAGAAGTGGATCTCCCAGCACAGAGGTTGAGATCTGAGAATGGACAGACTGCCTGCTCAAGTGGGTCCCTGACCCCTGAGTAGCCTAACTAGGAGACATCCCCCACTAGGTGCAGACGAACACCTCACACCTCACACCGCTGGGTACACCCCTGAGATGAAGCTTCCAGAGCAAGAATCAGACAGCAACACTTGCTGTTCAGCAATATTCTATCTTCTGCAGCCTCCGCTGCTGATACCCAGGAAAACAGGGTCTGGAGTGGACCTCAAGCAAACTCCAACAGACTTGCAGCTGAGGGTCCTGACTGTTAGAAGGAAAACTAACAAACAGAAAGGACACCCACACCAAAACCCCATCAGTACGTCACCATCATCAAAGACCAAAGGTAGATAAAACCACAAAGATGGGGAAAAAGCAGTACAGAAAAGCTGGAAATCCAATCAGAGCACATCTCCCCCTCCAAAGGAACACAGCTCATCACCACAACAGAACAAAGCTGGATGGAGAATGATTTTGACAAGTTGAGAGAAGAAGGCTTTGGTCGATCAAACTTCTCAGAGCTAAACGAAGAACTACGTAACCAGCACAAAGAAGCTAAAACCCTTGAAAAAACATGTGACAAATGGCTAACTAGAATAACTAATGTAGAGAAGTTCTTAAAAGAACTGATAGAAATGAAAACCATAACACGAGAACTACGTGACAAATGCACAAGCTTCAGTAACTGACTTGATCAACTGGAAGAAAGAGTATCAGAGATTGAAGATCAAATGAATGAAATGAAGTGAGAAGAGAAGTGTAGAGAAAAAAAGAGTAAAAGGAAATGAACAAAGCCTCCAAGATATATGAGATTATGTGAAAAGACCAAGTCTAGGTCTGATTGGTGTGCCTGAAAGTGACAGGGAAAATGGAACCAAGTTGGAAAACACTCTGTAGGATATCATCCAGGAGAACTTCCCCAACCTAGTGAGGCAGGCCAACATTCAAATTCAGGAAGCACAGAGAATACCACAAAGATACTCCTCGAGAAGAGCTACTCAAAGACACATAATTGTCAGATGCACCAAAGTTGAAATGAAGGAAAAAATGTTAAGGGCAGCCAGAGAGAAAGGTCGGGTTACCCAGAAAGGGAAGGTCATCAGACTAACAGCAGATCTCTCAGCAGAAACTCTACAAGCCAGAAGACAGTGGAGGCCAATATTCAACATTCCCAAAGAAAAGATTTTTCTACCCAGAATTTCATATCCAGCCAAACTAAGTTTCATAAGTGAAGGAGAAATAAAATCCTTTAGAGACAAGCAAATGTTGGAGATTTTGTCACGACCAGGCCCGCCCTACAAGAGCTCCTGAAGGAAGCACTAAACATGAAAAGGAACAACCGGCACCAACCATTGTAAAAAACATGCCAAAATGTAAAGTCCATCAATGCTAGGAAGAAACTGCATCAACTAATGAGCAAAATAACCAGCTAATATCATGACAGGATTGAGTTCACACATAACAATATTAACCTTAAATGTAAACGGACTAAATGGTCCAATTAAAGGACACAGACTGGCAAACTGGATAAAGAGTCAAGACCCATCAGTTTGCTATATTAAAGAGACCCATCTCACATGCAGAGACACACATAGGCTCAAAATAAAGGGATGGAGGAAGATCTACCAAGCAAATGGAAAACAAAAAAAGCAGGGGTTGCAATCCTAGTCTCTGATAAAACAGACTTTAAACCATCAAAGATCAAAAGAGACAAAGAAGGCCATTACATAATGGTAAAGGGATCAATTCAACAGGAAGAGCTAACTATCCTAAATATATATGCACCCAATACAGGAGCATCCAGATTCATAAAACAAGTCCTTAGAGACTTACAAAGAGACTTAGACTCCCATACAATAATAATGGGAGACTTTACACCCCACTGTCAACATTAGACAGATCAACGAGACAGAAAGTTAACAAGGATATCTAAGAATTGAACTCAACTCTCCAACAAGCAGACCTAATAGACATCTACAGAACTCTCCACCCCAAATCAACAGATTATACATTCTTCTCAGCACCACATCACACTTATTCCAAAATTGACCACATAGTTGGAAGTGAAGCACTCCTCAGCAAGTGTAAAAGAACAGAAATTTTAACAAACTGTCTCTCAGACCACAGCGCAATCAAATTAGAACTTAGGACTAAGAAACTCAATCAAAACCGCTCAACCACATGGAAACTGAACAACCTGCTCCTGAATGACTACTGGGTACATAACAAAATGAAGGCAGAAATAAAGATGTTCTTTGAAACCAATGAGAACAAAGATACAACACACCAGAATCTCTGGGACACATTTAAAGCAGTGTGTAGAGGGAAATTTATAGCACTAAATGCCCATAAGAGAAAGCAGAAAACATCTAAAATTGATGCCCTAACATCACAATTAAAAGACCTAGAGAAGCAAGAGCAAACACATTCAAAAGCTAGCAGAAGACAAGAAATAACTAAGATCAGAGCAGAACTGAAGGAGATAGAGACACAAAAACCCTCCAAAAAACCAATGAATCCAGGAGCTGATTTTTTGAAAAGATCAACAAAATTGATAGACCACTAGCAAGACTAACAAAGAAGAAAAGAGCGAAGAATCAAATAGACGCAATAAAAAATGATAAGGGGGATATCACCCTGACCCCAGAAATACCAACTACCATCAGAGAATACTATAAACACCTCTTCACAAATAAACTAGAAAACCTAGAAGAAATGGATAATTTCCTGGAAACTTACACTCTCCCAAGACTAAACCAGGAAGAAGCTGAATCCCTGAATAGACCAACAGCAGGCTAAGGAATCGAGGCAATAATTAACAGCCTACCAACAAAAAAAAGTCCAGGACCAGACAGATTCACAGTGGAATTCTACCAGAGGTACAAGGAGGAGTTGGTACCATTCCTTCTGAAACTATTCCAATCAATAGAAAAAGAGGGAATCCTCCCTAACTCATTTTATGAGGCCAACATCATCCTGATACCAAAGCCTGGCAGAGACACAACAAAAAAAGAGAATTTTAGACCCATATCCCTGATGAACATCGATACAAAAATCCTCAATAAAATACTGGCAAACCGAATCCAGCAGCACATCAAAAAGCTTATCCACCATGATCAAGTAGGCTTCATCCCTGGGATGCAAGGCTGGTTCAGCATACGCAAATCAATAAACATAATCCAGCATATAAACAGAACCAATGACAAAAACCACATGATTATCTTCGTAGATGCAGTAAAGGCCTTGGACAAAATTCAACAGCCCTTCATGCTAAAAACTCTCAATACATTCGGTATTGATGGAACGTATCTCAAAATAATAAGAGCTATTTATGACAAACCCATAGCCAATATCATACTGAATGGGCAAAAACTGGAAGTATTCCCTTTGAAAACTGGCACAAGACAGGGATGCCCTCTCTCACCACTCCTATTCAACATAGTGTTGGAAGTTCTGGCTAGGGCAATCAGGCAAGAGAAAGAAATAAAGGGCATTCAGTTAAGAAAAGAAGAAGTCAAAATGTCTCTGTTTGTAGATGATATGATTGTATATTTAGAAAGTCCCATCATCTCAGCCCAAAATCTCCTTAAGCTGATAAGCAACTTCAACAGTCTCAGGATACAAAATCAATGTGCAAAAATCACAAGTATTCTTATACACCAGTAACAGACAGAGAGCCAAATCATGAATGAACTCCCATGCACAATAGTTTCAAAGAGAATAAAATACCTAGGAATCCAGCTTACAAGGGATGTAAAGGACCTCTTCAAGGAGAACTACAAACCACTGCTCAGTGAAATAAAAAAGGACACAAATGGAAGAACACACCATGCTCATGGATAGGAAGAATAAATATCGTGAAAATGGCCATACTGCCCAAGGTAATTTATAGATTCAATGCCATCCCCATTAAGCTACCAATGACTTTCTTCACAGAATTGGAAAAAAATGTTTTAAAGTTCATATGGAACCAAGAAAGATCCTACATTGCCAAGACAATCCTAAGCCAAAATAACAAAGCTGGAGGCATCACACTACCTGACTTCAAACTATTCTACAAGGCTACAGTAACCAAAACAGCATGGTACTGGTACCAAAACAGAGATATAGACCAATGGAACATAACACAGCCCTCAGAAATAATACCACACGTCTACAGCCATCTGATCTTTGAGAAACCTGAGAGAAACAAGAAATGGGGAAAGGATTCCCTATTTAATAAATGGTGCTGGGAAAATTGGCTAGCCATAAGTAGAAAGCAGAAACTGGATCCTTTCCTTACTCCTGATATGAAAATTAATTCAAGATGGATTAGACACTTAAATGTTAGACCTAAAACGATAAAAACCCTAGAAGAAAACCTAGGTAATACCATTCAGGACGTAGGCATGGGCAAGGACTTCATGCCTAAAATCCCAAAAGCAATGGCAACAAAAGCCAAAATTGACAAATGGGATCTAATTAAAATAGAGAGCTTCTGCACAGCAAAAGAAACTACCATCAGAGTGAACAGGCAACCTACAGAATGGGAGAAAATTTTTGCAATCTACTCATCTGACAATGGGCTAATATCCAGAACCTACAAAGAACTCAATCAAATTTACAAGAAAAAAACCCTCAAAAAGTGGGCACAGGATATGAACAGACATTTCTCAAAAGAAGACATTCATACAGCCAGCAGACACATGAAAAAATGCTCATCATCACTCACCATCAGTGAAATGCAAATCAAAACCACAATGAGATACCATCTCACACCAGTTAGAATGGCAATCATTAAAAAATCAGGAAGCAACAGTTGCTGGAGAGGATGTGGAGAAATAGGAACACTTTTACACTGTTGGTGGGACTGTAAACTAGTCCAACCATTGTGAAAAACAGTGTGGCAATTCCTCAAGGATCTAGAACTAGAAATACCATTTGACCCAGCCATCCCATTACTGGGGATATACCCAAAGGATTATAAGTCATGCTGCTATAAAGACACATGCACACGTATGTTTATTGTGGCACTGTTCACAATAGCAAAGACTTGAAACCAACCCAAATGTCCATCAGTGACAGAATGGATTAAGAAAACGTGGCACATATACACCATGGAACACTATGCAGCCATAAAAAAGGATGAGTTCCTGTCCTTTGTGGGAACATGGATGCAGCTGGAAACCATCATTTTCAGCAAACTATTGCAAGAACAGAAAACCAAATACCGCATGTTCTCACTCATAGGTGGTAAATGAACAATGAGATCACTTGGACACAGGAAGGGGAAAGTCACATGCTGGGTCCTATTGTGGGGAGGGGGTAGGGGGAAGGGATAGCATTAGGATATATACCTAATGTAAATGACGAGTTAATGGGTGCAGCACACCAACATGGCACATGTATACTTATGTAACAAACCTGCACGTTGTGCACATGTACCCTAGAACTTAAAGTATAATTAAAAAAAAGAAAAAATGAGAAAAAATGAATTTTTTAGGTCATAAGTTCACAGCAAAAGTGAGAAGAAAGTACAGAGATTTACCATGTAAATCTCCTATCCCCATCCATGCCAGCCTCCCCCAAAATCAACATTCTGCACCAGAAGAGTATTCATTACAATCCATGGTCCTATGTTGACACATCATTATAACCCAAAGTTCACAGTCTGCATTAAGATATACTGATAGTGTTGCACATTCTATGAGTTTTGACCAATGTTTAATGACATGTATTCACTGTTATAGTAAAATACAGAGTATGTTCACTGCTGTAAAAATTGTCTGTGATCTGCCTGTTCATCCTTGCCTCCCCTCTAATCTCTGGCAACTACTGACTTTTTTTTTTTTTTTTTTTTTTTTTTTCTATCACCGCAGTTTGTCCTGTCCAAGTGTCATATAATTGGAATCATACAGTATGTAGTCTGATTTTTTCTCCAATGTGAAAATATATTTTTTTCTTTCTCAACTCTTATAACATTTGTTTTTCATTTTTTAATCTCAGGAATTTCCTGAAGCAATACCTAATTATCTGCTCTTCCTGTAGTTTTTCTTATAATTTATGGATTATTTTGATATTCAAATTCAGGTCTTCTCCCATTTCAATAATGCATTACTATTATTATCATTATCATCATCATTGTATTTGAATACTCTTTCTGTTCACTCCTGTAACATCAGTTATTTGTCTTTTTTACACCACCTATTTGTTCTTTCATATATATTATTCTCTCTGATTCACTGAATTGTGGATGCATCTCAAACTTATTAATGTAGATCTAATTTTATGCAGAGTTAATACTATTGTTCTTTTCACTGACTCTAAAGTAGTTGGTAATTTTTCTATGAACATCTCTTACACGTTCCAGTTCTACTCTGCTTTGCCGGAAATGTGGCCAATCAAAATTATATGTACATGTATTTTCACTGCTAGTTTTTACAAACATGAAGCTAACTAGAATTTGTTTTCTGTAATCTAATATATAATAGCCGTTGAGTTGGCATTTTAGTTCACGTGTTGGGAGTGGAAGTCTTTATGGAGTTTGTGTGTATACTGACTTTGACAGCTTTGTTCAAAATCAATTTATTAAGGACTGTTCAGAGTCTGAAGTTTAACCTTACCTACAAACAGACAAGTAATACTGCCACACTTTCATGGATGCAGGCAGAAGACTTGAGACCCTTGGGTCTGAAACAAAGTACTTTTTACTCAAACCAATAGTAATAGTCATGGTTATTAGCATTTTCAGCAGTTCCTCTAACTCCAATTCCTTCATAATAATATAAATAGGGCCAGGTAACAGCTACAAACACAGTGGGTTTTGTTATAGGAGAGGAACTCCAAGCTTAGAAAATCTGAACTTTTTATAATGGACAATAAGCATACCCGAAGGAAGCATTATCTTTATTATACTGTGGTGTAAGCAAACCGCCCTTTGCTCTGGGAGTGAAGACAGTATGTTTATCTTCTAGTTATTTGCTACAGTACAAGCATCTTTGAAAAGTCAGTCCAGAACAAAGGAGTCAATGCTTCTGCTTGCAAGATGTGCAGAAACAACAGAGGCTATGAAGAGGTGTCTCCTAATATATACAAGTTAGAGTTCAGTTACACATAACAGAAATCCTAACTAATGATGATGTAGATAATGACATATTTGCCTCATTCCTCATGCAAAAATGTCCAGGGGAGCGTGGTCCCATGCTGGTTTGGTGGCTCAGTGACACCATCAAAGATCAAGTCAGCCTCTTTCTATCTTCCCTTGGTTTTTATTCATAAGCATTCTGCTCCATGGTGACAACATGGCTCTTACACTCCACACATCATGTTCCACAATCAAGATAGGGAGAAAATGGAAGTAAAGCCAAAACCTTTCCTGAAGACCTCAGCTTTGCTTGTTCACCAAAATTATGTCACACAGTTTTCATAATTGCAAAGTAGTTTGAGGAAGCAGGTATTCTTCATCTGGGCATTTTATTCTTGACTATTGTGTGATAATCCTTCTTCTTTAATGGCTCTCAGTATGCTATTATTCCAAGTTCTGATCTCCAGGTGGTTGAAGAATCTCTCTGAGATCTTGTGTAAGTGGTAGCCCCACTGCTATAGTTTTCTTTGTCTTGCTAGGTACAATAGCTACTGCCCCGGGTGAATCAGCAAAGTAAAACAAAGCAGATTTGTTTTCCTCCATAGTCAGAGAAGTGCATTGCTGCACCCAGGGTATTTACAAAGCAGAGAATCACTCCTCATTTCATAAATGTTGGAACAGGGACTAAAAGATTAAGTGATTTTCAAAATATAAATCAATATCAGAAACAGACCTAGAATGCCAGGGTACAGAATACAGCTTTGTATTTGATGCTGTTTCTATGGATACATTACTTATTCCAAATTGTTATTGATCTTTCTCTGAAAAAATCTCCTAAAGCACTGTTCAGTTATCTCTTATTTGTGAATTTGTCTAGATCTTGACTGGTGCATGGAAATAAATGTGAAAATATTATCTTCTATATTTTATTATTTCCTGGGAAGTTAAATAGTCAAATACTCATTACTACCAGTAATGAGCAGAAAGAATGGATATCCTTTGCCCGCTCATCAGACTTATGTTTTATTTTTCACGTAAAAGCTTGAGTATTGCCCTGCTCCATAGGAAACTTCAAGAATTCAACCCAACTCTACCTTTTCCACAATTTTAACATTTCTACAAAAATGTCTCACAATTAAAAGATGACCCAGAAAACATGTGTATCCTTATATATATTTGTTTCCCAAATATATCCCATGTTATAAAGCAATGGTTCAGAGTAGGATCTTTGTAATATGAAAAATTTGTGTTTGAATTGTCACTCTGGCACTTAATCATTTCTGAATAAGTAGATTTGTGTGTCTAGGTATATGCTTAATACTCAGGGCCTTGCTTAATGCCAGGCTTATCTCATGGCTCAGCTAGATATAATCTCAAAGCTCCTTTGATCAAATAAATAAAGTGACCTCATACTTCTGGGAGCATCCTAGAAGGCAGGTACTCATTGAGAAATTCAACCCCCTTTCCCATCTACCCTATTTTTTTCTCTTTTCAGAAGTGTTTCTATTCTGTCAAACTTTTTCTTAGTTCCATGATACTCTGTAGTAATTCTGATTCCAAAATTCCTAGGGAAATCATGCTAATAGCCCAATTCCACAAGGGCAGAGTGTGGCATAAAATGAACGAGAACACTTTAATACACTGAATAAACTGAGAAATGTAAAATAAAGTTTGTCTTTAAAACGTAGTCAGGATACTAAAATTAGCTCTGATCTGCTGTCCTCACTAACTCAGTGGGTCAGAACGCTCTGATTTTTGTGGTTAACCACTAGCCAGTGTCCCTAAGTATGAACCACAAACTGCACATACTCTATAAACACTGAAACACATACATCAAAAACATCATCCTGGTCTTCGGGAAAATATTTGTGGATTTGGGGATGAGTAATAGTGTATGTATTTTTATTATTAGACATCAGAGAATAGCGTATTTCCAAATGTCTAGTAAACTTTAAAAGTACTGTGATTTTGTTTTAATCCAATAGCTAGTGGTCATAATTTAAATTTAAATTTAAATTGATTTAAATTGTCTCAACACAATACCAATACAGATGATGACAAATGAAGTGTTTAATCAAACTGATCATTTCATAGTCAATATAAGTAAGTGTTTGGCTAGTTCTGCATAGTTTTTGTTTTATTTTTATAACCAAGGTTAAATCTTCTTAGTGTATAAGAAGACTGATCAAATACTGTCTCCAAAAAAGCGTTAGTAAGGCCCTCCTTAATACCAGTGCCTTATTCATTCTTTCAACAGGTAGTGTGCAGCAGTGCCTGTTATCTTCGGGACATTATTCCCCATTCGAAGGAATCAAAATAATGAGTTCTTAACTCTGAGAGAGAAAGTTCACAGTATTACATGGAACTTTGTTACTTAACTTGGAAAGAAAAATGAAAGCCCAATTTTTGATTATAACTGTAGGTAAACATCAATAAATGTAGTTATTTGTGAAATTACCCTAGGACATTTTACAAACTGCTTTTTAAAATATCTTAGAAAAACTGTGGAAATAGCTGAGAAAACATCTACTTATTGCTATGTAATTACTCCTGAGGCTGTGGCAGAGGTGGTTCCTCCAAATGACTGCACTTTCCACAGAAATGACGTTCAGTGGAGCTCTTTGAGGATCAATGTCTATTCCACCTTTATCATTTGATTACATTTTTACATAAATGTCTATGAATTAACTCTAGACTTCAATAGCTACCTTTCCTACCTGCCTCCTCCAAGCTTTATCCCAGAAAGGAGTTTATAGCCTTAATGACCTGTCTACACCTGTTTTTACAACGTGAAGCCCACGGCATGGCAGAACAGTAGCAGTGCTTTGTGCTTGTCAGATAGAAAACCCAGCATCCCAAAGAGATGCAAGGACTCATGTCTATGGACTTCTCCCTATGAAGTGTGGCCTACAGCTGGACTCTTCTCATACTAGATATTTAGCCCTGTTATATGACTGCTCTGTCACACATACATACACACACACACATACACACACACACAGGAGACAGAGAGAAAGAGAGGGAGAAAAAAAATCTCACTGGTAGCATATGATGACCTGGCCCTACAAAATAATAATGCTGTCTGCTAGAATTCTACTGTAAAGGAGCCATAAAACAGTTTGAAGAGTTTGAGAAATTAGATTCAAATATGAAATAAACAAAGTGTCATCAGGCTACTAGAGACCTATTTTTTCCCTGTCTTATTGAAAACAGGATAGAGAGGAAAAGGATAAGAAGATAAAGTCAAGATTCTTAATCTCTATGTGCTGGGCATCAAAATGATAACAAAATAATATCAAAGCTCAGTCCTGGGATGCTCCACAGCACTTTGACAGTACTCAACTTTTATATCTCTATAACACCTGAAATTTCTGAAGATGCATGCAGCTCTTTGAATAATTCTATTGACTTTAATAAAAATCTATATATCTTCTGACCTAACCAGTTAATGGCTGAAATTCTAGGAACCTGGAAAACAAAAATAAGATCAAGAATTTTTTTTAATTGTAAAAACTGGCTAACATATACAGATGAATGAAACTGGACCCCTGCCTCTCACTGTGTATGCATAAAAAATAACTCGAGATTGATTAAAGAGTTAAATGTAAGACTGCAAACTAAAAAACCATAAAGGAAAACCTAGGAAATACTTTTATGGACGATGACGTAGGCAAAGAAATTCATGGTTAAATCCACATGAACAGCTGCAACAAAGACGAAAACAGACAACTAGGACCTAATTAAACTAAAGAGTTTCTGCACAGCAAACAAAACCATCAACAGAGTAAATAGACAACCTACAGAATGGGAGAAAATATTTGTAAATTATGCATCTGACAAGGTCTAATATCCAGAATCTATAAGAAATTTAAACAATAAACATTAAAAAATGGGTCAAGAACATGCACAAACTCTTCTCTAAAGAAGATATGGAAGCAGCCAACAAACATATGAGAAAATGCACAACATCATTAATCATCAGAGAAATGCAAATCAAAACCACAATGAGATACCATCTCATGTCAGTTAGAATGATTATCATTTAAAAGAAAAAAAATAGCAGATTTTGGTGAGATTGTAGAGAAAGAAAACACTTATATACTGTTGATGGGGACATAAATGTGTTCAGCCACTGTGGAAAGCAGTTTGGAGATTTCTCAAAGAACTTAAAACTACTGTTAAGCTCAGACATCCAATTACTGGGCAAATATCCAAAAGACAACAAATTATTCTACCAAAAAGACATCCAGTCATATGTTCACTGCAGCACTATTCATGATAGCAAACACATGGAATCAACCTAGATGCCCATCAACAGAATATTAAATAAAGAAAATGTGATATGTATGTGTGTGTGTGTGTGTGTGTGTGTGTGTGTGTGTGTATGCCATAAAATACTACACAGCCATAAAAAAGCATGAAATCATGTCTTCTGCAGCAACATGGGTTCAATGGAGGTCATTATCCTAAACAAATTAAAACAGAAGCAGAAAAACAAATACTGTATGTTCTCACTTATAAGTAGGAGTTAAGTATTAGGTATAGTGGAATAAATATGTGAACAATAGACACTGAGGACTGCAAAGATAAGGAGGGAGGGAGGTGAGACAGGATTGAATAACTTTCTATTGAATACTATGTTCATTATTTGGGTGTCAGGATCAATAGAAGCCCAAACTTCAGCACCACATAGTATATCCCTATAACAAACCTGCACGTGTATTCCTGAACCAAATTTCTAAAAATAATTTTAAGAATAATTTATTTTTGTATTTAGGATCTTATTGGTTCAATGTGTGATTCCTCTTATGCATAAGCAAGTTACTTCTAGTTCTTATATTTTTTTATTGACACAACTGCATTAAAACTCTCACTCTGAAGAGTTCATATATATATAGATTCTATTTTAGAAGGTAAGTTAGTTAGCAATTATTGACTGTCCTTCATCAAAGAGAAAAAATAAATTCAGAATTTAGATAAAAATCTTGCTTGATAATTATGTAAATAGTAGATATAACTATTAGTTATTAAAAGATGACTTTTTTCTCTTTCTGCTTGCTGTGCATTCTTGTGTCAGTTACTTGTAATGCAAAGAATGTTTTTCTCCCAATAAATCTACACAGTCAATAAAACTGTGGATAGAGAAGCTGGATATTCTCATGCTTCACCTGCAAAGCCTAGTTTTAATTGCAGAATTTGTGGTTTATTGATGATGCTAGGTAGAGAGAGCACAGTTTGATGTTCACATCACAGGCTGGATTCTCAGCTCTAATAGCTTTTAAAAATCAGCCTGCAATTTCACAACTATTGTAAATGCACACTATATGTAAATATATATTTATTTATGCACACTATATGTAAATAAGTAAGAATAAGTATGTAAATCTTCAAGGTCAGACTCCAGGTTCTTGTCACATTTCAAAACTAATACAGGAGAAACTATGATATTGAAATGGTGCTTCAATCACTAATTTACTTGCTCCTCAAGTACTCTATGAGTGTCTACTATGTATCAGGTTTATTCTGCTACCTGGAAATACAGTGATAAAATAGGCACACCCTAGTTCCTCATGAAGCACACAGATTTAAGTATTATTAAACAAAAACATGGGATGCTTGAGAAGTTATGACAGGAGAATCTGACTATGGGCATAAGAAAATGTTTCCTCAAGGAAAATCATTTGAGCCAAATGCCAAATACCTGTATTAAGTGGAAGTTAAATAAGTGACGATGCCAGTGGGGATGGTTTGCCAGGAACAGCATGTTCAGTCCTCAGAGTGGAAGGAGGAATGGCTCAGTAGTGGAAATTAACAAAGATTGCTATTACTGGGACAGATAAGAGAGAATCACAGGAAATGACAATAACTATGTGAGTAAAAAGATACTAAAGGTTTTTAAGCATGGAAGTAAGAAGATGAGAATTAGGGTTGGAAAAGACTTGCATGCAGTAAAAAAACAAATGAATTGGAGGGTATAGAGCAAGAGTGATTGCATGGAGACTCATTAGGGGGTTTTGCAGTCTAGTTTTGAGATGAAGGTGGCTTGAAATTAGATTGGAGTGGATGATATACAGAGAAGTCAGATTCTACATGGGAAAATTAGTAGGATGTAGTGGTAAGTATGATAGAAGAACTGGGAAAAAGGAAGTGAAGCAAAAGAAAATATAAATAATATTCTCGAGAGGGGTGGAGCAAGATGGCCCAATAGGCACAGCTCCAGTCTCCGGCTCCCAGCGCCAGCAACA
Organism: Papio anubis; assembly: GCF_008728515.1. Lineage (NCBI taxonomy): Eukaryota > Metazoa > Chordata > Mammalia > Primates > Cercopithecidae > Papio > Papio anubis. The sequence goes on along the minus strand of NC_044980.1, from coordinate 58,053,944 downwards.
CAGAAGAGGGGTGATTTCTGCATTTTCAACTGAGGTACCAGGTTCATCTCACTAGGGAGTGCCAGACAATCGGTGCTGGTCAGCTGCTGCAGCCCGACCAGCAAGAGCTGAAGCAGGGCTAGGCATCCCCTCACCTGGGAAGCACAAGGGGGAAGGGAATCCCTTTTCCTAGCCAGGGGAACTGAGACCACAACACCTGGAAAATCGGGTAACTCCCACCCAATACTGCACTTTACCAAGGGTCTTAGCAAAGGGCACATCAGGAGATAATATTGCACACCTGGCCGGGAGGGTCCCACGCCCACAGAGCCTCATTGCTCGCACAGCAGTCTGAGATCTAACTGCAAGGCAGCAGCCAGGCTGGGGGAGGGGCACCTGCCATTGCTGAGGCTTAAGTAGGTAAACAAAGCGGCTGGGAAACTCCAACTGGGTGGAGCCCACAGCAGCTCAAGGAGACCTGCCTGTCTCTGTGGACTCCACCTCTGGGGACAGGGCACAGCTAAACAAAAAGCAGGAGAAACCTCTGCAGATGCAAACGACCCTGTCTGACAGCTTTGAAGAGAGCAGTGGATCTCCCAACATGGAGATTGAGATCTGAGAATGGACAGACTGCATGCTCAAGTGGGTCCCTGACCCCTGAGTAGCCTAACTGGGAGACATCCCCCACTAGGTGCAGACCAACACCCCACACCTCACACTGTGGGGTACACCCCTGAGACGAAGCTTCCAAAGCAAGAATCAGACAGGTACACTCGCTATTCAGCAATATTCTATCTTCTGCAGCCTCTGCTGCTGATACCCAGGCAAACAGGGTCTGGAGTGGACCTCAAGCAAACTCCAACAGACCTGCAGCTGAGGGTCCTAACTGTTAGAAGGAAAACTAACAAAGAGAAAGGACACCCACACCAAAACCCCATCAGTACCTCACCATCATCAAAGACTAAAGGCAGATAAAACCACAAAGATGGGGAAAAAGCAGTGCAGAAAAGCTGGAAATTGAAACAACCAGAGTGCATCTCCCCCTCCAAAGGAACGCAGCTTATCACCAGCAACGGAACAAAGCTGGACGGAGAATGACTTTGACAAGTAGAGAGAAGAAGGCTTCAGTCGATCAAACTTCTCAGAGCTAAAGGAGGAACTATGTAACCAGCGCAAAGAAAATAAAAACCTTGAAAAAAGAATGGAAGAATGGATAACTAGAATAACCAATGCAGAGAAGTCCATAAATGAACTGATAGAGATGAAAACCACGACACAAGAACTACGTGACCAATGCACAAGGATGTGGAGAAATAGGAACACTTTTACACTGTTGGTGGGATTGTAAACTAGTTCAACCATTATGGAAAACAGCGTGGCGATTCCTCAAGGATCTAGAATTAGAAGTACCATATGATCCAGCCATCCCATTACTGGGTATATACCCAAAGGATTATAAATCATGCTGCTATAAAGATACATGCACACGTATGTTTATTGCAGCACTATTCACAATAGCAAAGACTTGGAATCAACCCAAATGTCCATCAGTGGCAGACTGGATTAAGAAAATGTGGCACGTATACACCATGGAATACTATGCAGCCAAAAAAAAGGATGAGTTTTTGTCCTTTGTAGGGACATGGATGCAGCTGGAAACCATCATTCTCAGCAAACTATCGCAAGAACAGAAAACCAAACACCGCATGTTCTCATTCATAGGTGGGAACTGAACAATGATATCACTTGGACTCGGGAAGGGGAACATCACACACCGGGGCCTATCATGGGGAGGGGGGAGCGGGGAGGTATTGATTGGGAGTTATACCTGATGTAAATGACGAGTTGGTGGGTGCTGACGAGTTAATGGGTGCAGCACACCAACATGGAACAAGTATACATATGTAATAAACCTGCACCTTGTGCACATGTACCCTAGAACTTAAAGTATAATAATAAAAAAATAAAAATTAAAATAATAATATTCTCAGATTTTTAACTTGTGCAAATGAATAATTATATTATTTATCAAACTGAGGAATACTGGAGGAGGGCAGATTTAGGGGGAAGATCATGAGATACATTTTGGACCCATTGCCTTAGAGGTGTTTTTTGAGAAAACTGAATCAAGATATTAAAGACATGGTTGGATTAAAAGGTCACACACGAGATAATGATACACATTTTAGGGTCATTGGCGTATGGTTGGATAGGAAAGCCATGCATGTGTGATATGTTCCTAAGAAGAGAATATTAAAAAGGAAAGAAAAAGATGACTGAAACTTGAGGAGCTAAAGGAAAAAGGAAAGGGTCTAAAGTGAAAGTAAATTTGATCGAAGTTTTTGATTGTTTTAATTTTGGAAGGATGTAGGCTTGCTATGAGCAAAGAATAAATTATTGACTTCAGAAACAGTTTCTTTTCCCAGAAGGCATATGTTACTTTTTTTGAAATTCATTCTTTTTTAGGAAATGCATAATGCATTCCTAGAATTTTTCCTTTTCAGAGTGTTCATCATGAGAGAAATGTGTAGTCCATTAAAGTATAGTCAGAGATTTATAAGCTAGAAAAGGGGTCAGAAAGAGTAATCTGGAAATAGTAAGAAAACCAGATTGTGATATCATTGATGCAAATGGAAAGAAAGATTTCCCGGAAGGAAGAAGGGGCCAATATTATTGAGTGATGCTGAGGGGTCACGTAAAGTGATCATCGTTAAATACAGTTATTTAATGGCAAAGCAATCATCAAGGATTATTTTGGTAAGAGTTTTAAGAATGGAAGCCAAATGTCAATGACTGAGGAGTAAATGAAAAGTGAAAAAATTGAAACTATGAGTGTAAGCTATAATTCTGAGAGACCAAAGAAGAAGAGGAAAGGGTCTAAGGTGAAAGTAAGTTTGATTGAAATTTTTGATTGTTTTAAGTTTGGAAGGATGTAAGCTTGCTACGAGCAAAGAATAAATTAATGACTTCAGAAACAGTTTATTTTCCCAGAAGGCATATGCTACTCTTTTGGTTTGAAATTCATCCTTTTTGGGAAAATGTGTAACATATTCATAGAATCTTTCATTCTTAGAGCGTATATGTAACAAATTAACTATTTTGAAATTGATCTAAATTGATTACTGAGATATGATTGAATTCTCAAATGGTAATTTGTACACTCTTAGAAAAAAAGTCTCATTTGTTTTTTCTAAGTATATCATTTAGGGTTCAACCAGAGAAGAAAAATTGGCAGGAAAGATAAGATATTTTATATACACACACATACACACATACATACATATATATATAAATTTTGGGTAGACACAATTCGGCCCATAACATCATGCATCTGACTTAACACTTTAAAGAGTGTATGTCAGATCCAATTACTCAAATTCTACATTTATTTGAGTGACTAGGAATGTCAAATAGTTTCAAATCATTTGTCATTACACTCAATAAAACCACAGGTAAGAAAAGATTTTCTCTTCATCAATAGAGAGGCAGCATCCTTCCCTTCAATAATCTACACTCAAGGAAGGAAAAAACTTTCTTGGGCAGTTCTTCCTACTCACTTATCACCTTTCCAATGAGGCCTGCCACGACCACATATGCTTTATCTCACCTTCTGCCACAACCAATGTTTAACTTTGATCTATGTTTTTACAGTACCTATCATAGAACTTCTATATATATGTTTATTTTTTATTTTTTCCTACTGGAACCTAAGCTCCATGAGGACAAGGATTTTTGTCTGGGACTGAGTAATGCTTAATAATATAAAATCTCCTTATCCCACTAAACAAGCTTCAACTTACTTATTTCCATTTTTTTAGTTATTATTATGTAGATCTCATCACAGCCCTTAAAAATGGAAAACTAAGGGAAATTGAGACATGAACTTTCCAGGATATGAGGAAATAATCTAAAAAACAACATCTCTTTGTAATTCTTTTATCAAACAATTAGGGAAATAAATTCAAAGTCTCTTAGAAGAGAATTTATACTGAATGAATTCATATAACTCTCAAATAATATTAGATACCTTACTTTCCTATAAGCATTGTTTTTCCCCTTGAAAAAATATATTGTCAGTAGGGAAGATATGGAAGAAAGAAAAGTCTGTAATATAAATGTAATTGTAACATGTTAAATAATTCCTTTATTTGCAAAGTAAAGGAAAGCAACATGTCTGGTTGTAGAATTAAAGTGTTCCTAGAGAAGTCGAGATATGAAATAGAAGGAAATGTTATTTTGACAAGTGGAGGTGGAGGAGGGCCTTCCAGGTGGCCTCTGTGGTTTTAATCAGAAAACCACAGAGCCATGAAAGCCTGGGTGTAATGAATATTACTTATGCTGATTTGACTGAACCCAGGGTACATGTTGAGGCATAGTAGAAAATGTAACTAGAAATACACATTGGAGTGATATCATGGAAGACCCTAAATGGCCATCATAAGTTGTTGGAATTTGATAAGTTAGCAACAGGCAGTCATTGAATGTTTCCTGTAGAAGAAGACTCTGCTAGTATGCAAGGAAGATTAATCTGGCAGTATTGAATTGATTTTGGACTTTTGAAAAAAAAATTGATTTTTAAAATAACTTTACTATTATTAGCTTATAACAGTGAAGCATTTGGAGAAGGAAAGTGTTCTAAAATGATTTGCAAGCCTCTGTGTTCTCATCTGTAAAATGAAGGAAATAATAGTACTTAATTCACACAATAATTGTAGAAATTAAATGAGTTAATATATTGCCATTCAAAGTAGTAGCAAAAGCCACAATTACTTTTGTGCCAACCTAATAAGTAAAGCACAATTGAAGTGCTATAGAAAAGTTTATTATTACTGTTGTTGCTATCTATTTGACCCTGGACAAATTATTTACCCTTCTTGCCTTGGTTTCTTTATCGATAAGATGAAGACAGTAATAGTAACTGAGGTTACAGGTATTTTTAGAGCTTAAATATATTAACAGATTAAACTCTTAATTGCCAGGAACATATGAGGTGATTAATAAAAGTTAGCTATTGTTATTATCATTTGTATTACTCTCAGCGTATGTTAATACATAATTGGGAAACATCAAGAAAACATTTAAAGTTCTAATGTGTTCATACCAAACTTCATATGATAGTTTTTCATAATTTAATACTTGACTGATTATAACTACCCACTGAAAGTGTCCCCAAATGTCATGATCTTCCTTTCCAAAGTATCTTTTGACCTACATTGATTACTTATTTGTTTGGGTCAGCATGAATATGTTGACAGGTTAATAAGTGGAGGAATTTTCCAGGGGAAAATAAAGATGATATTTACTAAATATTTAGAAAAAGTTTTAAGGACTTTTCTGGTGGGGGAAAAATAGACATTGGAAATAAAATTGTAGGATAATTATCCTAATCAACAAATTAATCCATCAGCAAATTTTAATTGTATGGTTACTTTGTACAAAGTACTAAACTATGTGCACTGAAAGGTATGAAGAAATTAAGGATAAAGCCTAATTCTAATTTAAATTAGATTTAAAACAAAATTTGTAGAATTCAAAGTTTTCTAAAGCTGCATAGCAAATTACTGCAAACTTTACTTAAAAAAATAGAAATGTTTTATCTCTTGGTCTTTGTGTGGCAAGGGCTTGGGTAGAGTATAGCTGATTCTCTGCTCAGGGGTCCGTAGGCTGAAATCAAGGTGCTGTATGGGGTGCATTCTCATCTGGAGATTAGGATACTCTTTCCAGCTCATTCAGTTTGTTGGCAGGATTCAGTTCCTTTTGAGGGAGGAACCGAGATCCCCATTTGTTGTTGGCTGTGGGGATGGGAATGGCTTTTAACTCCTAAAGGCTGCCTTTGAGTCCTGGTCACATGCCCCTCTCACAACATGGAAGCTTATTCTTTAAAGCCAACAGGAGAATCTTTCCCCAGGATGCTGAGAAGGAGTCTTATATAACTTAATGTAATCACTTGAGTAACTATACCATCAACTTTGCTATGCCATTAGCATCATTAATCATATTAATGGTGCCATCTCCAGTTAAGAGTATGAAATTATACATGGTGGGCATGCCAGGGGGCAGGAATTTGGGGACCATCTTAGAATTACACCTATCACAACATGAAAATACAAAAATATCTGAAATATCTGACAGTGAAATGTAGGGGGACAAACCTTGGGAGCCAAGAATGACAGGGGAGAGTAGAGAGAGGGGTATTTGGGAGAATTTCCACCGAGAAAATAGAAGAGGCCAAAGAGTCTGAACAAGATTCGTGTTGGCAGTCATTTCACCAAAACTGCTTGCCTTCATCAGTATTCCTTCTATCCTGGAAATTCTGATTCAGCGCCTACCCAGAAACAGTGTAATGGGAATTTGTATGTTATATTGGTATTTCCTGAGTATTTTCTCACATAATGTTATTTCACATTTCTTTAATTCCACTTCAAGAATTGAGAACTTCTCATGTCCTCATCCCCATTTTCTCTTATGACCCCCGCCATTCCTGACATTTGATGCCAAACTCAGTGCCACTGAGCTCACTACACCCCAATCCCAATCTTTGATCAAAAATCAGAAACAGCAGGAGGCATCTAGAGTTGTCTTTGGCTACACAAGAGAAAGCTAGCCGGATCACCTTAGTGGCCCTTAGTTTCACTTCAAGTAAGCAGACCCTTCAAACAGTTGTTTTTCACCAAATCTTTCAACATTATCCAGTGATTAAACCAAAGAATTGCTAAAGAATACTAAAGGAAATGGTTGAAATAGTGAATTTTCCATCGTTGAGCAAAGGCCCTGATATTTTTTCAGTGCCCAAAGCCCATTACATATGGAGCTTTCTGAGGAAATATATCCCCAGAATTATGAAGATAGAATGAAATTAATGTTTTCCAAAAATTATATTAGGGAGCTTGTCTTTTTTTGTTTGTTTGTTTTTTTCCTAGCCTTATCCATGCTCTTTGGGAAGGACAATAACAGGTTGTGTCACCTAATCTTCTGGTTTTTTGTTTTTGTTTTTGTTTTCATAGCATGCAACTTTCATGCTACACATACTCTACTCATACCAAGGGATAAGAAATGCTAAGTGCCTTCTATGTACTTTCTGAGCTGATTTACTCCTCACAATTAACTCATAAGGTTAGCACAATTAGTATCCCAGCTTTAGGGATGACAATTCAAGGTTAGAGAAGATAAATTGCTTAAGATCACCTAACTAGTATATTGGAGAGCCTCGTTTTGAACCCACAACAAATGGGATCAACATATTGACAATGATGAGGGAAGACATCATATAAGAACCATTGGAAACAAAGGTTAATGCTAGAAAAGATAGTTCAATTTGAATGTGAAAGTATTATGCTGAAATATATATTTAAAGACTGTTACTCAGAGATTAGAGAGGGCAGTGGACCTTTTTTTTTTTTTTTTTTTTTTTTTTTGGTCTTCTCAGAAATGTATTTCTCTAGGCTGGATAATTTTCTACTACTCTACACTTACCACGTGGTTCTGATGGACCCTTAGTTCCAGTACCCTATCTCCTTGACTATGGTGATTTCTCTGGCAACAGTCTCTTAAAGCAGAACCAATTGCAGCACTTACATTACTTTCTGAACACAACTGACAAGAAAGAGTTTATTTCCTCTTAGATAACTACACTGCAGAAATATGAATATGAAGTAGCCTGAGACCATGCTCCTTACTACACAAAGTTAGCTTGTGTGTAGAAGACGAGAATGAAGCTAACATAGAAAGGAATCAAGAGATGGGAAGAGAGATCTGACAGCTTACCTTTCCATGGATTCACTTGTCTCCCAGATGAGCTTTACCCCTTCTTTTTTACCAGGTTACTTACATATGCCAACAAACTCTCCTTGTTAATTTAAACTCACTTTAAAAGCCCTAAAGAATAGAAGTTGACACAATAAGAGGTCTGTACCATTTACAGGGTTTGGAGATCATGGAGAACCATATTAGAAAAATAAGATAAATAGAAGATCTGAGAGACATCATGAAGAAAGTATCCACACAACTTTGAAACAGGATGACCTTGACAGGATAAAGAAGAACAGAGATTCCAAGTTCAAGAGAGAAGCAAGGTAACTGGTTAAGGCTTGACAACATCTTATGATTTACTGTGCTGTGGTAGATACAAAGGTATCAACTAAATTTTGCTCTATACCTAGAACACACACCAACTCTCTGTGCAAGAAACTTAATGCTTTCACTAAGCTACTACACAAGCTGACTCCAACAACTCTCCAAAGCAGCCATATTTGTCTTATGTTTACAATTCCTTACAGACCCCAACAACCAAAACATCATCATGTGACTCTTTATGGACTTGCTCTCTTCCCTTTGAATGTTCCCTCCTCTAAGTGGTCCAATGTAAGGTCAAATCCTACACCTTCTTCAAAACCTCTAAACCTTTCCCAGCATCTTCTTTACCAGATATCACATCTCTATGAGCCTTAGAAAATACTGTTTTGTTTTGCTATTTTTCTGGTTGTATGTAAATCCAAACATACCTAACAAATTGAAGAGCCATCTATTTTTTGAGCCCTAGTTGCATAATGGTTTTTTTTATATGTTTGTGTGCATATGTTTTTGACATATTTCAACTAGTATATTAACTACAGCATGCCCTGGACAAAGAAAAAGGCTTGAGTATAAATTTACTTATACTTCATTTATTACTATTTCTCTTATTTTAAAATTTTAAATGAAAAACTCCCTTTTCAATTAAAAGCAGTTCTATGGTTTCACAATATTCAGGTAGGTAGGTCATTACAACACTTTCTCTTTATTATAAGAGACTCAGTTAGGAGTTTAGGTTTGGGCCCTGCCACTTTCTAGCTATGTGAACTTGAGCAAGTTCATTTTCCCTATATATCCCAGTTTTCCTCTCAGAAAAGCTCAGGTAATAATAGTTCCTCTCTCATATGAATTTTATAAAGAGTCAATAAATTAATGCATGTAAAGTCCTTAAAAGAGTTTTTGGCACATGGAAGACCTCGGTTTCATTCATAGTATTACATCATCATCATGATGATCATTTTCTGTGTCTCTAGGAAATATTGTAGTAGTACCAGAGTTTTAACAAAATCTCTTGTTTCATACGCAGAAAGTTACTGTTTAAACAGGCACCATATTTAAATTGAAAACAATGGAAGAGAATTGAAAAAATGTTTTTCTGTGGAAAAAGAGGTCTTAGGATAAGTAATATTTTACCACTACAAAGTGCAAATATTCTGAGCTGAAATGCAAATGTTCCTGAACTATAAAGTACAGAATTTTCTTGTGACCTGAATTACTGGTAAAAATACTAGTTTCTCTGTGTTTTTCTTAGTAGAAGCCTCAGAGATTCTGTTTCTGTTTGCACATTATTTTCATGACATTGTTGCTATTTTTGCAAAGAACAAACTATGCTTACAACAAATCTTTATTCAAATTGTCTGTATATATCTCATTCTTAATGCTGCAGTCAACGAAGAAAATCTGGATTTCATTGTGCCAAGGTACAATTTTTAAAATGACAAAAACTTAACAGAAAATGAGTTAACTGAAAGATAAACAAAGACTTAAATTTTAATTAAGATAATGTAACTTGCTTTCAGGATTTTTTAAGTCACATAGTTTAATTAATTACAATGAGAATATACCTGCTCATCTGAATAACAAGTTTCCATATTTTAAGTTTTTAAAAATAATTTGCTTTCATCTTCAGACAGTGTCAAAACTAGGTAATGCCTTCTCTAACAACTAATCCTTTCCCTTCCCCCTTGAAAAATAAATATATGCTCACTTTACAAATTTTAAACAATCCTGAAAATTATAATTTAATGTTCATTTAATGTTTAATGTTTTTGTTAAAATATTTAATGTTTAAACACTTTTATGCAATCAGTAAAATACATTTTTATTAGAAAAACATAGTACATATCAATTTTAAAATAATACAAAAATTAAAATTTGATATGTGCCCACTGTTCAGTAAATATTTAGCTAAAATTTTGATGTACATACTTCCACATGTCCATATATAAGCATGTTTTCAAGTAGTAGAACAGTATTGGGGTTTTTTAAATATTCTGTCTTTCAACTTAAACAGCATGCACATTTTCCCATGTCATCAAATTTTTTGCATTTTCAGAAAGTATGATACTTGTAAAACAAAAATTATGTGACAATGTGTTATTTGAAAACCAAATACTCTGTAGTAGAATGCATTTGGGAGACATCAGGTTAAATGGAGTTAACCATACTTATTTATTGCAGTACCTCTCAGCTTTTCAAAGCTAATCTGCATTGATTCTCCAAATGATTTGTTTCCCAGATATGTTGGTCATGGCCCTTTTGTATTAGTCAGGGTTCTCCAGAGAAACAGAACCAATACTATATATATACACACACACATATATGTATACATAAACACACACACATGTATGTATGATATATACATGATAACACACACACACATATTTATTTATTTATTTGGAGAGAGAGAGTGACAAAGAAGAGAAATAGATATTTAGTATGGGAATTGGTTCACATGATTTTAGAAGCCAAGAAGTCCCATGATCTGCTGTCTGCAAGCCGTAGAAATAGGAAAGCCTGTAGTACAATTCAGTGAGATTTTGAGGACCTAAGAATCAGTTGGAATGGAAGGTTAAGGGAAATCTGATGTAAGACCTAGAATTAAAAGGCCCGAAGACTAAGAGCTCCAATGTCCAAGACAGGAGAAGATTAATGTCCCAGTTTAAAAGAATTGTCCCTTTCTCTGCATTTTGTTCTATTAGAACCCTCGACATATTGGATGATGCTCACCCACATTGGTCAAGGCGGAACTTATTAACTCAGTCCACTGATTCAAATGTTAATCTCTTCTGGAAACACACTCATACTCAGAAATCATTTTTTACAAATTATCTAGGTATCTCATAACCTAGTCATATTGACACATAAAATTAATCATCATGACCCTCCACTCTCTACCTGAAATGTTTCTCTTGGAGTACTGTTTGTCAGAACATCTTCTAGGAAATGTTATTTTAAGCAATAATTTAGTTAGAATGATTTCATGGTATTGCTTTGGTTGTATAGACCATAATTTATTTGACCATTCCTCATCTACTAGACATTTCAGTTATTTCCAAATACTTGCTATTATTTTTTAAAATGAACTCACTTTTCCAATATCATGTCTTCCAAAATGTGTATTAATTTGCTTTCACGCAAGTAGAATTAAAATGCCATAAGCATTTACTAACATTAGGCATTCATTAGGAGTTTTATAAATATTTGAAAATAGGTCAATTAGGCCAAATAGGTCAATAGAAAAGAATGAGCCAAAAATAAATGAAGTAAAGCTATCTTTAAAAAACGGTGACATGATAGTATACCTAGAATGTCCCAAAGAATTAATAATAAATTAATTTGAGCATTAAAAGAATTCAGTGAAAAATTAGTATTAAAAAATTTACATATGAAAATCTATAGCTTTCATGTACACAGACAATAACCATTTTGATAAAGTAAATGCCATTTATAATAGAAACAAAGAAGATTATATTTCCAGCAATAAAGTTGACAAGAAATAGGCAAAATCTATTTGAAGAAAATGTAAGATCCCGCTTGAAAGATGAGAATAACTTAAATTGAAAGACATTCCCTATTCTTGGATAGGACATCTCAATATTATAAAGATGTCAAATATCTAAGTCTATAAAGTCAATGGAATCCCAGTGAAAACAAAAACACATTATTTTATGGAATTAGAGAATTTGAATCTAAATTTTCTATGTGAAAATAAATATGCAAGAGTAGCCATAAAAACATCAGAAAATGATTTATTAGTATTTATTAATAAATCAACATTAATACAAAGATTTGTTAGTATTTATTAGCCTATCTATAAAGGCCCTATAATTAAAACAATGTTGTACTGACATCTGAATAGACAAATTGATCAATGGAATAGAATTAAAATTTCCAAATTAGACTTACATTTGTAGACAAAGGTAACATAGGATAAAGGCAGTATCACAAACTGCTGAAGGTAAAGTTGAGATTTTTAATAAATGGTATTAAGAAAACTGGGTAGCCATTTGGAAAAATACAAAATTAGATCCATATCTCATACCATACACAGAATATGCTCCAAATAAGTTAATAATCTAAATGTAAAAATGGAAACCATGTAATTTCTGCAAGAAAATATAGGTAAATTTTTGTTTAAACTGTGTGCAGGGAAAGCTTTCTAACTATAACTCAAATTTGAGTCAATAAAAGAATAGATCAATATATTTGTCTATGTAAACATGATATCGCACGTGAAAAAATCATTGCTCATGTACAGAAGATTTGGGCAAAGGAAATACAGGAAAGAGAAATCAAAAACTAAAGAGATTGGTAATCTACATGTAGCAGGTAAGAAAGAGTGGCAAGAAGGGGGTGATGGGAACAGAGTAGCAGGAAAGAAGAGGGAGTAACACTCCCTGAGTATATCTTATGTATATGGACTCTTAGAAATCATCCTATACAGCCAAGTTATTTTTTTTTTAATTTGCATCACTAAAAAACACCATACATAAACTGGCAAACTAGGGGAAAATGTTTGAAACATATACCACAGAAGTGCCAATGTCACTTATACATGAAGAATTTTATAAATTGAGGGACAAAAAAAACCCAGAAAAATCTGATAGAAAAATGGGGGGGAAAAAGACATGAACAGACAATTTTTTAGAAAGAGACAAAATTTGCTCTCAAATATATAAAAATATCAAGATTCACTCATAATTAAAGAAATACAAATTAAAGCAACATATGATATGCCATTCTAATCAATCACATTGGCAAACATTTCAGAACTATGAAAATACTTCCTGCTGGTGAAGCTATGGGAAACAGACACTGACATACATTGCTAATGGGCAAGCAAATGAGTACAGCCCTTCTGGATGGTAACTTGGCAATATCTAATAATAACATTATATATTTATTTATTTTTGGCCCAGTATCCCACTTATCAGAATAGATCATGTAGATACACCTTCAGAACATATGAAATCACATATATGCAAAGTTATAGTAGCATTGTTTATATTGCAAAAAATACTGGAAACAACTTACCGGCCCACCCATAAGAGAGTGTTTGAATTAACTATGTATAGCCACGCAATGGATTATTATTTGGCTCTATATTTTTAAATGATGAAGATATCTATGAACTGAAATACAGTGATTTCCAGACATCTTGTTAAGTGAAAAAGTCCCAGCCTCCATGAGTATCCATGGTTTGCCGTCTTTCATGCAAAAAAAAGAAAAATACACGTGTATCTGCTCACGTGCAAAAGATTTTGGCAAAAGAAATACAGAAAACAGAAATCAAGGAGATTGGTTACCTACATGCAGCAGGTGGGAAAGAGTGGAGAAAAGGGGAAGATGGGAAGAGAGTGGCAGGAAAGAAGAGTAACACTCCCTGAGTATATCTTATGTATACAGACTCTTAGAAATCCTAATGATATTTCACATATTCTTCACATATAAAAAAGTAGACAGTAAGTTTCTGAAGGCTATCCAAAGTGGAATTCAAACACTAACAAGCCTGACTGTTTTAGGTTGTGAAACAATCTCCACACTCAAGCGTGGAGGAGTGGAAGAAGAAAATTACCATAAGTACTTGTGGAAAACAGTATCTTCACTGAATCTCGTAAGGCTACAGACAAGACCAGCTGTGTATAAAAGCTGTAATCTAGTTGTAAAAGTGCTTTCCACAGGGATATAGGTTAGTAATTTCAAAACTACCAAAATAGAACAAATAAGAAAATATATTAGAGATAATGAGAGCCAAGTTTTCAGTGTGGGAGCAAGATGTTATAAATCTTAAGCCCTGGGAGAAGAGGGCCTTAAACCCTGTGGTGTTGGGATAGAATCCGAGGTAGTGGTATAAACTCATGGCTTTTAACATAAGTACCAATTAACAGGAAATACAGATGTGTGTATCTGTAGATTTATATAAATACATGTATGTATTAGTCCTGTCTGCTCAGGCCTAGAAGCAATGACCCAGATTCTATGAGCACACCTAAAACCCAGATCTTGATATCTAAGTATCATTTTCCAAAAAAGAGAGAGGAAGCATGGCTCCTCAGAGAAGTTGTTGATTCCCGAGATGGGGCACAGAAAATAAAAAATGAGTCTGGAACATCCGAACATCCTCACTCTACCAAAAAGCAAGGAAGTGCTCAAAAACAAAGAACCAATCTAAAGGACTTCCTGATAACCAAAGTGGGAACTATCTGAGCAACAACAGCAATGACAAATAATAATAGTAATATGGGATTTTAATCTATAAAGTATTCATCTGTAAATAACTACTTTTTTATCTGTATTAAAATATTATTCATCTATAGATTAAAATAAACATCTATGAATATGAATGAAAAAATAAATAGGAAGAGATAGCTCTTAAAGTACAGGTCAAGTTAATTAATACAGAAAGAAGAGTAAAATAGAGCATCACCATTAAACAAACACCACAATTATAATAGTGACACACAAGACCCGAGATAAACATCACCTAATAAGACATATTGACATAATGAACCCCTTGATATAATATAATTATAAATATACAGCATTTTTGTGACATTCTTCCCACAAATGCATAACCTCTTTCCAATCATGAGAAAACTCCAAATTGAAGGATATTCTACAACAATGTTAAGGTCATGAAAAACTAAGAGAGACTGAGAATGTATTTAAAATGGAGAAGAATAAAAAGAAATAACAACTAAATTCAATATGCAACGCTGGATAGGATCCAGTAAGAGAAGACAGACATTAGTGGAAAAATTGGTGAAATTTGAATAAAGTCTATAGTTTAGTTAATAATATCATGCCATTGTTGTTTTTCTGCTCTTGATAATAGTACAATGGTTATATATGATGTTAGTATTATAGGTAGAGGGGTAAAGAGCAAAAGGGAATTATTTGTATGATTTTTTCAACTTTTCTGTAAGAATAAAATTAGTTCAAATGAAAACTTAAAGACATTCAGTTGCATTCTAAAAAGTTTGTATGATTTTGAGTGTCAGGAATCTGTCCCAGATAAGCAAGTGCTTATGTATTTTCTCTCCTTGAAGGAAGGTGTTTTCTTTCAGATTTCAGCAATGATTTTTTTCCCCGTGACCTCAGCTCACTGACAAATTCAAAAAAGGTTTTGGTTTTGCAGAATATTCAATAATTTCTTTTGTTGTGAATATGGGAGCAATGCTCTGTTCAGCTTACTACACGCTAAGCAGAAGCTGAAAATCCTAAATATCCTTTTAATTGCATAATTGAGCTTTCAAAAAAGTAAAGGAAATCAACAGGGGCCCAAAACAAAGAGAAAACACAAAACAAATCTACAGATGTGGCAAATTAAAGAGGGCTCTTATTGCCCAGTGTGTCAAGAAATTTTCAACCATCTTTAATATGACATATTCATGAATTAGAATCAGCTGCATCAACTAAAAGACATACTAATAACATAAACTTAACCTGGTACATTTTTAAAAGATTAATGTGAGTGTAGCCTGGAGAAATACTTCAGCTGTGTACAAAGCAGGTCAAAATGTATAGATTTTATAATTTCTAGGATTACTCACATTTCCCAAGTAACTAAGTTATTATTTACTTAAGGTAATTAAGTATAAATGAAGCTATAATTTGTGCCATGATTTTAGTTATTAACTTATTTGGTTACAAGAAACATTGCATTTGTTAAAATGAAGTCATTCTAGTAATGAAGCTAAAAGCCATATGTAGACAAAAACAAATGCAAAGGAAAGAATTATGAGAAATGCCCTTACAATATTGGTTTTCAAAATTTTTTTCTCTTGAATTACAATTTAGGAAATATTCATCCTGCTTGGAATCAATTTAAAAATGAACCTAGCAGTCAGGATTTGGCCATGAGGGAAGGTTAGTGAGCCTCCAATATCTGAAGTATTGGGTGAGTTTTAAAAACTTAAAATGGCAAATAGAATTCCAGAGAATTAGAGAATTAAAAGCTAAGGGCTTTGTATGATTCTAATTTACAATATAAAAATATATGATATTGGATATGTGTATTACATTATAAAACATAACAAAACTCACAAATTTTTTAAGTATAATTTAGGGACTTACTAGCTAATATTATAAAATAAAGAAAAGCTTGTGACACTTGCATTGTCAAATGTTAATAGTGGACTAGTGCTGACAGAAAGACCAGACAGAACCACTACTTGAATATATAGAAATGTACTCATCTAAAAGATACAAAAGGAAGTAGAAGCACAACCTTCTATTGCCCTAAAATTCTCATCAGGATCGAGGTGCCCAATTGCAGATGATAACATCTGAGTGAGTGAGTCACATAATGCATTCAGGAAGGACAGCTGCTCCCCCTAAACCCAATCTCATACTCATAAGGCTAAAGAAGTTGTGCCCTCTAGTCTAGAGAGCACCTGATCTCAGCCAGGTATAGTTTATTCTTAGGGTTATACAACAGAAACTATGATTACAGGGTGTGATGCATTATCTTACATCCAGGCACCAGCATTGTTCCTCTATCACTTTCAGCCTCTCCTGACTAATGTGGCCTGGCCCAGGTGCATTCATAGTCTTAGACTTGAGGACCTAGAACAAAGTTCATCTACCCAGTTTCAGGTATTCTTTTACAGCAACACAAAGTGGACTAAGACCCAATTTTCTCAGAAAATAATGTTAACAGTTCTTGAATAAATATAAAGTCCACCCCAAAGGTAAATTATGGATTTATTTATTTCTTCATTCTTAAAAGCTAGTTTGTTATCAGTATCACGTGTTTGATCTATGTGTTAATCATGAATTTACCATTACTAAGTAGATTATATTCAATTGTATTTGTATGTAATAAATAAAAACACAAGTGTTCATTGTTTTAATTGAAATGAACAAGTGTTTAGTAAGTTGTTCATGGGAAACAAAGACAATATTTTGAAAATTAAATGAATTACTTAAATATTTTGGATAAAAATTAGATGGAAACATTTTCCCCTCTGGTGATAGTAAAAGTTTTCTTCATTAGATATATTCTAAGCAGAGAATGTCTGCCTACTGTAGAAAGATCTCTGGCTAAAGGTTGTGAAACTTCCATACCATGGCATACAACAGGGATTCTCATTAAAATTGGTTTAGTAGTGTGTCACCATCACACCCTATAAAAAAATCAGCAAATATAATTCCGATAGATGCAGAAGGATTCTTACCAGCATCAAAAGCAGATTTCAAATTAAAACATGTCCCATATGCTGATTCCTTTCACATTCACCTCTACTAAACATACACACATACCATACACACCTACAAAATTTAGACGCACATTGTCTTAGTCCATTTCGTGTTGCTGTAAAGGAATACCTAAAACTGAGCAACTCATTTTTAAAAAGAGATGTATTTCACCTGCGGTTCTACAGGCTGAGAAGTACAGTGATATGGCCCTGGCTTCTAGTGAGGGCTTTCTTGCTGCATCACAACATAGTTCAGTAAGTCAAAGGGGAAGTGAACACATGAAAGGGGGAAACCTGAGGGGCATCCTGGCTTTGTAACAACTCACTCTCGTGAGGACTACTCCAGACTTGGAAGAGTGAGAACTCATTCACCACCAAGAACAGCACCAAGCCATTCATGAGGGAATCCATCCCCATAACCCAAGCACCTCCCACAAGGCTACATCTCCCAATACTACCACACCGAGGATCAAATTTCAACATGAGCTTTGGTAGAGACAAACCATATCCAAACCATAGCATACATACACACACCCCTTAAAAAGCGAGGCACAAAACTAAGAGCAAACTAACGTAGTTTAAAATATACATAAAAACAAAATGACTTCCACATACTTTCTTTTTTTCTTGACTTGGGCTTTTTACGCCCCTTAGTCCCATCTGTACTAACTCAAAAATAAGACAGAAGTCAACATAACAAAGTCAAAATCTTTCATTTGTTACTTACAAAATTTAGGCTAGAGTGCATAGCCTAACGTACAGTCAAGTAAACTTTCTAGTGCTGAATTTCAGAATTAGAATAAATTGCTTTATCCGTCAAGATCCATCAAAGGGGTTTTCAGTAGATGTGGTCTGAATGTGGATAAACCAACAAGGGATAAAAGATAATACTTAGGAACAAGAAAGAATGGAGCTGTATTGCACCTAGGACTAAAGAGGGAAGAGAGAAGGCAGTAACCAAAATCCAGGAGAGAGTTGCCTACTGAAGGAAATACCTCGAGCAAAGCCTCACTCAAGGGATGCATGCAGTTCATGGCAACCTAACGAGGAGAGACCTAAAGGAACAAATACCTTTACCTCACTCTCCTTTCTGATCTCCTGTAAAGGCCTCCCTTTCACTGAACCCAACTGGAAGTCAGTGATAAAGGTTGCCTGTTATGGACCCCAACACTTAGCCTCCTGAAGCAGAAACCAGGGTGAAGAAGGGTAAATAGTTTTCTAAAGGGACAAACAGAAGACTAGCACACTTATCATTTATAGACATTCGTGAGTCAGAGTAGTAGAAGAGAACCTTACTCCCTGCAGCCACCTAGTTTCCCAAAGAAGGATGAGGGCCTCAGCTATGCAAGCCTATTTTTTTCTTCCTGGCATCACAAGACATGCCATTACTCCCTGCCACTCAGGGGGAAAATGCACAGGGTGATAGAGGTTGAAGTGCTCCACTAATAGGACCCTTTTCACACTGAGGGAAAAAAACAAGGCAATGAAAATTCCCCAAAAACCATTCCTCCAATTTCTGTTCTAATAACCCATTGGGCTTTTTCTGAGATCCAGAAAGATCTTCAACTTATTTAAGACCGGAGTGGTCATGTATCTTCCCTAAGGCTGTGAGTCTAATCCATCCACTTATGCCTTGTGTTATTGCTACGTTAGCTGTCACCTGCAGCTGATGGCAGTTTTAATACAAAAACAAGTGGCTGCTTTCCTTTTAATGGAGAAGCAAAGTCTGTTTCCCTTGTTCACGAACCTTGACTGCCCTCTGACTGTTTCTTTGGAGTCCACAGGCCTCAGAGTGAATAGGTCTACTTTGCTATACTTCTACATATTTTTTTCTTACCTGGGATAGTCATAAATCAAAGAACTGCTTGGCCAGGAATATCTGCAACTTACTTCATGTGGCCAAGAAATATATCTTGCTGTGTGTGTTACTGATATTTATGGTATCAATTAGCCTATAATGGTCTAATATATTGATCAATCCAGGCTGTCATTTTTTATAGTGAGAAGAAATAGAAAATAATTCCACAATGAATGATAATCAGCAGCCTGAATGTAAAAATTGCATATATATTGATTATTTAGAAAAGTTTGATTGAAAAGGAGGGATGATATTTTTAAAATGCACAATTTGTAATTTCAGTGAAAATCAAAAGGATAATTAATTTATCAGTAATAAGGACAGGTTATTAGGAAAATGAAGCAGTTACAGAAAAATAAAGATTTCTTGGAATGATAAAAATAAATATCTACCAAAAATAATTCAAGAAATACTAATAAAATAATCACTATCAACTATTTCAGTATTTCAGTAGTTCAATAAGACATTTATGCAGCATTTAGGCAGAAATGTAGTATTACTACATAATGATACAATATTCATTTTACCAGGAATATATGAGCATTCTAATGAGGTATGCACATAAGAAGTGAGCTTTGAAATATATTTAAAAATTAACAGAAATTAAAAAACAATAATCTTAGCTACCAGGGAATTGCAAATTAAAACCACAGTGAGATACTACTTTATACCCACCCGGACGGCTAGAATCAAAAATACAGTAAGTATTGGTGAGAATGTGGAGAAACTGGAACATTCCGACACTGCTGGTCGGAATGTGAAGTGATTCAACTCCTTTGGAAAATAGTCCAGCAGTTCCTCAAAAGGTTAAACATAGGGATAGAGTTATCATCTGACCAGCAATTGTACTTCTAGCTATATACCCAAGAGAAACTCATGCAGAAACATATATATAAATATTTATGGGCCAGGCACAATGGCTCATGTCTGTAATCCCAGCACTTTGGGAGGCCGAGACGGGTGGATTACTTGAGGTCAGGAGTTTGAGACCAGCCTGGCCAACAGGGTGAAAGCCCATCTCTACAACAAATACAAAAAATAGCCAGGCATCGTGGCACATGACTGTTATCCCAGCTACTCAGGAGGCTGAGGCAGGAGAATCACTTGAACCCAGAAGATGGAAGTTACAGTGAGCAGAGATAGCACCACTGCACTCCAGCCTGCGACAGAGTGAGACTCCATCTAAAAAAAAATAATTTTTTTATTAAAAAATTTAAAAAATAAAAATAAAAAGTAAATATTTATGGCAGCATTATTTATAATAGCCAAGGAGTGGAAAACACTCAAATGTCCATCAACTGATGAATGGATAAATCAAATGTGGTATATCCATACAATAAAATATTTGGACATAGAAAAAATGAAGTATGGATACTTGTTATACATGAATGCATTGAAAACAATATGCTAAGTGAAAGAATCCAGATGCAAAACACCACGTTTTATGACTCTACTTATATTAAATGTCCAGAATAGGCAAATTTACAGAAACAGAAAGTATATTAATGATTGCCTAGTACTGTGGTTAGGGTAGGAGGGGAAGGGGGAAATCAGGAACAACTACTAATAGGATTGATGTTTCTTTTCGGAGTGATAAAAATGTTCTAAAATTGTTATGATGGTTGGACAACTCTGAAACTACTAAAAATTATTTTATTGTATGCTTTAAATGAATGACTTTTGTGGTATATGAACTAAATCTCATTAAGATATTATTATGATGGGCTGAATGTTTGTGTCCCCTCCTCCCAAATGTATATGACGAAACCCTAATCCTCCATGTGATGATATTTGGAGAGAGGTCTTTAGGAGGTAATTAAGTTTAGATGAAGTCATTAGGGTGGAGCCTCATGGTGGGATTAGTGTCCTTATAAGAAGAGACCAGAGTACCCTCTCTCTCTGTCTCTGTCTCTCTCTCCCTGACATGTGAGAAAACAGCAAGAGATAGCCATCAACAAGCAAGAAAAGGGCCTCACCAGACACCAAATCTGCCAGCACTTTGCTCTTGTACTTCCCAGCTTCCAGAACTGTGAGAAATTGATGTCTATTGGTCAAGCCATCTAGTTTATGGTATTTTGTTATGGCATCCCAAGCTGACTAAAATAGTTGTGATATTAAAAAACATAATAATACTTTCCTCAGTAATGAACAAACCACATAAAAATATATAGGTATAGAAGAGTTGAACAATATACTTAAAAGTTGTTCTAATAGACATATATTTGACCCTGCATCAAACAAGTGGAGATTATACTCTAGGGGCAGGGGACTATTAAAATATTATTCCCATAAAGCATGATAGCAAATTACAAAGTCTATCAGATGTAATCAAATTACATTCTGATTCAGCTCCTATTAAGTTTCTTAAAAGAAAAATCAAATTTTAAAATAAAAGAATTATAAAAATTGTAGCACAGCTTTTAAAACTTAAATGTAAAAACATTTATATTGTTTTAAAAATATTTTTAAAATTTTTTAAACAATATAACTTAACAAAATGACTTAAGTAGAAATAGAAAACCTGAATAATCTTGTAATAAGTAATAAAATGAATGAATAGTTAAATATGCTCAAAAAAGCCCACAGTTTCAGTAGTAAATTTTACCTAATATATAATGAATTCCAAACTTACACAAAATCTTTCAGTTAATAGAAAAGGAGGAAAAAACTATACAATTCATCTTATGAGCTTATAATAACAATGACATAAAAATCTCAGAAAGGACCAAATGAGAGAAAATGACAGAAGAATCTCAGAGTTAACTATACAGGCAAAAATCATAAATAAAATATTAGAAAACCCAAATTAGTTGTGTATAAATGTATTGGACCTTGCTGAAGTTGGGATTATACAAGAAATATAATCAGGTGGATCACAAGGTCAAGAGATTGAGACCATCCTGGCCAACACGGTGAAACCCCGTCTCTACTAAAAATACAAAAATTGGCTGGGCGAGATGGCGGGCACCTGTAGTCCCAGCTACTCGGGAAGCTAAGACAGGAGAACTGCTTGAACCCAGGAGGTGGAGGTTGTAGTGAGCCGAGATTGTGCTACTACACTCCAGCCAGGTGACAGAGCAAGAATCCGTCTCAAAAAAAGAAAAGAAATATAATATTGAATATAATCTTAGTTTAATATTTTTAATGTATTAACATAATTTACCTTAGTAACAAATTAAAATTACTTAAATATATGCACGGAAAGCTTCTATCTGATAGCCAATTTATGAAAAACATATATGATATAAGCCCCTCAAAAATTAGGAATAAAGTGAAATGTTCTTACCTGATAAAACAAATCTACATCAAACATATAGAAATGCAATGATGAACCACAAAAAGGTTTAACCATAAAGGAAAAGATTGTTAAATATAACTACATTAGAAATAAGACTCCATTCCTCAACAGACATCTCAAAATAAGTAAAAATGTAGTCCACAAACTGAAGCTTGCACTTTTTGTATATGTTGCACATATATAAAAAATAAAAAAATAATACTTTATATCATGTACAAAGAATTTCTATGAATAAATGAGAAAAGACAATCTAATAAAAACTACAGCAAAAATATGGACAAATTTTTCTTGAACAGGAAATACAAATGTTAAATAAATATATAAAAAGATAATCCATCTTATTAAAGATCAGAAGAGGCAAACTAAAGGCATTTCATTACACTCAAAAATGTTAAAATATAGTTATGATCAAATATTAGCAAAAATGTACAGCAATAAGAATATTCAAAACTAAAGCTTGGGCTTATTTGTAGTGTTTACCCGAAACCCAAGACTGGCTAATACCCATATGTACAACTTCATAATCTGAAAGTTTCTCCCTTCTCTAGAATTTAAATTTGTCTAGTCCTACTTTTATGTGTATAATTCTTATAAAATTTCTGGCATGAATAGTTGTTTCAATGGAAGTATATGTCTGCTCCAAAGTAGTATATTCCACTAGGAAATGGAACTTGCTCTTTTTCAACTCTTTTTTTTTTTTTTTTTTCTTGAGACAGAGTCTCTCTGTCGCCAGGAAGGAGTGCAATGGCACAGTCTTGGCTCACTGCAACCTCTGCCTCCCAGACTCAAGCGATTCTCCTGCCTCAGACTCCCTCAGCTCTACCTTTTACATATAAATTAATAGAAGTCATTTATAAATGGATGGACAGTGAAATAATGAAAAGGTGAATTAGTAGCAATGGTGAATTATGGCAGAATTGTAAATTAGTTTAACTAGATTGGAAAATAATATGGCATTACTTTTGCAAAATGAATATACATATATTTTATAATAGAGTAATTTTTTCTTAAGTATATTATATGCATATATTAATAGACATTGGATTTGGGCCAAGATGGCCAACTAGAAGCAGCAATGGCATGTAGTTCTCCCAGAGAGGAACAAAATGGGTGAATAAATACATCACCGTCAACTGAAACATCCAGGTACTTGCACTGGGACTAATCAAGGAAAAAAATCAACCCATGGAGATTGAAGAAAAGCAAGACAGGACAATGGCTCACCCGGGAGTGACATGGAGCCAGGGGAACCTCCCCAACCCAGGGAAGAGGTAAGTGAATGTACAACTCAGGGAAGCCATGCTGCTCCCATGGATCTTTGCAACTCTCATGTCAGGAGACCCCCTCGTGAACCCACTCCACCAGGGCCTTCAGTTTGAGAAACAGAAGAACTGTGTGGAGTCTCAGCAGAGCAGCTGCTTAAGAACATGCAGAGACCCAGGAGCTTTACATACTTCAGCTCCAGTCTTCCTAGCAAAAGTGACTGCAACTCCAACAAGGTGGGAAGTTGGACCTCTGTACATACTTCTAGGAAGGATACTGAATCCAGGAGGCTGAGCAGTGATGGTCTGCTGGCCCCACTTCCACAGCACTTCACAGAATAAGACCCACTGGCTCGGAATTCCAGCCAACCACCAGCAACAGTGTCACCCCTACCTGGGACAGAGTTCCTGAGGCAAGGGGTGGGCTGCCTTCTTTGTTGTTTGAACAACTCAGCTATTCCAGCCTGCAGACTTTGGAGAGTCCAAACCGACTGGGGATGGAAGGAATCAGTTGCTCTACTAAAACGTGGCCAGACTGCTTATTTAAGTGAGTCCCCAGTTCATTCTTCCACACTCGGTGGAATCTCCCGACTGGGGCCTTTGGCCAACCCTGTCGGTGTTCTTGGGCCAACAGGAATTTAAATTCCCCCTGGACAGATTTCCCAGAGGGAAGGATGGGTCACCATCTTTACTGTTTGGGCAACTCAGCTATTCGAGCCAACAAGCTTTGGAGAATCCAAACTGACTGGGGGCAGAAGGGATCCCCTAGTACAGCACAGCTGCTCTATGAAAGTGTGGTCAGACTGCTTCTTTAAGCAGATTTCCAATCCTGTTTCCCCTGACTGGGTGAGACCTCCCAAGCAGGGTCTCCAGACACCTCCTACAGGTGCATTCCAGATGGCAACGAGTTCATACCTCCCTGGGACAGAGCTCTCAGAGGAAGGAGCAAGCTGCCTTCTTTGCTGTTTTGCAGCCTTCACTGGTGATATGGTTTGGCTCTGTGTCCCCACCCAAATCTCACTTTGTAGCTCCCATAATTTCACATGTTGTGGGAAGACTTGGTGGGAGATGGTTGAATCCTGGGGGTGGGTCTTTCCCATGCTGTTCTCGTAATAGTGAATGGGTCTCACAAGATCTGATGGTTTTTAAAAACAGAGTTTCCATGCAAAAGCTCTTTGCCCACCACCATCCACATAAGATGTGACTTGCTTCTGCTTGCCTTCCACCATGACTGTGAGGTCTTCCCAGCCATGTGGAACTGTTAGTGCAATAAACCTCTTTCTTTTGTAAATTGTCCAGTCTTGGGTATATCTTTATCAGCAGCGTGAAAATGGACTAATAGAGGTGGCAATACCTCCAGGTACTGAAAATCCATAGTGACTAGGGACTGGAGCAGACCCTGAGAAAACTGCAGCAGCCTTATGGAAAAGCAGCCAGACTGTTAAAACAAACAAACAAACAAACAAACCATCCAAAGGTCAGCAACCTCAAATTTTGAAAGGTTAGCAAGCTGAAAGATTGAAGGTAAATAAGTCCACAAAGATGAGGAAGAATCAGTGTAAGAACACTGAAAACTCAAAAAGCCAGAATGCCCTCTTTCCTCTAAATGACCACATGGCCTCTCCAGCATGAGTTTGGAACTGGGCTGAGATTGATATAGCTGAAATTATAGAAACAGAACTCGGAATATGGATAAGATCCCCCAACTTCACTGAGCTAAAGGACCACATTGTAACCCAATGCAAGGCTAGAAAGCATGATAAAACATTTCAGGAGCTGACAGACAAAATAGCCAGCATGGAGAAGAATGTAACTAAACTGATAGAGCTGAAAAACACAAGAATACCATAATGCAATCACAAGCACTAATATCAGAATAGACCAAGCAGAGGAAAGAATCTCAGAGCTTGAAGACTGTGTTTTTGAAATAGGCAGACAGAAATAGAAAAAAGAATAAAAAGGAATGAACAAAACCTCTGAGAAATACGGGATTATGTAAAAAGACCAAGTCTATGACTGATTGGTGTACCTGAAAGAGATGGGGAGAAGGGAACCAATTTGGAAAACATATTTCAGGATGTCACCCATGAGAACTTCCCTGACCTAGATAGACAGGCCAACGTTGAAATTCAGGAAACTCAGAGAACCCTAGTAAGATACTCCATAGGAGGATTCTCCTAGGTCATCAGATTCTCCAAGGTCAAAATGGAAGAAAAAAATGTTAATGACAGCCAGAGAGAAAGACCAGGTCATCTACAAATGTAAGCCTATCGCACTAGTACTGGACCTCTCAGCAGAAACCGTAAAAGCCAGAAAAGATTGGGGTCCAATATTCAACACTCTAAAACAAAACAAATTCCAATCAGAATTTCAAATCTGGCCAAACTAAACTTCATAAGTGAAGGAGAAATAAAATCCTTTCAGACAAGCAAATGCTGAGGGAATTTGTTACCACCCAACCTGCTTTACAAGAGCTCCTGAAGGAAGCACTAAATATGGAAAGGAAAGACTGTTACCAGCCACTATAAAAACACACTGAAGTACACAGACCAGTGACACTACAAAGCAAACACATAGAAAAATCTGCAAAATAACCAGCTAATATGATGACAAGATCAAATCCAAACATGTCAATACAAACTTTAGATTTAAATGAGCTAAATCCTCAATTAAAAAACAGAGTGACAAATTGGATGAAGGAACAAGACCCATTAGTATGCTGTCATCAAGAGATCCATCTCATATGCAGTGACACACCTAGTCTCAAAATAAAGGGATGAAGGAAAATCTACCAAGAAAATGGAAAACAGAAAAAAGCAGGGGTTGCAATCCTAGTTTCTGACAAAGAGACTTTAAACCAACAAAAATCAAAAATGACAAAGAAGGACATTACATAATGGTAAAGGGTTAAATTCAATAAGAAGAGTTAACTATCCTTCATGAAGATAATTACCGCTATGCAATTTTAAATGACTTTAATCATGGGTCCACTTTTTATTCTGCATAGCTTATTGGCCATGCATTCACACACCTTTCTAAGAACTGAGACAGTCATAAAGTATCAGACCACAAGTAGGGTTAGAATTGGATCTAAAGTCTTCACATGAAATTTAAAAACAGGATGGAGTAAGTATTTACAGACATTACTTATTTATAGAATTTGGCAGAACTTTTTCTCTCCTGTTTTTCAAATACATATATATCATCTGATAAACAAATAACTAGATATATTTTAGCTAATTTGTTGTCAATGTCTATGTCATAAATCTAAATAATCACCTTGGCTCTGAATGACTTTCATCAACCCCTCAAATGTAATGATGATACACTACACCCAAATACGTAGTGCATATATTTTATTTAACATGTTCAGTTTACTTGCCAACATGAAGATTAAAAGACTGCTCTTTTTAAGATATTTACCCATGAGAGCACACATTCTCATATTGCCTGCTAAATAAATACTTCTGATGGTTTCTATTTGAAATTTATCAGAATCAATTTGACAGCACTTACGTGCATATATTTGGCAATATAATGGACTTGCTGTAGAAGGAGACTTATCATAATGCATAAAAAACAAAAAAAGATATGTAAGATATTAAAAGTAGCTTGCATTAAGAAAGACAAGTAAGGGGAATAAACGACCCAAGTCTAGAACTCTACAGAAATAATGAAAGAAGATCTGAGCCTGCAATTTCTCTGGGAGCATTTAGGAATCTACAGTAACCCACAACCTCAGTTGTAAGTATTCATTGGATGGGAGGACAGGAGACAAAAATCTGAAGACTGAGAATGGTGAGAGGTTAGATTGAAGACATCCACATAAAAGTAGGGCCATGGAAGGATGACACACTAAATGAAAAGTGCTAAAATGGATACTTTCCTGTGTCAGCATTGTCTGTGAATGAAGAGAAGGGAAAAAAATAAGTTCCCCTTAAACACATATTCATATGGGTTTGAAGGTTTAATTCAAACCCATGTGAAAAATTTAAACTTAGTACTCAAAGAAGTATCATAGGCAAAATTGCTAAAATCATGAGCTCATGATAAAACATATACACAAAAAGAAATGAGAAAATAAGCCATCCTGAGCAAGAATGTACAAAAGCCACAATAGCATGAGATATGCAAAGACTACAGAAATTGAAGGCTACAGAACATAAAATGCATATGCTAACATCATAAAGGAATTGAAAGTTAAATTAAGAGATGTATTTAAAAAATGTTAAATGGAACTAGGCAGAGTGTGTGTGTGTGTGTGCGTGTGTGTGTGTATCTGTAAGCATATGCAGGCATGCCTCATTTTATTGTGGTTTGCTCTATCACACATCACAGATATTGTGGGTTTTTTTTTTAAACAAATTGAAGGTTTGTGGCAACTCTGCATTAAGCAAATCTATTGGTGCCATTTTTCTAACAACATGTACTTATTTCATGTTTCTCTGTCACATTTTGTTAATTCTTGCAATACTTTAACATTTTCATTGTTATATTTGTTATGGTGATCTGTGATCAGTGATCTTTGACAGTATTATTGTAATTCTCTTGAGGTGCCACATACTGAGCCCACATAAGATGAAAATTTTAATTTATAAATGTGTGTGTTCTGAATGTCCCATTGATCAGCCATTCCCTTATCTTTCTCCCTCTCCTCAGGTCTCCCTATTCCCTGAGACACAATAATATTGAAATTAGGCCAATAAATAACCCTACAATGGCCTCTAAGTTTTCAAATAAAAGGAAAAGTCACAAGTCTCTTACTTTAAATCAAAAGTTAGAAATGATTAAGCTTAGTGAGGAAAGTTTGTTGGAAACCAAGATAGGCCAAAAGTCAGGCCTCCTGTAACAAACACTTAGCTAAGTTGTGAATGGAAAAAAAAAAAGTTCTTAAAGGAAATTAAAAGTGCTACTCCACTGAACATATGAATGATAAGAAAGTGAAGTAGCCTATTTGCTGATCTGAAGAAACTTTTAGTGGTCTGGATAGAATATCAATCCAGCCACAATGTTCCCTTTAGCCAAAGCCTAATCCAGTGCAAGGCCTTAACTCTCTTCAATTCTATGAAGGCTGATAAAGTTGAGGAAGCAGCAAGTGCTGATGTAGAAGCTGCAGCAAGTATTCAAGGAGGTCTAGCTAAGATCGTTGATAATGGGGACTACATTAAGCAACATATTTTCTTTTTTTTTTTTTTTTTTTTTTTGCGGGGGTGGGACGGAGAATCTTGCTCTGTTGTCCAGGCTGGAGTACAGTGGCACAATCTCAGCTCACTGCAAACTCTGCCTTCCGGGTTCAAGCAATTCTCCTGCCTCAGCCTCCCGAGTAGCTGGGACTACAGGCACATGTCATCACACCTGGAAAATTTTGTATTTTTAGTAGAGATAGGGTTTCACTGAGTTAGCCAGGATGGTCTTGATCTGACCTCAGGTGATCCACCCACCTCAGCCTCCCAAAGTACTGGGATTACAGGCATAAGCCACCACACCCAGCCAACCAACAGATTTTCTATGTAGATGAAACAGCCTTCTATTGGAAGAAGATGCCATGTAGGATTTCCATAGCTAGAGAGAAATTAATGCCTGACTTCAAAGTTTCAAAGAACAGGCTCTCTCTCTTATTAGGGGTTAATGTAGCTGGTGACTTTTAGATGAAGCCAAGGCTGATTGACCATTCCAAAAATCCTACAGCCTTTAAGAATTATGTTATATCTACCCTGCCTGTGTTCTATACGTGGAACAACAAAGCCTGAATGACAGCATATCTGTTTATACAATGATATAAACTGACTATTTTAAGCCCACTGTTGAGACCCACTGCCCAGAAAAAAAAGATTCCTTTCAAGATATTACTGCTTGTTGACAATGAACCTGAACACCCAAAATCTCTGATGGAGATGCACAAGAAGATTAATGTTGTTTTGATGCCTGCTAACAAAACATACATATCACAGCCTATGCATCAAGAAGTAATTTTAACACTCAAGCCTCATTATTTAAGAAATACATTTTGTAAGGCTGTAGCTACTATAGATGGATTCCTCTTAAGGATCTGGGCAAAGTAAATTGAAAACCTCTGGAAAAGTTTCACCATTCTACATGCCACTAAGAACATTTGAGATTGTGAGAGGAGGTTAAAATATCAACATTAACAGGAGTTTGGAAAGTTTATTCCAACCCCCAGGGACAACTTTGAGGCATTCGAGACTTTAGTGGAGAAAATAACTGCAGAAGCAATGGAACTAGGAATAAAGCCAGAATTAGAAGTGGAACCTGAAGATCTGACTGAATTTCTGCAATCTCATAAAACTTGAACAGATGAGGAGTTGCTATTATGGATGAGCAAAAAAAGTACTTTTTAAGATGGAATCTATACCTGGTGAAGAATCTGTAAATACTGTGAAAATGACAACAAAGGACTTAGAATATTACATCAATATAGTTAATAAAGCAGTGGCAGGATTTGAGAGAATAGACTTAAATTTTGAAAGTTCTACTGTGGGTAAAATGCTATCAAACAGCATCACATGCTACAGAGAAATGTTTTGTGAAAGAAAGGCTCAACTGATGTGGCAAACTTCATTGTTGTCTTATTTTAAGAAAATAACCACAGGCCTCCAACTTTCACCAGCCATCACTCTGATCAATCAGCAGCCATTAACATCGAGGCAAGAACCTCTACCAGCAAAAAGATTATGATTCAAGTAAGGCTCAAATGATCATTAGTATTTTTAGCAATTTATTTTGCAATTTAGCAAAGTATTTTTTAATTACAGTATGTGCTTTTTTAAGAGTTGATGCTATGGCACACCTAATAGACTACAGTGTAAACATGACTTTTATTCGTACCAGGAAAACAAAAAAATTGTGTGACTTATTTTATCGCAATATTCACTTTTATTGCTGTGGTCTGGAACTAAATCCATAATATCTTCAAGAGCTTCTTGTACATACACGCACACACAGATAGAGAGAGAGAGAGAAGAAAATATTGTAATGAAATTAAAAACCTGCAGCATGTTAATGGACTATCTGACAGATAAGCTTCTTTCAAACTAATCCTTCTGATAAAAATAACCAAAAAAGATGAAAACAATATTTATAAACATCTGTTTAAAAGTATCAAAAAGCTAACAAGGCAGTAGGAAGGTGAGGAGCTAAAATTCAAGGGAAAATAATTATCACTTAGGCAGGCCAGCTGTGTGGCTCAGTTATTCCCCTTGAGGCAACTGTACATATGAAAGTCTCTGGAGAGTGACTGAGAATCTGAACAGAGATTTTTAAATTTCATGGGCTGCAGAGATAAAAAGTTGACTTTAGGACATGCCAAGAAGGGATTTTTATAAACATCTCTGACCTTCATTTGAAAGTGTGGAAAGACTAAACCCAAAAAGTAGACCAGCATTTACAAAAAAGCCCAATCTCTGAATTAAGTGGTCTACCTCTATCCTAAGTATGTACCAGAAATAGAAGTAAATACACCTTAGAAAAAGATAACATGAGTCAGAGATTCAAATTATCCTAAAAGATTTCATAAAAATTCCCAGCATTCAATCAAAAATAAACACAATTCCCAAATAATTATAACTCGGAAAAATTAAAAGGAAAAAAAAAAATCTGTAAAAAAAAAAATCATAGAGAACCTAGTTATTGAAGTTAAGATACATAGATTTTATAAAAACTGTTACTAATGTGGTCAAGAAACTGAATAAATAAAAAAATTTTAGCACATAATAACTGTAAAAGAAAAATTGAAATTCAAGAGTTATAAAATTCAATAACAGATCTTGTGACTAAACAGTTGGGTTCCACTATAGATTAAAAACAACTTAGGGCAGAGTAAGTGATAGAAGACAGTCATAAGAAAATGTTAAGTCTGAAACATTGGAATACAAAATATGAGAGAAAGAGTAAAGAATATGAGATCTATGAGACATGATAAAAAGTCTAACATGTATAACTGAAGTCCAAAAAGAAAGGAGAATATGTGGAAAAGAATGTATGAAGTGATAATAAAAAGATTTTCTCCAAACTGATAAAAGACATGAAGGTAAGGATTCCAGAAATGTGATTCAAACTCAGCAGGATAAATAAAGTCACAACAAGGCAGGAACATTGATAAAAACTTCCTCAAATTCATAAATAAGTTACATATACACATTACCATCAAAAAATATATGTTTGGTTTAACATTGAAAAATCAATCAGTATAATATACTCCATTTACAAAACAAGAAAAGTTAAATGTCTCAATGAATGTATAAAGTACTTGATAAAATTCAATGTGTCATGTTACAAAAACATGGAATAAAAGTAAACAACCTTAGATATAAAGCATGTACAAAATACCTATCCAATATTTAATGGTAAAATATTGAAAGCTTTTCACTGAGATTAGTAATGACACATTTTATCACTTTCACATTGCACTGGAGGACCTAGTCAGCATGATAAAGCAAGAAAGGGGATTACAAAGTATAAGATTAGAAAGAAAGCAATAAAACTGCCATAGTTGGTAAATTATATGATTTCATGCAAAGAAATAATCTAAAATAATCTAATAACAGAGAACTCAGAAATAAAGTTGCACACCTAGAACCATCTGATCTTCAACAAAGTCAACAATACCAAGTAATAGGAAAAAAGACTCTCAATTTTGTATATAGTGAGTGGTGGGAGTGCACTGGGATAACTGACTAGCCATATGCAGAAGAGTAAAACTGGACCCCTTCCTGTCACCACATAAAAAAATTAACTGAAGACGGATTAAAGATTTAAATGTCAGACCTCAAACTATAAAAATTCTAGAAGAAAACCTAGCAAATCCATTCAAGACATTGGCCTGGGCAAAGAATTTATTACTAAGTATCCATGAGCAATTGCAACAAAAAAATTGACAAGTGGGCCCTAATTAAAGAGCTTCTGTACTGCAAAAAAAAAAAAAAACTATTAACAGAGTAAACAGCCTACAGAATGAAAGAAAATATTCTCAAACGATGCATCTGACAAATGTATAATATCCAGAATCTATAAGGAACTTAAGTCAACAAGAAATAAACAAATAATCCCATCTTTAAAATGGATAAAGATTAAGAAGGGACACTTCTCAAAAGAAGACATACATGCTGCGGCCAACAAATATATGAAAAGATGCTCAACATCACTAATCATTATAGAGATGCAAATCAAAACCACAGTGAAATACCATCTCCTACAAATCAGAATGGCTATTATTTAAAAGTCAAACAACAACAGATGCTGATGAGGCTGCGGAGAAAAGGAAACTCTTACAATCTGCTGGTGGGAATGTAAATTAGTTCACTCTCTGTGAAACACAGTTTGATGATTTCTCAAAGAACTTAAAACAGAACAATTATTCAATCCAGCAATACCATTACTGGGTATATACCCAAAAGAAAACAAATTATTCTAACAAAAAGAAACATGCACTAGTATGTTCATCGCAGCACTGTTCACAATAGCAATTCTGAAAATTAATTTTCTCCAAATTGCTTCATAAATTCAGGAAAATTCCCATCAAAACCCTAGCACAGATACTTGTGGTAACTGACAACCTGATTCTCTGAAAAAGGCAAGAATAGCCAAGACTATCTGGGGACTGGAGGGAGAAGCTCAAGGAAGTATTCTAGAGGATATTAAGACTCTCCACAGCCGGGCGTGGTGGCTCATGCCTGTAATCCCAGCACATTGGGAGGCCGAGGCGGGCGGATCACCTGAGGTTGGGAGTTTGAGACCAGCCTGACCAACATGGAGAAACCCTGTCTCTACTAAAAAAATACAAAATTAGCCAGGCATGGTGGTGCGTGCCTGTAATCCCAGCTACTTGGGAGGCTGAAGCAGGAAAATCACTTGAGCTGGGGAAGCGGAGGTTGCTGTGAGCTGAGATCACGCCATTGCACTCCAGCCTGGGCAACAAGAGTGAAACTCCGTCTTTCAAAAAAAAAAAAAAAAAGACTCTCCACAAAGTTATAATTACA
Organism: Papio anubis; assembly: GCF_008728515.1. Taxonomy (NCBI): domain Eukaryota; kingdom Metazoa; phylum Chordata; class Mammalia; order Primates; family Cercopithecidae; genus Papio; species Papio anubis. The sequence continues at coordinate 58,020,279 of NC_044980.1, read as the reverse complement.
ACAATGTGGTATCCAAGTAAAATGAGAAATAAATTAATGGAACAGAATGAAGAGTTCAGAAATAGATCCATAAATACATGACCACTTGAAATATGGCAAAAATTGACAGTGCAGATAGTAGGGAAGGAATAGAGTCTTTTCAATAAATGGTGCTGAATAATTTATATGCTCATGTGGGGAAAATGAAAATAAACTATACATCACACCATAACAAATTAGTATCAGAAATATTGTGAGTCTATATGTAATAGGTAAAATAATAAAGCTTTTAGAAGAATATATTCATGGACTTGTTGGAATCAACAATTTCTGGAATCAGAAACAAAAATAATTATAAAGAGTGTTACTTTCAAGTAAGTGTTCATATCATAAACATTATCAACCTGTACAATTATCACTTGGGAACTTCTCTTAATATATGTTGTTTCAATAAAAGTGATGAAAATTCTACAATAAATTTTAAACTCAGTGTTGGGTCTTAAGAACATTTCCTTTACAATATGAGGAATGCAAGGATGCCCGCTACCAATACTTCACTACAACACTATACTAGAAGTTCTAGAAATGGAATAAGAAAAACCATTATAAGAATTGACAATGTATACACAAAGCTGTAATCATTTAAAAATGATATAATTGTCTATAGGAAGCTCAGAAAAAGTAAACATAAAATATTAGAATTAGTAAGTGCAAGGTTTCTGCATATAGGATAAAAAGCATAATGAATATTTTGTGCATTAGCTGAAAACAACTGGAAAATAAATTTTAAATGACATCATTTTCAGGAGCAGCAAAGAGATATACTACCCAGGAATAATCAAACAAAACATGTACAAGACCTGTATGTAACTGTGAAAAAAATATATATTACAGAAGAGTTAGATACATGGCAAAACATACCATGTTTATTGACATAAAAATTAGTTTTTTTAAAAAAGCAATGTACCCAAAATGCAATTCCAAATGGGATTTCAACACTATATTTTATGGAATTTGATAGTAATTCTAAAATGTGGAAGAAAAAAGATTAAAGCATTTCTAAGACACTGATGAAAAAAAAATGAAAGGACTTCTCCTACATGACTCAAGACTTCAATATAAAATTCAGTAATTAAATCAATGTGGTGAAGGAATAGGACAGATTAGTAGATACAGAAACAAATGCAATAGACTGGTAAGTTAAGAAACAGACACAAGCACATGTAGAAATCTGATACATGGCCAAGCCAGCATTGCAGAATAGCAAGTAATGGTTCAAGAAAGAGTGGTAGGATAATTGGTAATCTATAGAGAAAAAATAAGGAATTAATACATCACATAGAAATCAATCTTAGAATGTAGGCAGATAAATGTGAAAGATAAAACTTTATTTTTTTATTTTTTTCTATTTTCTTATTTATTTATTTATTTATATATTTATTTATTTATTATTATACTTTAAGTTCTAGGGTACATGTGGATAACGTGCAGGTTTGTTACATATCTATACTTGTGCCATGTTGCTGTGCTGCACCCATCAACTCGTCATTTACATCAGGTATTACTCCTAGTGCAATCCCTCCCCCCTACCCCCTCCCCATGATAGGCCCCGGTGTGTGATGTTCCCCTTCCTGAGTCCAAGTGATCTCATTATTCAGTTCCCACCTATGAGTGAGAACATGTGGTTTCTGTTCTTAGGATAGTTTACTGGTTTTGCTTACATCCATATCCCTGAGACACAAACTCATCCCTTTATGGCACATATGAAGTATTCCATGGTGTATAATGCCACATTTTCTTAATGCGTCATGCTGATGGACATTTGGGTTGATTCCAAGCCTTTGTGAATGGTGCGCTGATAAACATGCATTATGCATGTGTCTTTATAGCGGCATGATTTTGCTAATCCTTTGCGTATATGCTCGGTATTGGGTGGGATGAGCAGGGTCGTATGGTGCATCTGGTTCAAGATCCTTGAGGAATGTCATAATACTGTTTTCAAATGGTTGAACTGGTTGCAATCCCACCATAACAGTGTAAAGTGTTCCTAGCTCCATCCTCTCAACTTTCTGTTGTTCTGCGGCTTTTTGAATGATTGCCATTCTAACTTTGGTGTTGAATGGTAATTGTGGTTTTGATTTGCATTTTCTCTATTGATGTATTTGCGATGATGACTTTTTCATGCCTTGGATTTGCAGAAACAAACATGTCTTCTTTTGAGAAATATCTGTTCATATCCTTGCCCACTTTTGATAGGTTTGTTTGTTTTTTCTTGTAAATTTGTTTTGAGTTCTTTGCAGCCCAGGTTCTGGATATTGTAGCTGTCAGATGAGTAGATGCATGTTCTCTCTCATTCCCTACATTAGGTTGCCTGTTTCACTCTGATGAGTAGTTTCTTTTATGCAGAAGCTCTTTAGTTCTGAGATCCCATTTGTCAATTTTGGCTTTTGCTACCCGTTAGCACAGTGTTTTAGACATGGGGAATACTTATACTATGTCTTATGGTTTTCTTCTGCATATTTCTTATTAGGTCTAACATTTAAGTCTCTAATCCATCTTGAATTAATTTTTATATGAGAGTAAGGAAAGGATCCAGTTCAACTCTAGCTGTGACACCATTTAAATGGGAATCCTTTTTCCCCATTTTCTTTGTTTCATGGGTTTGTCAGATCAGGATGGTAGTGTGGTATTATTTCTGAGGGGCTCTGTTCTGTTTTCCATTTGGTCTGTATCTCTGTTTTGTTGCCCGATTGCTTAACGACGGTTTGCTGTGGCCTTGTGGTATGGTTTGGGAATTCGGGTGGTGATTAGCATCCAGCTTTGTTCTTTTGACTTAGGATTGTCTTGGAATCTTGTGAGCTCTTTTGGTTTCCTTATGAACTTTAAAGCAGTTTTCCAGTCTATGAAGAAACTCATTGTAGGCCAACGATAGGGATAGCGTGGACTATAAATAACTTTGGAGCAGTATGGCCATTTCACGATATTGATTCTTCCTCTCCATGAGCATGGTATGCTATTCATTGTTTAATGGCGTCTCTTTGTTCACTGAGCAGTGGTTTGTAGTTCTTAGAGAGAGAGTTTGCATCCATGTGGGTGGATTCCTGGGTATTTCTCTTTTGACAATTGTGAATGGAGTTTGTTCATGATTTGTGGCTCTCATTTGTCTGTTGCTGGTCTGCAAGGAGTAGTTTTACTATGATTTTGTATCCTGAGACTTTTGCTGAAGTATCAACAAGGAGGAGATTTTGGGCAAACAATCAGGTTTCTAAATAGACAATCATGTCATCACCATAAACACGGACAATTTGACTTCTTCTTTTCCTAACTAGATACCCTTGATTTCTTTCCTCTCCTCGCCTACAGTTAAGCTAGCCAGAACTTCCAACACTATGTTGAATAGGGTGGTCGAGGGGGAGAGGGCATCCTATCTTGTGCCAGTTTAAAGAGAGGGAATTTTCCAGTTGCCGCATTCAATTATGATATTGTGGCTGTGGGTTTGTCATAAATAGCTCTTATTATTTTTGAGGCGTTCCACTAATGCATTATTTATTGAGAGTTTTTAGCATGAGGGCTGTTGAATTTTGTCAACCTTTTCTACATCTATTAGAGATAATCATGGTTCTTGGCTTTTTGGACCTGTTTATATGCTCAAGTTACGTTTATTGATTTGTGAATGAATCAGCCTTGCATCCCGGATGAAGACCACTTGATCATGGATAACCTTTTTGATGTGCTGCTGAATCCGGTTTGCCCGGTATTTTGTGAGGATTTTGCATCGTGTTCATCGAGGGATATTGGTCTAAAATTCTCTTTTTGTTATGTCTCTGCCAGGCTCGGATGATGTTGGCCTCATAAAATGAGTTAGGGAGGATTCCCCTCTTTTCTATTGATTGGAATGGTTTGGGAGGGTGTTTTGAAGCTTTCCTCCTTGTACCTCTGGTAGGAATTCAGCTGTGAGGCCTCATCTGGTCCTGGACTTTTTTTAGTTTGGTAGGCTATTAATTATTGCCTCATTCCCAGAGCCCACTATTGGTCTCTTCAGGGAATCAATTTCTTCCTGGTTTAGTCTTCGGAGGTGTGGTGTCCGGGGTATCCATTTTCTTTCGGTTTTCCGTTTATTTGTGTGCAGAGGTGTTTATAATTCTCTGATGGTAGTTTGTATTTCTGTGGGTGGGTGGTGGTTGTGTCGGCATCATTTTTTTATTTCATCTATTTGATTCTTCTCTCTTTTCTTCTTTATTAGTCTTGCTAGCGGTCTGTCAATTTTGTTGATCTTTTCAAAACACCAACTCCTAGATTCATTTGTAGTTTTTTTGGAGGGTTTTTTGTGTATATACTCGGTTTAAATACGGAGTCTTGGTTATTTCTTGCCTTCTGCTGGCTTTAGATCTGTTTTGCTCTTGCTTCTCAGGTTCTTTTTAATTGTATGTGATGTTAGAGTGGCAAATTTTAGATCTTTCCAGCTTTCTCTTATTGGGCATTTAATTATAAATTTCCCCTCTACACTGCTTTAAATATGTCCAATTCTAGGTATGTTATCTTTTGTTCTCATTGGTTTCAAAGAACATCTTTACTACCCATTTATTTATGTATACCCAGTAGTAGTCACTGGAGCGGGTTGTTCAGTTTCGTATACGTTGGACATTGGTTTTGGATGCTGTTGGTTTTCATTGCCACTAAATATATTATCAAGCCCCATCCATAATAGGTGCTGAGAAGAATGTATATTCTGTTGGTGAGGTGAGAGATTCTATGGGCGTCTGGGGTCTACTTGCTGCAGAAATACAGAGTTCAATTCCTGGATATCAGCAATTGCTGTTAAATGTCTGTCCATGTTGACCCGGTGGAGTGTTGAGATCCCATTATTGTGTGGGGTCCTAGAAGTCTCTGTGGGGTCTCTAAGGACTTGCTTTGCTTATGAATCTGGGTGTCTCCTGTGGTGCATATATGTTGGATAATTAGCACTTCCTGTTGAGTTGATCCCTTTACCATTTATGTAATGGCCTTCTTTGTCTCTTTTGATGTTTGATGGTTTAGGTCTGTTTTTATCGAGGGCTAAGATTGCAACCCACTACTTTTTTCTGATTGCCCGTGCTTGGTAGATCTTCCTCCATCAACATAGACCTATGTATGTCTCTGCATGTGAGATGGGTCTCCTAAATACAACGAACTGATGTGTCTTGGCTATCCAATTTGCCAGTCTGTGTGTGTCTTTTAATTGGGCATTTGAGTCGCACATTTAAGGTAATATTGTTATGTGTAGACAGTCCTGCCATTATGATGTTAACTGGTTATTTGCTCGTTAGTTGATGCGGTTTCTTCTAGCCTCGATGGTCTTCTTTACATTTTGGCATGTTTTGTGGCTGGGTACCCGGTTGTTTCTTTCCATGAGCATTTGCTGTGGCCTTCGGAAGTTATCTTGTAAGGCAGGCCTGTGGTGAGCTAAATCTCTAGAACAAGGGTTTTGCTTTCACTTCCATATAAACAGATTTAGCTGGATATATTCTAGAGTTTAAAATTACTTTTCTTCTAAAATGTTAGATATTAGCCCTCTCTTCTAGCATGCAAGGTTTCTGTCCCGAAGATCTGCTATTAGATCTATTGACTACCCGCTTTGTGGGCAGCCGACCTTTCTCTCTGTAGCTGCCCGCGCCAAGATTTTTTCCTTCATTTCAATTTTTGGTGAATCTGGCGGCGGTGTTGTGGCATGTTGGAGTTTATGTCGGTATCTTTGTGGTGTTCTGTGTGACTCTGCCGTGGATTTGAATGTTGCCTGGGTGGGATGCTCCTGGATGATATCCTGAAGAGTGTTTTCCAACTTGGTTCACATTTTCCCCCTCGTTTCTTACATAATCATACTTCTTGCAGACTTTTGAACTTGACTTGTTTTGCTTTCTTTAGATTTCTCTTCTAAGCTTCATTTCATTCATTTTGATCCTCAATCGCTTTATTATGCTCTTTCTTCAGTTGATCGAGTCGGTTACTGAAGCTTATTGCATTTGTCCATTATTTCTACCATTAATCGCCAGTTTCATCTTCTGGTTACCATTTGCTTTACTCGCGTGGTACTCTAGCTATCAATTCTTCCTCTTTTTTAAAGGAATTTTTTTAGTTTCTTTGTGCTGGGTACACATAGTTCTTCCTTTAGCTCTGAGAAGTTTGTTGGAGGCCTTTAGGGGTCGTTCTAGTTTCGGCTTTTGATCCCTCGTTAGGTGAGCTTGCGCTCGCACAGGGAGATGGCGCTAGCGGCCTGTTCCAGCTTGCACCTGCTTTTCCCACTCTTTGTGGACTCTGCCTCTGGTCTTTGATGATGGTGGCGTACTGATGTTTTTGGGGTTTTGGTGTAGAGTGTCCTTCCCTGTTTGATAGTTTTTTCCTTCCTAACAGTCAGGACCCTCAGCTGTAGATCTGTTGGGTGCTTGAGGTCCACTCCAGACCTGATGTTTGACTGGGCTGTCAGCAGAGGCTGCAGAATATAGGAGAATATTATTGAACAGCGAGTGTACCTGTCTGATTCTTGCTTTGGAAGCTTCCTCTCAGGGGTGTACTCCACCCTGTGAGGTGTGGGGTGTCAGACTGCCCCTAGGGGGTGATGTCTCCCAGTTAGGCTACTCAGGGGTCAGCGGCCCACTTGAGCAGGCAGTCTGTCCCTTCTCAGATCTCAATCTCCCTGTTGGGAGATCCACTGCTCTCTTCAAAGCTGTCCGTCAGAGTCATTTACATCTGCAGAGGTTTCTGCTGCTTTTGTTGTTGTTGTTGTTGTTGTTGTTGTTTAGCTGTGCCCTGTCCCCAGAGGTGGAGTCTACAGAGACAGGCAGGTTTCCTTGAGCTGCTGTGAGCTCCACCCAGTTCGAGCTTCCCAGCAGCTTTGTTTACCTACTTAAGCCTCAGCAATGGCGGGCGCCCCTCCCCCAGCCTTGCTGCTGCCTTGCAGTTAGATCACAGACTGCTGTGCTAGCAATGAGGGAGGCTCCGTGGGTGTGGGACCCTCCCGGCCAGGTTTGGGATATAATCTCCTGGTGTGCCTGTTTTCTTAAAGCGCAGTATTGGGGTGGGAGTTACCTGATTTTCCAGGTGTTGTGTGTCTCAGTTCCCCTGGCTAGGAAAAGGGATTCCCTTCCCCCTTGTGCTTCCCAGGTGAGGCGATGCCTTGCCCTGCTTCAGCTCTCACTGGTCGGGCTGCAGCAGCTGATCAGCACCGATTGTCTGGCACTCCCTAGGGAGATGAACCATCTTGCTCCACCCCCTCAAGACAAAACTTTAAAACCTTTAGAAGCATATAGAGTATATTATATATGACATAAGCAGCAAAAATCATGAAGAAAAAGAGTGATATCAACTATATTAAAAATAAGAAATTCTGCTTAACAAAAAACATCATAAAGGACTTTTGTCACAGGTCAGGAGTGTTGTCTCCCACCATAAACAATTAGAAAACTGGGCAAATGCATATAAAATCACTCTTTGCAGCCATTAAACAATAAGTACGGGGGCGGAGGAAGATGGCCAAATAAGAAGAGCTCCAGTCTCCAGCTTCCAGCACCAGTGACACAGAACACAGGTGATTTCTTCATTTTCAACTGAGTTACTGGGTTCATCTCACTAGAGAGTGCCGGACAATCAGTGCTGATCAGCTGCTGCAGCCCAGCCAGCAAGAGCTGAAGCAGGGTGAGGCATCACCTCACCTGGGAAGCACAACGGGGAAGGGAATCCCTTTTCCTAGCCAGGGGGACTGAGACACACAACACTTCGAAAATCGGGTAACTCTCACCCCAATACTGCGCTTTAAGCAAACGGGCACACCAGGAGATTATATCCCACACCTGGCCGGGAGGGTCCCACGCCCACGGAGCCTCCCTCATTGCTAGCACAGCAGTCTGTGATCTAACTGCAAGGCAGCAGCGAGGCTGGGGGAGGGGCGCCTGCCATTGCTGAGGCTTAAGTAGGTAAACAAAGCCGCTGGGAAGCTCGAACTGGGGAGCTCACAGAAGCACAAGGAGACCTGCCTGTCTCTGTAGACTCCACCTCTGGGGAAAGAACACAGCTAAACAACAACAATAAAACAAACAAACAAACAAAAACAAAAAAAAAAGCAGCAGAAACCTCTGCAGACGCAAACGACTCTGTCTGACAGCTATGAAGAGAGCAGTGGATCTCCCCAACACGGAGGTTGAGATCTGAGAAGGGACAGACTGCCTGCTCAAGTGGGCCCCTGACCCCTGCGTAGCCTAACTGGGAGACATCCCCTACTAGGGGCAGACTGACACCTCACACCTCACATGGTGGAGTACACCCCTGAGAGGAAGCTTTCAAAGCAGGAATCAGACAGGTACACTCGCTGTCCAGCAACATTTTGTCTTCTGCAGCCTCTGCTGCTGATACCCAAGCAAACAGGGTCTGGAGTGGACCTCAAGCAATCTCCAACAGACCTACACCTGAGAGTCCTGACTGTTACAAGGAAAACTATCAAACAGAAAGGACACCTACACCAAAACCCCATCAGTACGTCACCATCATCAAAGACCAGAGGCAGATAAAACCACAAAGATGGGGAAAGCAGGGCAGAAAAGCTGGAAATTCAAAAATTAAGAGCACATCTCCCCTGCAGCGAACGCTCATCGCCAGCAACGGATCGGCTGATGAAGAACTTTGACGAGATGAGAGAAGAAGGCTTAGTCCATCAAACTTCAGAGCTGGGAGGAATTACGATTCAGCGAAAGAAACTAAAATTTTGAAAAACAGTGGAAGAATTGATGGGCACCATAGTCAATTAATGCAGAGAAGGCCATAAAGGAAAGACAGAGGGTAAGTCCATGTGAAATAATGCGGATAAATGCACAAGCTTTCAGTAACCCACTGATCAACTGGAAGAAAGAGTATCAGCCATTGAGATCAAATGAATGAAATGAAGCGAAGAGAAATCTAAAGAAAAAGAAGAAAAAGAAATGAACAAAGCCTGCAAGAAGTATGGGATTATGTAAAAAGACCAAATCTACGCCTGATTGGGGTGCCTGAAAGTGAGGGGAAAATGGAACCAAGTTGGAAACACTTCAGGAGCTATCTATCCAGGAGAACACACCTCCTAGTAGGGCAGTCCAACATTCAAATTTAGGAAATACAGAGAATGCCATAAAGATACTCCTCGAAAGTGGCCCCAGACACACACTGGATTCACCAAAGTTGAAATGAAGGAAAATCTTAAGGGCAGCCAGAGAGAAAGGTCGGGTTGCCCATAAAGGGAAGCCCATCAGACTAACAGCAGATCTCTCGCAGAAACTCTACAAGCCAGAAGAGAGTAAATAATATTCAACATTCTTAAAGAAAAGAATTTTAAACCCAGAATTTCATATCCAGCCAAACTAAGTTTCATAAGTGAAGGAGAAATAAAATCTCAGATACAAGCAAATGCTAGAGATTTAGTCACCACCAGGCCTGCCTTAAAGGTGGAGACCCCTGGAAGGAAGCACTAAACATGGAAAGGAACAATCGGTACCAGCCATTGCCAAAACATGCCAAATAAAGTCCACGAGACTAGAAGAAACTGCATCAACTAACGAAAGTTGTAAAACAACCAGTTACATGTCATAACAGCAGGATTCAAAGTCTTTCACACATAACAATATTAACCTAAATGTAAAGGACTAAATGCTCCAATTAAAAAGACACAGACTGGCCAACTGGATAAAAATGAAGACCCATCAGTCTGCTGTATTCAGGAGACCCATCTCATGCAGAAACATACACAGTCTCAAAACAAAGGATGGAAGAAGATCTACCAAGCAAAATGTGGAGAACAAAAAAAAAAAGCAGGTTTGCAATCCTAGTCTCTGATAAAAACAGACTTTAAACCATCAAAAGATCAAAAGAGACAAAGAAGGCTATTACATAATGGTAAAGGGATCAATTCAACAGAAGTGCTAACTATCCTAGGATATATATGCACCTAATACAGGAGCACCCAGATTCAAAGTGCCAGTCCTTAGTAGTGAAATTTACAAAGAGGGATCAGTAGACTTACAACAATAATGGGAGACTTCAACAACCCACTGTCACATTATTAGACAGATCAAAGAGACAGAAAGTTAACAAGGATATACAGGAATTGAACTCATCTCTGCAGCAAGTAGACCTAATAGACATCTACAGAACTCTCCACCTAAATCAACAGAATATACATTCCTTCTCAGCACCACATCATACATTTATTCCAAAATTGACCATACTTAGAAGTAAAGCACTCCTCAGCAAGTCGTACAAGAACAGAAATTGTAGTCAACCGCTCCCTCAGAACACAGTGCAATCAAACTAGAACTCAGGACTAAGAAACTCAATCAAAACCGCTCAACTACATGGAACCTGAACAACCTACCCTGAATGACTACTGGGTACATAACAAATGAAGCAGAAAGTTTTAAAGATGTTCTCAGAAACCAATGAGAACAAAGATACAACATACCAGAATCTCTGGGACACATTTAAAGTAGTGTAGAGGGCAATTTATACCACTAAATGCCCACAAGAGAAAGCTGGAAAGACTGCAAATTGAAACTCTAACATCACAACTAAAAGAACTAGAGAAGCAAGAGGCAAACAGATTCAAAAGCTAGCATGAAGGCAAGAAATAACTAAGATCAGAGCAGAACTGAGGAGATAGAGACACAAAACCTCCAAAAAAATCAATGAATCCAGGAGTTGGAGTGCCTTTGAAGTGGCCACCACAAAATTGACAGACCGCTAGCAAGATCTAATAAAGAAGAAAGTGGAGAGAAGAATCAAATAGACACAATAAAAAAATGATAAGGTAAGATATCACCCTGACCCCACAGAAATACAAACTACCATCAGAGAATACTATAAATACCTCTACACAAATAACCAGAAAATCTAGAAGAAATGGATAATTTCCTGACACATACACTCTCCCAAGAATTAAAACCAGGAAGAAGGTGAATCCCTGAATATATCTAATAGCAGGCCTTAAATTGAGGCAATAATTACAGTCTACCAACCAAAAAAGTCCAGGACCAGATGGTTTCACAGCTGAATTCTACCAGAGGTACAAGGAGTGAGTTGAAACCATTCCTTCTGAAATATTCCAATCAATATAAAAGAAGGAATCCTCCCTAACTCATGTTATGGAGGCCAACATCATCCTGATACCAAAGCCTGGCAGAGACATAATAAAAGAGAATTTTAGTTCCACTTATCCTCATGTACATCGATGCAAAAATCCTCAATAAAATACTGCAGCCCTGGATTCAGCAGCACACATCCACTATGGATTGGCGGCTGCATCTTTGGGATGCAAGGCTGGCTCCCAATGCATACTATCAGTAAACGTGAATCCAGCATATATAAACAGAACCAAAGACAAGAACTACGATTATCTCACAGATGTAGAAAAGCATACAAAATTCACCAGCTCTTCATGCTAAAAACGCTTAATAAACTTCAGTATTGATAGAAAGCATCTCAAAATAATAAGAGCTATTTATCACAAACCCACAGCCAATATCATACTGAATGGGCAAAACTGGAAAATTCCTTTTGAAAACTGGCACAAGACAGGATGCCCTCTCTCACCGCCCTATTCAACATAGTGCTGGAAGTTGGTTCGGGCAACTAGCAAGAGAAAGAAATCAAGGATATTCAAAGTGCTAGGAAAAGAAGTCAAATTGTCCCCTGTTTGCAGATGCATATGACGTGGTTATTTAGAAACCCCATTACTAATTCCCAGCCCAAAATCTCCTTAAGCTGATAAGCAACTTCAGCAAAGTCTCAGGATACAAAAATTCATGTGCAAAAATCGCCAAGCATTCTTATGCCCAGTAAATATAAACAGAGCCAAATCATGAATGAACTTCCATTCACAATTGCTTCAAAGAGAATAAAATACCTAGGAATCCACCTTACAAGGGATGTAAAGGACCTCTTCAAGGAGAACTACAACCAGAAATCAAAGAGGACACAAACAAAATGGAAATAGCATACCATGCTCATGGAGAGGAAGAATCAATATCGAAAATGGCCATACTGCCCAAAGTTATTTATAGATTCAATGCCATCCCCATCAAGCTACCAATGAGTTTCTTCACAGAATTGAAAAACTGCTTTAAAGTTCATATGAAACCATGGCCTCGTGATCTCCAAGACAAACCCGTAAGTCAAAGAACAAAGCTGAGGCATCACGCTTCTACCCTGATTCCCAAACTATACTACAAGGCTACAGTAACCGCATCAGCATGGTACTGGTACCAAAACAGAGATATAGACCAATGGAACAGAACAGAGCCCTCAGAAATAATACCACATACTCCGCCGTTTGTTCTGTCTTTACAAACCTGGAGAGAAACAAGAATGGGAAAGGATTCCTATTTAATAAATGAAAAGTGTGGAAAATTGGCTAAAATAGCAAGTAGAAAGCTGAAACTGGATCCTTTCCTTACTCCTCATATGAAAATTAATTCAAGATGGATTAGAGAATTCTAAATGTTAGACCTAATACCCAGGTAAAAAACCTCTAGAAAACCTAGGTAGTACCATTCAGGACATAGGCATGGCAAGGACTTCATGTCTAAAACACCAAAAGTAATGGCAACAAAAGCCAAAATTGACAAATGACCTAATTAAGTTAAAGAGCTTCTGCACAGCAAAAAGAAACTACCATCAGAGTGAACAGGCAATCCTTACAGGCTGGAGAAAATTTTTGCAATCTACTCATCTGACAGTGCCAATATCCAGAACCTACAAAGAATCAAACAAATTCTACAAGAAAAAACAAAACAACCCTATCAAAAGTGGTAAAGGATATGAACAGACATTTCTCAAAGAAGACATGCATACAGCCAACAGACACATGAAAAAAATGCTCATCATCACTGGCCATCAGAAATGCAAATCAAAACCACAATAAGATAGCATCCTCACACCAGTTAGAATGCAATCATTCAAAAGTCAAGAAACAACAGGTGCTAGAGGATGTGGAGAAATAGGAACACTTTTACACTGTTGGTGGATTGTAAACTAGTTCAACCATTTTGGAAAACAGTATTGCAATTCCTCAAGATCTGTGAACTAGATGTACCATATATCCCAGCCATCCCATTATTGCATAATGCTAAAGATTATAAATCATGCTGCTATAAAGACATAAGTATAATGCATGTTCATTGGCGCACTATTCACAATAGCAAAGGCTTGAAGCCCAACCCAAAATGTCCATCAGTGACAGACTGGATTAAGAAAATGTGGCACATATACACCATGGAATACTATGCAGCCATAAAAGGATGAGTTTAGGTCCTTGTAGGACATGGATGCAGCTGGAAACCATCATTCTCAGCAAACTATTGCAAGAACAGAAAACCAAACACTGCATGTTCTCACTCATAGGTGGGAACTGAACAATGAGATCACTTGGACTCAGGAAGGGGAACATCATATACCGGGGCCTATCATGGGATTGCATTGGGAGTTATACCTGATGTAAATGATGAGTTGATGGGTGCTGACGAGTTAATGGATGCAGCACACCAACATGGCACAAGTATACATATGTAACAAACCTGCACGTTATGCACATATACCCTAGAACTTAAAGTATAATAATAATAAAAAAATAAAAATAAAAAAGAGGAAGCAATCAGAAAGGCAGAAATGGCAAAAATAAATGGTAAAATTCCCCCATTTTAAATTGATGACAACTAATTTTAAAATAATGGAACAGCTAGTGGTTAAAAAACATGCCAACATCCAAAAAAAAAAAAACAAAAATTTCATGCACTTTCAGTTTGAAACCTCAGTTGATGTACACACCTTAAAACCTTAGCACAGTGCTGGCACCTAGTAAGCTGTCAATAAAAATTAGCTATTCATATATCTATATGAATATATATATATAAAATATATAATAAATTAAAAAATATATATATAGTAAAAAACAATAAGTATAATTATATATTAGACTCATATATATGAATATATATATAAGTATTCATATATATTTTTGTACTTGAAGAGATACTGAGAGTTTTGTACTTTTTTCCTCATTTATGGAGGGTAAACAAAGGCTCAAAGAGCTATGTTGGTATGTGACCTATGTGTTTCTGATCTTGAGTCTCACCTACCCAGTAGTGGCTGGTAAGAGTGTCATTAACAGCTTATACTTTTTAATGCTAAGCTGAATTCCATAATTTTTTTAAACAAAACATTACTTCTGCTGCTTTTACCATTCTTGTATTGCATATCTATCTTAAATTCAGAGAATTAATAGGCAGAAACTAATAAGACACAGAAGTGTCTTATTTATTATTAAAGGAAAAAGGCTCATATATGGAAATCTCAATTTAAAAAAAAGAAAGATTCAGAGGGGTATTCTGCATTTACTATTTCTAGGCTGAACTGCTTGCACTGTGACAGTTGCAGGATCTGAATTCACAGTTGTAACACTTTTTTCTTATCTTCAGAGAAAATAATTCTCAAAAGACTCTTTGTGGCCTCAGTCTAAATGCCGGGTTCCCTAATGCTTTGTTACTTTCAGGATAAAAAGATTTCAAACAGACAAAAGCTTCCTCCATTCTTGGTATTGCTTACAAAGCAACAACCATGAAGGTTATATTTCATGTTTTTGCATCTTTATTTTTGAGGTCCAAATATGTCCATATTCTAGTAAGGAGAACCAAGGAGCAAAATCAAGGTCAGTGAGGAGATGTGAGTTAATGACCCAGGAAGCAGAACAAGGTCAGTGAATGCAGATAAGCTCTTGATCTAGGAAGCTGAAGTGCGTCAGTAAAATAAAGTTAGAACTATGACCCAGGAAGTAGAAGAAGGTGGTCAGTGAGTGAAACATGAGCTTATGACCTAGAAAATAGAATCAGGTCAGCAAAAGCAAGACAGCGTATTAGTTAGAAAGTAGCCATTGGAAGTCAAGAATAATGTTTTCTTTATTTCTGTGTCTTTATGGCAAACAAAGGCTGATAACATCAGGAGATTATTTGAAGAAAAATGATTAATTTCTTTTCTTAAGGCAGGGTCTCACTCTACTGTTTAGGCTGGAGTATAGTGATGAGTAATGTGATCATCGCTCACTGCAACCTCGAACTTCTGGGCTCAAGGGATCCTTCTGCCTCAGCCTCCTGAGTAACTGGAACTTCAGGTGCTTGTCACCACACCCAGCTAGTTTATTTTATTTTTTGTAGAGATGGGGTCTCACTATGTTACCTGCTACCAAGACTGGTCTTCAGGGTCTCGAATGACCCTCCTGCCTTCGCTTCCCAAAATTTTGGGATTACAGGTATGAACCACCATGCCCAGCCATATGATTCCTTTTAAATTAAACTTTGTAGGTTCTCTTCCTCTTTGCAGTTGTCAAGCTTTGGGGATTTCCTTAACCTCTTTCTGCCTCAGTTTCTTCATTTGTACAATCAAAATAATAATATGGCATACCTCACAGGTTGTTTTGAGAATTAAATGATGTATGTGAATGCTTAGGACGGTGCCCAATAAGTATTCAATAAGTACTTATTTTTATTATCATTATTAGTATAATCATTATTACCATTATTATTCCCTTTTAAATATTTCAAATTGCCTTTCTCTTTCTTAATGAGCATATTCTGTCACCTACTGGTGTGTTTCTCAATTATCTACTAGCTTCTTTATTGCACAGAACCATCCACTAGTTATTAATTAATAGACAGAAAGGGGGTTCTTCGTGAGACAGGCTCTCTCGTGCTATGAAATACTATCAAAATCACATCTGCTAATTCAGTAGCACCGAGCCCCAAAGTCCCAGGCATTCTCCCAGAGTAAATCTATGATAAATAAATTGATAATAAATGAGTTGTTTATTTCCTGGTAAAAGGAACATGGGAGAGTAAGAGATATTGGTTTTGTTTTATAAAACAGATTGTCGTACAAAGGATAGCTTTAAATCAGTGATTGTGGGTTTGATACACATAAAGCCTGAGGGAAAGAGAAATCTCAGCCTGCTTTCCTTAACATCACTTGACAGTTGAGTGGAAATTTCCTCTCTATTGTATGGACAAAAGTATGATGAAAATCATGTCTACTTGGCTTGAGGTTGGCAAGATGAGTTTGGGTAGAGCTTATGTATTAATAAAAGCACTGGATTTCTTCCCTCCATCTCCATAGATTGCTTTTGTGACCAATATCTTTTTGTTGTTTCCTTTCTGCTTTTTATTGCTCATTGACTTGTATTTTTAACAAAATCTGTATTGTATTTATTACAAGGTGAGATAATAGTCCTGTCAAAGAGAAATCTATGTAATAAAATGTATATGTCTAGCTTTGATAGCTCTGGTTTCCACTGGATTTGCTGGTTCGCTTAAAATTCACTATACTGTTAATGCAAAGTGCTACAGGAAACACTACACACAGTGCATCCCTGAGCCCCTGCCCAAATTTCTACCATAAAATGATTTGGGGAATGCCATTTCAGCAGAATACAGTCCCATTCTTTCTGTGTGCTCTACAGTTTCAAAAAGCTCTTCCATGGTAATGAGTTTGGCTTGATTTTCATAATAAACCTGTGAGTCCAGCAGCATTATCATTTATTTCCATATATAAAGGTGTCCTTATGCTATCATAGCTCATTCATAAGCAAGGCTGTCACAAAGTGACAGTGTGGGGATTTGAACCCGAATACACACCCTGGCCTTGCTTTATCCTCTATTCTCAGGCAGAGAGAAGTGATTTCTCAAAAACCAGTCAATTCATTAGAGTGCCTCTTTTCTAAAAGGTTCTGTTTACCGAAAACATGCTTAGAGGCACAATCCAAGCCATGAAATGCACTATTTTTTATCCAGAGTGCCTCTGATCTTGTTCTGGTCCTTTACCTTTTTAAAACTGTTATGGGGAAAACTGCAAAAAAGTGTGTATTCTTTCTGGGTTCAAGTTTGTTAGGACAGAAAATCATCCAGAGGTCACTGCTGTTGCTGGTCACCGGTGAGGTGGCATAAAGAGGAGAGCGGTTAGAGGGGTTTGGGTACTGGAACCACTAGTTTTTACTTGTAGTATCATAAGAAATCTCCGTAAGCCTCAAAGTGTTTATCTGGTAAATGGGAACAATAACAATATGTGCCTTATATAGATGGCATGAATATTAAAAACTTATTTTCTATAAACTGCTTAGTAAAGAACATTGTTTCACAACCACTTAAATAAATTATAGTTATGGTTACTATTATGCCAAAAAATAAATAAATAAATAAATAAACCAATAAGTACTACTTAACTAAAATCCCTAAAAGAAAGAGAAAAAAAATGCAATCATTCTTTTGATTACTCCATATTTCTACTTCTAAGCAATTTTTAGACCAAGGAAGTAGGATGCAAAGAGAACCTGATGGTCTCTCAGTAAGTAGAGAAGACAGAGATGCTAAGATGGTGGGAACTTAAGGGACAGAGTAATAAGAGAAAGGAATTACACAGATAAAAATCTCCATATATTTGTGGACCTTTGGAGTCTGGCCAAATACTAAGTTGTTCACTCAGAGGGTAGAATAGGCAGGTGATGAACAATTTTCAGGAAAAGAAAATATTCTGGAGAGCTATAAGCCAAACAATTCCAAGGGTTCACGCAAGGCTTGGACTCATCCAAGGCCTCACAAGCCAGAATGGAGAGACCTTGCCGAACACGTGGAGCTTAAAGCAGAGACCCTAAACTACAGTAATGTAATGGGGGAGCTAAATTAGCCCTAGTGTAAAGACTACATCATGCTTGTCCTTAAAAAGGCTTTAAAACTGGCCTTAAAATAATGAAATGGCTATGCCAGAACTGTAATTCCCTTCAGGACAAAAAGCCAATAGTGTCTGTCTAAGTAAATATAACTCATTATACACATGGACAACATTTATGATGTCCGAGACCCAATCGGAAATTACCAGTCATGCAACAAAAGAAGGAATATGTGACCCATTTCTAGGAAGAAAACAAAAATCAGTAAATAAAAAGAGATTTGGGAATCACAGAGATGATGAAATTAGCAGACAAGATAATTCAAATACCTATCGTATTACGCAGCAATTAAAGGAAATGAATCACTAATACATGTCATAACAAGAAAGAATCAACAAAGCGTTGAAAGAAGCCAGACACATAAGATTACACACTTCATCATCCTTTGTACTTAAAGTGACAGAAAATGCAAAATTATGGGGACAGAAAACAGATCAGAAGTTGCCAAGGGCCAGAGATAGAGATACGGAATTTGTTGCAAAGGAGCAGGAAAAAACTTTGTAAGGTGATTAAATCGTTTTGGACTTTGGTGAACTTAAGAGCATTCTTAATTTGTGAAAATGTTTCTTGATTGTGGTGGCAATTACATGATTATATACCTTTGTCAAAACTTACTGAACTATGTTGAAAGAATAAGATTAGTTGTATATAAATTACATTTTAATAAACCTGACTTTTTAATCAAAGAAGGTATAGTCCTACATTACTTATTGATGGGAATACATCCTGAGAAGTGCATCATTAAATCTCATTGTTGTGCAAACATTATAGAGTGTACATACAGAAACCTAGATGATATAGCCTACTACACATCTAGGCTAATGGTATAACCTATTGTTCCTAGGCTACAAACATTTACAGCATGTTACTGTAATACTCAATAGTGTAGGCAATTATAACACAATGATAAGTATTTGTGTATCTAAACATGTCTAAGTATAGATAAGGTACAGTAGGCCAGACGTGGTGGCTCACACCTGTAATCCCAGCACTTTGGGAGGCCGAGGTGGGTGTATCACCTGAGGTCAGGAGTTCGAGACCAGCCTGGCTAACATGGTGAAACCCCGTTTCTACTAAAAATACAAAAAATTAGCCCAGCATGGTGGCATGCACCTGTAATCCCAACTACTTGGGAGGCTGAGGCAGGAGAATCGCTTAAACCCGGGAGGTGGAGGTTGCAGTGCAGAGGCCGAGATTGTGCCATTGCTCTCCAGCTTGGGCAACAAGAGCGAAACTCTGCCTCAAAAAAAAAAAAAAAAGAAGAAAAAAAAAGATAAGTTACAGTAAAAATGCAGTCTAACAGATTTAAAAAATTATATACCTATAGATACAAGGCACTTACGTTCTTGACTCCCTTTGATTGAAAACCCATTTGTCTTCCTAACCTTTGCTGATGGGCTAAAGGAAAGAAGGAAGGATAGGCAATGAAATCTGTGCCTGTCATTGACAGCCTGGATTCTTTTTTTTTTTTTTTTTTTTTTTTTAAACACAAAGCCTGATTCTTTCACGAAAGCCACTACAAAGTATTAGGAAATCCAGGTTTATGAGATTAAATAGGGATTTAAGGAGGAAAAAAGTAAGTAGACAAATCTGATTTGAGAAGAATAATCCTATCTCACTTAGTTGTCACTAGGGTTAAAGAAGATGATAAATGTGAAAATGCTTTGTGAACTTGATAAGCCTATCCAGAGAATAAATATTGTTAAATAAATTGCCAAATAACTAACTGAATGTTATTATATAAATATTGTTAGTTTAATTGCTAAGTGTTTAGAAGATATTAGGACATACCTATAATTTCTTCAGACTGTAGTAACTCTAGTCTGTACTTGTATTGGCACTTGTTTGTACTTCTAGTCAATTCTAGTCTCTTAAAAAGAAAGATAGTGAACTAATGTTGACACAATTTAGTGTGTCATTGCTGCTGTGGTCTTCTCTATCTCCTGCTTTCAGTCCACACTAAGCCTTGCTGTCAGAGTGTTGTATGGGAAAGAAGATGAGCTTTTCAGTGCTCATCTAGGTTTGAAATGCAGTTTCATCATTTACTGTGTAACCATTGCCAAGTCACTGAATTTTTTTGACCTTTAGTTTTAGATAACATTTAAGTTTGCAGAGTGAAAATAATTTGAAAACTATATATGAATGATAATACTTACAATTTTTAAAGAACCTACTCTTTGCCAGATACTACATTTGACACTGAATGTATATAAATATAAAATGTCTTAATTCTTATTATAGCCTCACAAGGTAAAAAATGTTGCCTTTTTTACAGATAAGAGAGCTCAGTGATATGAAAGGTGCTCAATATCTGGCACATAGAAGATGCTCAGTAAATGGTGAATATTCTTATGTGGATTTCAAAAAAAACAAACAAACAAACAAAAAAGAATGGAGTTTGGAGGACTAGAAGTTGCTCTGGGTGAGTCAGTGAGTGAGTGGTGAGTGAATGTGAAGGCCCAGGACATTATTGTACACTACTTTAGACTTTATAAACATTGTACACCAAGGCTACACTAAATTTATAAAATAACAAAGCAATTGATCTACAATGGTAAGAAGGCTACTACATTACTAGGTGATAGGAATTTTTCAGCTCCATTATAATGTTATGAGACCACCATCATATACTTGCTTAGTCATTGACCAAAACATTGCCGTGCAGCACATGACTATAACTGTGTGAAAACAGATAGAATAAAAACAAGAAAAATGGAAAATCAAGAAAACAAAGTCCCGAAAGCAAAAATCTCAAGGAACAGGACAGGTAGCAGATAAGACACTGTAGAACAAAAGATCATGGAAATATAAAACAATAACAGAAACTACCCAAAATCAAGTTCCAAGAAAAAACAAATAAAAGAGTAAAGCTGCAATGACCTGGGAAAAAAATATTACATTTTCTAGCATGCATCATTAGAGTCCTAGAAGGACTAGAGAAAAGGAGGAGAATGGAAAAAACACATTTGAAGAAATAATGGGGCTTCTCGCTTGTGCTTAGGTGGTAGACATCTAAAGGAAAGAACTTTGCTTTAGCCCTAACAACAAGAAGAAGCCTGAAGATAACAGTCTTTGCTGCTCTTCCTTTGCAGTCCTAAGGCTTTTGTTCCACAGAGGAGAAGGATCTGGACCAGGCTGCCTGACTTTACCTGACTTCATTGACAGCCTGTCCTGATCTTTGATTACCACGTGAAAATCTGCAGAAAAGTACCTACAGCAGGGTGCAAACTCCCCTGGTGTCTCTGGGTCCCAGGAGGTTCTCTGGAGTTCTGAGACACTCCTGGGATCCGCAGGAACTTCAGAGGAACTCCTGGGACCCATTGACACAAGGAGAGTTTGTATCCTTCTAGTCTATAGAATGCTAGTATTACAGAAATATCATAGACCAGGTGGCTATTTTGTATAAAATCTACAAAAACATACTGTTTAATGAAACAATTGAAGTGTTAAAGTTGCACAAAATCAACCAGACTAAAAATCTAAGGAAAGGCAGATACTTCCAAGAAATGCTTGGGCATGTGAACTGACTCATCTGGAGCAGAATACAGGAGATGTATGAACCAGCATACAAGTGGGTAAGCTAAAATTTTTAGCAAGGTACTAAAGGCCAAATGTAGGTGAGTGTGAGAGACTAGAACTCCTGCATCCACAGACTCAAGGAGAGTTTGCACCCCCTTGCAGGATCTTTTCTGTAGATTTCCATGTGGTAATCAAAGATCAAGATAGGGCATCAACAGAAGCAGGTAAGTCAAGCAACCCTGTCTAGATCCTTCTCCCTGTGGAACAAAAGCCTTAGGACTACAAAGGAGGGCAGCAAAGACTATTATCCCCACAGCTTAAAATTCACTGCAGCGGGGGAAAGAGAAGCGAAGATGTCCTCTGTGCTAAGGAGAAGAGCGGAAAACTACTGGCCTGGGCCTACACCATTATAGGTCTGGACTGGGAGAAATCATTACCGGTAGGCCTACAGTCCAAATTGTTAAGAGATATTCTTCAGGCAAAAAAATAAGTAAATAAATAAATTGAAAGCTTGAATCTACACCATGGGTCAGCAAACATTTTCCATATAGGATCAGTAAATAGTTAAAAAGTAGGTTTTATGAGCTGCACAGATGCTGCTGCAAATCCTCAACTCTGCCATAGTGACATGAGAGTAGCTGTATACAATATCTTAGTCTGTATTATGCTGGTATGATAGAAATATCATAGACCAGATGGCTATTAAACAACAGAAATTTATTTCTCACAGTTCTAGAAGCCGGGAAGTCCAAGATCAAAGTGCCAATAGATGTGGTATCTGATGATAACCCATTTTCTATTCATAAACGATGTCCCACATGGCAAACAGAAAGCACTAGAAGTCTCTCTCAGACTTCCTTTAGAAGGGCATGAATTCTATTGACATAGTCAGAGCCCTCATGAACTAATCAACTCTCTAGGGCCCACCTCCAAATACCATCACTTGGAGGGTTAGGATTTAAACATAGGAGTTTTTGAGGGACACAAACATTCAAACCACAGCCTACAATATGTAAATGAATGAATGAGTCTACATTCCATAAAACTTATTTACAAAAGCAGGTGGCACACTGTCTTGTGTGTTACCCTAATCTACATGGGAAGGAAGAATGTCAGAAATTGTAAATTCACAGGTAAATATAAAATACTTATTTTCTCATTTTTTTTTTAATTAAAAACTTTCATTACCATTTCCTTAGAGCAAATTTTAATGAAGTAAATACAAGACATAAATTTAAAAACCCAATTGTGGAAATAAAATAGAATACTTAACTAGTAAATTCAAAAGAAAGTCAAGAAAATGAAGAGAAAACAAACAAAAAATGAAACAAATAGCAAGAAAATAGGTGTTATAAAATTTTAATTATGTAAAATGGAAATAGTCTAAATACACCAATAAAAAAGCAGAGGTGCCAGGTGGCTCACGCCTGTAATCCCAGCACTTCGAGGGCTGAGGCGGGCAGATCACTTGAGGTTAGGAGATGGAGAATAGCTTGGCCAACATGGCAAAACCCTGTCTCTACTAAAAATACAAAAATTAGCCAGGCGTGATAACAGGCGCCTGTAATCCCAGCTACTCAGGAGGCTGAGGCATGGGAATTGCTTGAACCCAGGAGGCGGAGGTTGCAGTGAGCCAAGATCAAACCACTGCACTCCAGCCTGGGTGACACAGTAAGATTCTGTCTCAAAAATAATAATAATAAATAATAAATAATACATAAAAAGCAGATGTTGTTAGATTGGTTTAAAAGGCCAGCTGTATACTAGAAGTGCGTTTTTAATATAACAACAGAGATGGGTTAAAAGGAATGAAAATAATAGAACATATAAACAAATTACAAAGCAGGATTGGCTACATTAATATCAGACAAAGTAGATGAGGACAAGGACAGGGAGTATTGTCAGAGATAAAGAGGAACTGCATAGTTTCTGACAAATGAGTCTGTGAATATTCTTATTTTATCAGTACTGGCTGCTTTTAATATTTTAATATTTTGTTACCAGATTTGATTAACAATTTGATTAAGATGTGCCAAGTATAATTTTCTTTGGAAATAAAGGGGATTTGGTCAGGTGCAGTGGCTCACGCCTGTAATCTCATCACTTTGGGAGGCCAAGGCAGGTGGATCATTTGAGGTCAGGAGTTGGAGACCAGCCTGGCCAAAATGGCAAAAATCCTACTAAAAATACAAAAAAAAATTAACTGGGCATCCTGGCGCACACCTGTAATCCCAGCCTCGGGAGGCTGAGGCAGAATCGCTTGAACCCAGGAAGCAGAGGTTGTGGTGAGCTGAGATCGTGCCACTGCACTCCAGCCTGGGTGACAGAGTGAGACTCCATCTCAAGAAAAAACAAATACATAAGTAAATAAAAATAAAGATGTTCAATTCATCAAGAAGATGTAATAATCCTAAATATGAATGCACTTGAAAGCAGAGAATCAAAATAATATATGAAGCAAAAACCAATGAAACCAAAAAAAGATATAGATATATACATGAGAATTTTTAAAGAATGGAAATGAGACTGGGCAGGGTGGCTCACGCCTGTAATCCCAGCACTCTGGGAGGCCAAGACAGGCAAATTATTTGAGGTCAGGAGTTCAAGACCAGCCTGGCCAACATAGTGAAACCCAGTCTCTACTAAAAATACAAAAGAAAAAAAAAATTCACATGTGGTGGTGCGTGCCCGTAATCCCAGCTACTTGGGAGGCTGAGGCAGGAGAATCACTTGAACCCAGGAGGTGGCGGTTGCAGATTGCTCTACTGTACTTCAGCCTGGGTGACTGAGCAAGACTCTGTCAAGAAAGAAAAGAAAAGAAAAGAAAAGAAAAGCGGGGGAGAGAGAGAGAGAGAGGGAAGGAGGGAGAGAGAGAGAAGAAAGAAAGAAAGAAAGAAAGAAAGAAAGAAAGAAAGAAAGGAAGGAAGGAAGGAAAGAAAGAAAATGTAATAATCTAATAAATAAAGGACAAGAAATTAAATAAGGATATAAAAGATTTGAATAATACAATCAAATACAAATACTGAATTGATACATTTCACCCAACACCAGAAAATACACATCTTTTCAAAATGTACAATTCAGTGCACTTAGGATATTTACAAAGAAAATACCAAGGAAAAGAAAAGTTAGAAACAAGTAGAAAAAATGAAACTTAGTTTAGATGTCAGGCTGCTTAATTTTTACTTGCTGTAAAAATTAAAATGTTGTATCATATTCAAAAATAAAATCATAGTTTTAAATATAATTTTTTACTCTCCTTGAGGTCGCAATGATTCTCAAGGGAAAGCTTTTTTAAAAAAAAATTCTGAATGTTCTGAGAATAATTTCTTAAATAAAATATTTAATTAAATTAAGACCACAATACTGCCCTATAAATCAACTGTAAATGAAGTTAGTTTCAGCTGGAAATATCTTAGTTATTTTATATATATTTATTACAAATTGGTAACTGGTTGGCAGAATCATTCAGGAAAATACTTTCTTAGCAGGAATATATTTGTCCATGAATTTTCTATAAGTTTATGCCAGTTTTATGGATCATGACAGCAGTTCTTGATCTGCATTTTCCTGAAGAGTTATAATAAGAATGTTCTTCAGGGATTGGCATCTAAAGTGTAATGAAGGACATTGTTAAAGACAGTGTCTTTTGGGCATAAATTAAGTATCTCTAGAGGCTGAGTGATAATAAAATGCATTTTTCGTATGCTTACCAGAGAGTGAAAACATCAATAACATGAACTGGAATTATCTTCCTTGTTCAGAAATGCTATTCTTCTTACTATAACTTTCCATCACTTTAAAATTTGTCAATTAGCAATACAAACATTTATACAGAAATAAGTTACATTTTACATTTCCAATGTAAATTGTACCTCTATTTTGAAGTATTATAAACAAGACTATAAGGAAAGACTGCAACTGCCTAGTGGTTCACCTTGCCTGCTGCCTAGACAAAGCCTATTTATCAAGATAGGGAAATTACAATACAGAAACAGTAATTCACACAGAGCCTGCCGTGCGGGAGACTGGAGTTTTGTTATTACTCAACTCAGTCTCCCAGAGCATTCAGGTGATCAGAGTTTTTAAAGACAATTTGGTGGGTGGGGAGGGGCAGTGAGTCAGGGAGTGCTGATTGGTTGGGTTGTAGATTAAATCATAGGGCATTACTGGCTTCTTGTGGAATCAGTTCCTAGATGAGGGTTACAGGATCAGATGAGCCAGTTTATTGATCTGGGTGGTGCCAGTTGATCCATCAAGGGCAGGGTCTCCAGAATATCTCAAACGCTGATCTTAGGAGCAGTCTAGGGAGGGTCAGAATCATGTAACCTCCAACTGTATGACTCTTAAACCATAATTTCTAATCTTGTGGCTGATGTTAGTAGTCTAATTCCCAGGATAGGAGGTTTGTTTGGGGAAAGCACTGTTATCTTTGTTTTAAACTATAAACTAAGTACCTCCCAAAGTTAGTTCAGCCTACACTCAGAAAGGCTTCAAAGTTAGAAGCAAGATGGTGTCAGTTAGGTTAGATCTCTTTTACCGTCTCAGTCGTAATTTTGCAAAGGTGGTTTCAAAACATTTAAAATGCTTTAGTGAACAAATCATGTTCGAGAAACACCTACAACACCTTCCACAAACATACATACAATCAAGTACAGTTTACAACTGTAGGGTAGAAGGAAAATTTCCCTCCCATTGCTGCTCTTTGAAGTTTCACCGCAATGACTGACAAGAGACAAATTAATAGGAGAAAATTCATGGACATTTGTTAATGTGCATAAGCATGGGTGCCATATAAAATATGAAACTCAAAGAATACATGGTAGATGAGGCTTATATACCTTCTTCATAAGGGAAAAGGAGAAGGGGAAATATAGACAATTTGAGGGGTTCTAAATGATTTTTAGTGGAATTGAATAAATCCAAGAGACAGATATTATCTTTTAAATTATTCTCTTAGGAAACTGAATGGGACCAGCAAGTCATGGGAAGGTGAGGGGCAGAGCTATACTGTGAAGAAAGGTTTTCTTATTATGTAGATAAAGTCTCTCAGATAATTTCTTGAAGCTACCCTCAGAAAAATGGTTGAAAAGTCTCTTTCAGTGTGGTGATGGCTTTTAGTCTCTTCTCTTCTCCAGTGGTTAATCTTTTCTGGTTATTTGATGATATTCCTTGGGAGGGGATCTTAAGACAATTAGCTTTATTTTACAAAGAAGTTTCGTTTGTCAGATAAGGAAATTCCAAAGAGAGCCTGTTCCTGTCCTTGAGGGAAGAAGAAATAGAAGATTAGGATGTTTTTGCTGAGGCAGCCTCTAAGTCCTTCTAATTCTAATATACTCAGAATGTCAAAGCACCATACTTTGGGATCTTGTTCTCTGTACCCTAACAATAGCTCTTGTTTGTTAAAATGTAACTTCTAAGAAACACTTACAAACAATACTTTGTTCAATCAATATTTATTGAGCACATACTCTGTCTTCTTTTATGTACTTGGGATACATCCATGAATAAAAAAATAGGAGACAGGAAAGAGAAATAAACAGTAAAAAGAATGAATAAGAAAATTATCTAATATTTTAGAAGGTGATAAATTATATGGGAAAAAAAGTAGAGCTAATTAAGGAACATCAGAAATGGTGGACAGGGTATGGGAATGGTGCAGGATACAATTTAAATCTGATGCTCAGGATACCCCTCATTGATAAGATGAAATTTTTAAAAAGATTTAAAGTAGGTAAGGAAGTGAGCCATATTTGAATATCTGGAGGGAAAACAATCTAGGCAAAGAGGGGCCAGTGCAAATGTCCTTAGTCAAGTGCATGTATGGTGGGTTTTGCTATCTCCTTATTTTGGATAATATATTTGCTTTTCTCCCAATCCTGCAGGAAGGATTACATCTTTGGGACTTCTCTTTACTTTCTTCATGTGGAGTTGCTTAGCCCTTCCTGACCCTGTGTATTATATTCTTCTTGGCAGTATCTTCCCCCTCAGCACTTTTATGCCTCCTGCAAGGATGGCTACAATTGCAACCAAAGCAATCACCTTGATTTCTCAATCTCACTGTTCTGATCATGGATCTTTCTCACTCTTTCAGTAACTCTCTACCACCTCTAGAGAAAGTTTGAATTTCTTAGCAATTAAGGATTTCTTGGCTCTACTCTCTCATCTGCCTTTTTATCTTCATGGTCCCATTCCCTCCCTCTAGGCCAAAATTGGACCACTAACTTTCCATAATGGTCCTGGCACTTGCAAACCCTTTATTTTTCTCATGCTCTTCTCTCTCCCTATAATGTCCCTTTGCCTCCATCTCATCCTGTTGAAATTGAAATTCTTCTTAAAGGCCACACACCACTTCATTTCTTAAATGTTTTCTGATTTCCCCAACTGATACGATGGCTCCCTCTTCTGAACTTTCAGAGCACTCTGTACCGCTCTTGACTCATGTATCATGCTCTGCTTTGTATTGTGTTTGCTTTTAATATATTTGTCTTCCAGTAAATTGAAGTCTCATACTTTTGGGCACCAAACATACATTTATAACTTACACCAAAATGTCTCATACATTTTTTAGCATCAACAATAGACAACACAAATATGCAATCAATATAATGGGATGAACATGCAACTGAATTTTTTAGGAAAAAGGAAATGTACATTTAATTGAGATTATATTTGTCATGTTGATCAAGCTTTATAAATATGGTCTGTAAAAAGGAATATAAAGATAGCTATGAATGACTATAAGCCTCTCACCAGAAAGGTGTTTTTAGCAATAATAGAAGTAAAAAACTGACTCTGGGACTATTAACTTATTTGAAAGCCAACATTATAATAATGAACCATTATTAAATGAGTATTGTATGCTTGGCACTGTGGTTACTACTTTATTGGATTTACATTATTTATTCCTCACAAAATCCTTGAATTACGTGTTCTTGTTATTCTCTTCATTTTCAGTTGAAGAAACACAGGATAAGTTTGGTTGAGTAAACATATTAAAAATTATGTTTTCACAACATCATAGATATCTGTTCTGAGGAATTAGAAGACAAATTTTTCTTCATATATAAATGTATTTAAAAGTTTGTACACATTTATTGCTTTGTGTTGCTCTTCTATGAGCACTCTTGGACTCTACCAGAATCTCACTTTTATTAATTGAAAAAAGTAGGATGGCTTAGTTTTAAGAATTAAAGTTTCAAAGCACAAATCTGGATTAATAAATCTAGGGGTTTTTTTCATAAAATGACCACAGTTATATGTGTTATTAAAAGTGATCAATATTGAAAACCATATCCTTCAGATTTTACTGCTGAGTTGAAGGAGAATGAATTTTTCCACTGAAAGTTGGAGTGAAATTCTTAAGCCACCATCCAGTAAAATACTTATATGTGAATCCAAGTTGTTAGGATAGACTAACTGTTTTTTCTTTTTCTTCTAGACACAGTCTCACTCTGACTCCCAGGCTGGAGTGCACCGACACGATCTCAGCTGACTGCAACCTCCGCCTCCTGGGCTCAAGCAATTCTCATGCTTCAGCCTCCCAAGTAACTGGGATTACAGGCGTGTGCCACTATGCCCAGCTAATTTTTTGTATTTTTTAGTGGAGACAGGGTTTTGCCATGTTGCCCAGGCTGGTCTGGAAATCCTGAGCTCAGGCAATCTACCCACCTTGGCCTCCCAAAGTGCTATAACTTTTCTTTAATTGCTAATTATCTCCTGGAGAAGGGGGTGCTCCTACTGAAAGGCACAGGTATAGACTGTAATGACAAAGCCTGTGTCTGCTTCATGAGTAATATTTGGCTTCACAATCCAAATGGCAGACTCTAGTCCTTCAAAGTCATCAGCCAGAAAGAAGGGGCTAGAATAGCTGATTCTTTGGCAGGCCTTCCACAATAAGAAACTATCCTTTGAACCAGGCAATCAAAGAAGCCTAAGCCCCTGGGTTTAGAACTGGCAGACTACTGGCAGAGCATGTTTTTATCCTTGACAAATTACTTCAAAAATAAACAAAAGAAATTATTCTAATAGATGATGTACAGTATCCCTGGTGAACAAAATTAGATATAATTAATGCAACAGAAAGCTAAATACAATGGGAAATATCATGAGTATCAAAGAGAGAAAAAAACTGTGTGCAAAGCAAGAGGGGTTGTTTATAACTGGGTGACATCAGGAAAATTACTTTAGTAACTGGAATATCAAGAAGAGATCATTTTTATGGAAAAGATACAAACCACAAATTAAAAATGATATGTTACCTCTACATAGAAAAATTCCTGGTCATTTAGTGTTTTTTAAGAAAAAAAATATGAAGCAAAACACTCACTGATCATTCAGGTGAGCAAGTTTAAAGCATTTTAATTCATTTCACTATTATGCTAAATCACTAGCAATAGAATTGTAAGAATCAGTTAAGTAAGAAACTTTTCAAAGTTAGGAACTGTATGTCTAGTGAAAGAATTTTAGTATCTACTGAAGTAATATGTATGATGATTTAAAATCAGCATGCAGCCAGGCGTGGTGGCTCACGCCTGTAATCCCAGCACTTTGGGAGGCCAAGGCAGGCGGATCACAAGGTCAGGAAATCGAGACCATCCTGACTAACACGGTGAAACCCCGTCTCTACTAAAAAATACAAAAAATTAGCCGGGTGTGGTGGCAGGCGCCTGTAGTCTCAGCTACTCGGGAGGCTGAGGCAGGTGAATGGCGTGAACCTGGTAGGTGGAGCTTTCAGTGAGCCGAGAATATGCCACTGCACTCCAGCCTGGGTGACAGAGCCAGACTCCATCTCTAAATAAATAAATAAATAAATAAATAAATAAATAAATAAATAATCAGCATGCACTTAATAAATTCCTGTTGAATAATTTTTTTTTTTTTTATCTTTAGGTTGTGAGTGTAGGAAGTTTATGTTTATAGCTTGAGCCAACACTTCTGACCTTGGTTTCACACAGAAAAATTTAAATTTGGCATTCAGTTTCTCAACTAGAATTTCTAAATGCGTAAAATGGACCTTGGACCTAAGTGTTTATTATCATAATTAGCATAGATGAAAAACAAAGGACTTTAGCTCTGTGGCTCACTTAGCAAATAGTGCAAATCCCATAGTCCAGAAGACCTTGAGTAATGTTTGCTAAAGTGTGTAGCACATTTTACAAAGCAATAACATTTGTGGAAAATCCCTAGCCTCCCGGAATGGAATAAAATTTCCTTCCCTCTATGGTCCACATCTATTTGCAATAGAGAGATATGTATTGATCTATCATGCAGTGAATCTCTCTCTCTCTCTCTGGCCACTATTGATTTCAATTTACCAATTGACAAGGTTCACAGACTTAGTTTTAAATGTGTTGAAAGTATATGTGCTGTCAAAGGACAACTATTTATCAAGGGAGCCTTGAAGCCATTGGATGAAATCAATTTGCCAGTAGCCTGTCACAGTCTACTAAATCTAGCAGAGTCGAAGGAATGTGGAAAAGTTTCAACTGAACAAGCTCTTTCCTCCCCGCCTTGTTATAATATTCTAATGCTCCAACCAATTTCTAGGCATCCACTCTAATTAAATAAACAAGTATCTTCGCTTACTTCACTTACTATGTATACTAAACTGGGCTAACTCTCAGAAAGTGGTGTTCTAATAATGACTGTTGACTCATCTTGGGGCTCCGGGAAATCCATGTCATGTCCATGCTCCAGTTTCTCCATCTATGCAATACATATGGTAGCAGCTGCTCTTTTCACAGTTGCCATCATTCTCATCCTTCTCTAATTCACAGGGAAACACTGAGGATAAGTGAGAAAATGGATTCCACCCCCAAGCAAAAGGACATTTCATTGGTACTCTTAAGAACAAGAGATGAGCTTCTAAACTTATACTTACAGTATACTATGTTATACTTCTATAGCATCCTCTCTATTGCCATACTGTGTGCTCCCTTCGCTACTCCAACATCTGTTAATATCTAATCACAAAAATAGGGAGCCATACTGGCCTCAAAGGGAGTTTTATTTTCTGAATTACTTGGCAGAGAATCAACCCTTCTAATGCTGGTCAGTTCCCTCTTATAATCAACTTTCCAAGTGAACATCAAACTGTTTGCTAAGTGAGTCACAGAGCTAAAGCCTTATTTTTTTCTTATAAAACACTAAGTGACTAGGATTTTTTGGTACATAGAGTTAACATATTATTTTTAATTTGTGGTTTGTGTTTTCAATAAAAATGATGCCCTTGTTCATAACCCAATTATTAAAATAAATTTTCTTAAGTCAGTATAGCTCCCTATTTTTATAATTAGATATTAACAGATGTTAGGGTAGGGAAGAGACACACAAGTGTGGCAACAGAGAGGATGCTATAGAAGTAAAACAAAGCTCATCTCCTTCTTGTTCTTAAGTGAAGTAAACATGATGCTTGTTTATTTAATTAGAGTACATGCCTACAAGTTCACCTGTGACTTGTAAGTAAAACTAAATCCAGACCATCTCTGTTCTTTGTCTTGACTAATAGTATTACCTATCCAAGCACCAATTTTTGTTTCAAGTGTTGCCCTGGAACCTCCCCTGCCCACCTTCAGCCTAGTCAGCACAATTTGCCATTTCTTCTATTACAAAGTCTGTTAAGTCTGTGGCTTCTCTTAATATAATCTGTTATATCTTGTTTAGGCCCTTATTATTTCTTTCCTAAATTATTACAATAGCTACAGATATGAGGAATTGCTCTTGCATTCTATTATTGCTAGAATTATTTTTAAGGCACCAAACTGACCATGTCATTTTCCTACTTACAATCCTCTGATGACTTCTCATCACTTATAGGAGAAAGTCTCAAGGCATTGAAATATAAGTCTCTCTTACCATTTTCAGCTACACTCTCATGACTAAATTCTAGTTACACCATTATACTCCTCCTCTAGGTTAGGGTTCCCAAGAAGACGACCCTGGAACAGGATGGAAGGGCAAGAATTGTATCAGGAAAGTGATTCCAAAAAGCACCAGTAAGGAAGTGTGAAACTGAGAACATCAAGAGAAGAAAGTCAATTAGAGTTGACTAATAAATGATTACTTGTGTGGGCTCAGATGCACACAATTCACCAGCACATACTGGGTGGCCATGTGGAACACACTTCAGAGTTACCCCATCCAAAGAGCAAGGACGCTGGGATATTATTTTTCACTCCCATCTGTCACACTGAGAGCAGCTCCAGAGCACATTCATTTGCCCTCTCCAACACTTCAAGCCTGGCTGTGCAGGTTCGTGTGGTCAGAGGGTCCTTCAGACAGAGCTTAAGGAGCCACCAGCCTGAATATAAGTAGGATACACACTAAAAATGCCTGCTAGCTCACAAATCTGCAAAAATTCCATGCTCTTTCCCACTTCTGGTATGCTTTTCTGCATTTCTGTTCATTTTTAATGCAGTTGTTTCTCTCTCTAGTGTCTTCACCTCACTTTTCTTCCAAGTATAAAGCCCACGTCTCTTGAGACTCTCCACGTATAGCAGGCTTGGACCCTCTGACTTCTGGGCTACATAAGATTCTACTGCAGGATGTAGAGAGAATTGTGTGCAGTAGAAGAGCAGCTACATTACTGTGGATAGTTTTTACTTCCATCCTTTCTCTGTTCAACGTCAATTATTTAGAGTAGATAATGGTAATTTATGTTTGTATCCTCATGAGCTGACTTGCTCCAAGTACCCAATATGTACTCAGTCCTTTGTAAATACCTTAAATAAAAGACATGTGAAAAAATTACTCATGTCTGATTTTCTCAGGAGGTATGCTATTTCCTTGGAATTTAACTTTTTAGAGAATGGTTCATCATATTTTAATGTATTTATTAGTATGTAAAAAGTTATTCAACTCAGGTAGACCCACACCTCCCTTAAATTTCTAACTATGAACCTACATTTTCTGTTTCTTGATGTGATTTTGTGACTGTATTCCTAAGTTCCCATGATGTTTACTTGCTCTTTTATGTCTTACTAGTTGCTGAAATCATTTTAATTAAAGTCATGCCCCTGCATTACAGACCAGTTATGTGGAGTTACCATGCTTATCATAGAATGTGTGCCTGACCATCAAGAAAAGATGGTGTTTGGAGCAAATACAACAAATTCCACCCTCGTCCCATCTTATTTTTGAAAGTGATACTGCAATTAATCTGAAAACTTGACTGTAAGAACAAGATGGATCTAAATAAAAATAGAAATTTTAAAACTTTCTGGTCTAGACCTTTAGTCTAAACAATTTGATACACATTGTGAGTCAGCAAACTTTTCCCATAAAGGACCAGATGGTAAATATTGTAGAACTCTTTTGCAGACATATGACTCTGCTGTTGTAGTATGAAAGCAGTGGTGGGGCAGAGAAAGCTTCCTTCCCAACCTCTGAAAGTTCACTGATGTGGCTGGCAAGACATTAATAGCAGAAAAGGCATATAAATTTATTAACTTGCACATAGACATGTGAATTCCACAAATATGACACCCTCTTTATAGGGGAGAGGGAGATGAGAGAAAGGTAGGCAATTTGAAGGACTCTATATGATTGTTAGGGAAACTGAATAAACTGAAGAGACAGACATGATCTTGTAAGTGATTCTCTTAGGAAACTGAATGGGACCAGCAAATTTTGAGAAGATGAGAGATATAACTGCACCATGGACAAGGGTTTCCTTATTATATAAAGTCTCTCAGGTAATCTCTCAAAGCTGCCCTTGTATGATTAGATGAAAAGTCTATCTGGTCAGGGTGATGACTTTGAGTCCCTTCTCATCTCTGGTGGTTAATCTTTCCCGATTATTTGATGAGATTCCTAGACAGGCAGTCTTAAGACAATTGCATTTGTTTTTAAAAGAAGTGCCCTTGGTCAGTTAAGAAAATTCCAGAGAGTCTTTCCCTGTCCTTAGGGAGAAAAGAAGCAAGAGAAGATTAGAGAGTCCTTGGTTCTGAGGCAGCTTCTAAGGTTTTATAATTTCTTTTAATTCAAAGTGTTCAGCATGCCAAAGTACCACATTTTGGAGTCTCTTTTACTAAACTCCAGGAGTAGTCATAAAAATATATAAATCAGCTGCTTTCTAATAAAACTTTATTTATAGTAACAGGCAGAAGACCAGATGTGGCCCATGGAACATAGTTTAGTTACCCCTGATCAACAGGATTAAAGTAGTCCACTGGTACTCTATCCTCCTCTACAATTTTTCATCTTCAGTATCTGGTGACAAAAAAAAAAATACAAGGCAAGCTAAAAAATAAAATTAATTCAGAGTGAAACAAAAACAGCAAAAAGACAGTAGAAACAGAAACACAGGGTAATTATTTCAATTCTGTAGTCACAAAATGTCTAAAGCCACTCGGAACCTTTATTTTTGAAAAGAGAACTTTTAAACTTAATTTATTTTATCTTATGTATTTATTTTTAGAAGAAAAACTGACTTCTCTCACATCGACGATAATTATCATTTTTCTCTCTGCTTTAAAAACTGCATAAAAAATAAGACTTTTAAAAAACACTTTTGAGGATAATTTTGGTTTAGAATCAATTGTTTGTTTGAAGAGTGAATAAAGCTCATAGAATTTACTTATGAAGCACAAATAGGAAATGTTAAATTGCTAATGAGTGAGGGGGTGTTGCAAATTGTTGCTATAGACAAAAAACTACTGAGGGATTTTTTGATAATCTTAAGTCTAAGGCATGCTAACTTTATTGCTTCAGAAGTGAATAGCATGCACCAAAATCTCCACAATTTATGAAAATAGGGATTAGGTTTCAAGATACTATTTATTTAGGGCATTTTCAGAAATGTACTTCTACAGCTTGTAAATTTAAAAGTTTTCATTGGAGAAGAGCAGTGGCTGGTCAAATTCAAATGTATTAATCTTGCACAGAATAACAAACAGTAATGACAATAGCAAAAGTCCAAAAACAAAACTTTCACTGTTTTTGGAACTTCTCTTAATGAATAAATGTGGCCCAACCACAGGACATTAAAATTCAGAAATTGTTGGATATTGTTTTGGTTCCTCAGGCCAAGATATCTTGCTACATCAATTTGTATGCTCAGAGCCTGCATGAATATAATGAATACAAAGGGGGCATAATTTTTTAAAAGCATGTTATGGTGCTTGTGCCATTTCCCAGGTGATATGCAGGAGCTGAAGCAAAGTGTCAATAATATAAAGCCAGAGGCTCTTGGAAGTCTATCTGTTCAGGAAAGAGTACATTCCACTTGTTGAATTTCTGGTAGTTTATACTTCTTTTTCACCAGAAATTCAACAGTCCAACCGATTTCTAAAACCAAATTAGAATGGCAGTTTCAGACCTCACACATAAGGGAAAAAAAACAACTTTTTCCGGAAGCATCAGTGTAGACATTTTGTTAAGGAATATAGATGTGATCTTTAGAGATAATGTCCTAAAATGCTTGATTGTAAATCATTAACTACAATTATCCCTGGAAATAAGTTTCTTCCAAAGCATAAGAAGCCCATTTTTTTTCAAATTCTGCACACTTTCAATTTGTTAAGGAATGAAAACTTTGGTAGTATTGTGAGAAATTGTTAGAAGGCGAAGCTTTGATGGTTACTTACTTGGCAAAATCTGACCAGAAAAATATTTTGTGGTTGTGTTGAGCAGTGAATGTATCAGGTCCTGGGCTTCTTTTTTTTAACAGGAGATTTTATTATAGCTTCTATCTCATTACTCATCATTAGTTTGTTGAGGTTTTCTATGTCTTCATGATTCATTCTTGGTAAGTTGTATGTGTCCAGGAATTTATTCATTCCTCATAGGTTTTCCGGTTTGTTGGCATATGGTTGTTCATAATAGTCTTTAATGAGTCTTTATATTTCTGAAGTATCAGGTGTTACAGCTCCTTTCTTCTGATTTTATTCATTTGGGTCTTCTCTCTTTTCTTTCTTAGTCTAGCTAAAGGTTCGTCAATTTTATCTGTCTTTTCAAAAAACCAACTTTCCATTTTGTTTATCTTCTGTATTGTGTTTTTATTCTCAATTTTATTCATTTTTTGTCTGGTCTTTATTTTTTCCCTCCTATTAGTTTGGGGTTTGGTTTGTTCTTGCTTTTCTACTGTTTTGAGATTCATTGTTAGGTTGTTTGCTTGCAGTGTTTCTCCTTTTTTGAGGGGTGTTTATTGCTATAAACTTACTTCTCAGTGTTTCTTTTGCCATATGCCATAGATTTTCTTTTTTTTTTTTTTTTAAGAGAATACCAGCATTGGTACAAAATGGTGACATTTTTAATAACAAATTCCAGTAGCAATGCCTTCTGATACTTCTCTCAGGGGGGAAAAAAATGAGGAGGATTGCAAATTTTTGGAGGATTTATGTAATAAGAATAGTAGTGATCTATGCTATTTTTCAATGCAAAATAAATTGACAATAAAATCACAGACACATTTTTCTATTTTTACAAAAGGGATTTTAGATTAGATACAATTAATTCGGCTGGTTAAAAAAGATTCTAAATTCAATCTAAATGTCTGTTTTCTTAGAAAGCTTGTTTTGAAGTGTGAGAGATTGTTCCTCTGGCTTTGTATTTTCAAATAGCTGATCTTCAGGTCCACTGATTCCATACTCTACTTAGTTCATTCCGCTGTTGAGATCCTCCAAAGAGTTCCTCTGTTCAGCAAATGTATTTCTCAGTTCCAAGATTTCTGTTACGTTTGTTTTTTATTATTTCAATCTCTGATAAGTTTCTAAATTGCTTTTCTGTATTACCATGGAGATCACTGAATTTCCTTAAAACTGTTATTTTGTTGCATCTATTTGTATCTTCTCACTTTTCTTCTTTATTAGTCTTGCTAGAGGTCTATCAATTTTGTTGATCTTTTCAAAAAACCAGCTCTTCGGTTCATTGATTTTTTGAAAGGTTTTTTTGTGTCTCTATCTCCTTCAGTTCTGCTCTGATCTTAGTTATTCCTTGCCTTCTGCTAGCTTTTGAATGTGTTTGTTCTTGCTTCTCTAGTTCTTTTAATTGTGATGTTAGGGTGTCAATTTTAGACCTTTCCTGCTTTCTCTTTTGGGCATTTAATGCTATAAATTTCCCTCTACACACTGCTTTAAATGTGTCCCAGAGATTCTGGTATGTTGTATCTGTGTTCGCATTGGTTTCAAAGAACATATTTATTTCTGCTTTCGTTTTGTTATGTACCCAGTAGTCATTCAGGAGCAGGATGTTCAGTTTCCATGTAGTTGAGCGGTTTTGAGTGCCACCAACACCACAGAAATACAAACACCCAATCAGAGAATACTATAAACACCTCTACGCAAATAAACTAGAAAACCTAGAAAAAATGGATAAATTCCTAGACACATACACTCTCCTAAGACGAAACCAGGAAGAAGTTGAATCCCTGAATAGACCTATAACAGGCTCTGAAATTGGGGCAGTAATTAATAGCCTACCAACCAAAAAAGTCCAAGACCAGATGGATTCACAGCTGAATTCTACCAGAGGTACAAAGAAGAGCTTGTACCATTCCTTCCGAAACTATTCCAATCAATAGAAAAAGAGGGAATCCTCCCTAACTCATTTTATGAGGCCAACATCATCCTGATACCAAAGCCTGGCAGAGACACACACAAAAAAAGAGAATTGTAGACCAATATCCCTGATGAACATCAATGCAAAAATCCTCAATAAAATACTGGCAAACCGAATCCAGCAGCACATCAAAAAGCTTATCCACCATGACCGAGTGGGTTTCATCCCTGGGATGCAAGACTGGTTCAACATACACAACTCAATAAATGTAATCCAGTATATAAACAGAACCAAAGACAAAAACCACATGATTATCTCAAGAGATGCAGAAAAGGCCTTTGACAAAATTCAACAGCACTTCATGCTAAAAACTCTCAATAAATTCGGTACTGATGGAACATATCTCAAAATAATAAGAGCTATTTATGACAAACCCACAGCTATTATCATACTGAATGGGCAAAAACTGGAAGCATTCCCTTTGAAAACTGGCACAAGACAGGGATGCCCTCTCTCACCACTCCTATTCAACAAAGTGTTGGAAGTTCTCGCCAGGGCAATCAGGCAGGAGAAAAAAATAAAGGGTATTCAATTAGGAAAAGTGGAATTAAAATTGTCCCTCTTTGCAGATGACATGATTGTATATTTAGAAAACCCCATCGTCTCAGCCCAAAATCTCCTTAAGCTAATAAGCAACTTCAGCAAAGTCTCAGGATACAAAATCAATGTGCAAAAATCACAAGCATTCTTACACACCAATAACAGACAAACAGAGCGCCAAACCATGAGTGAACTCCCATTCACAATTGCTTCAGAGAGAATAAAATACCTAGGAATCCAACTTACAAGGGATGTAAAAGACCTCTTCAAGGAGAACTACAAACCACTCCTCAAGGAAATAAAAGAGGACACAAACCAATAGAATAACATTCCATGCTCATGGATAGGAAGAATCAATATTATGAAAATGGCCATACTGCCCAAGGTAATTTATAGATTCAATGCCATCCTCATTACTACCAATGACTTTCTTCACAGAATTGGAAAAAACTACTTTAAAGTTCATACGGAACCAAAAAACAGCCTGCATTGCCAAGACAGTTTTAAGCCAAAAGAACAAAGCTGGAGGCATCACGCTATCTGACTGCAAACTATACTATAAGGCTACAGTAACCAAAACAGCGTGGTATTGGTACCAAAACAGAGATATAGACCAATGGAACAGAACAGAGTCCTCAGAAATAATACCACACATCTACAGCCATCTGATCTTTGAGAAACCTGACAAAAACAAGAAATGGGGAAAGGATTCCCTATATTAATAAATGGTGCTGGGAAAACTGGCTAGCCATATGTAGAAAGCTGAAACTGGATCCCTTCCTTACAATTTATATGAAAATTAATTCAAGATGGATTGGAGATTTAAATGTTAGACCTAAAACCATAAAAACTCTAGATGAAAACCTAGGCAATACTATTCAGGACATAGGCAAGGGCAAGGACTTCATGTCTAAAACACCAAAAGCAACGGCAACAAAAGCCAAAATTGACAAATGGGATCTCATTAAACTAAAGAGCTTCTGCACAGCAAAAGAAACTACCATCAGAGTGAACAGGCAACCTACAGAATGAAAGAGCATTTTTTCAATCTACTCATCTGACAAAGGGCTAATATCCAGAACCTACAAAGAACTCAAACACATTTATAGGAAAAAAACAAACAACCCCATCAAAAAGTGGGCAAAGGATATGAACACACATTTCTCAAAAGAAGACATTCATACAGCCAACAGACACATGAAAAAATGCTCATCATCACTGGCCATCAGAGAAATGCAAATCAAAACCACAATGAGATACCATCTCACACCAGTTAGAATGGCAATCACTAAAAAGTCAGGAAACAACAGGTGCTGGAGAGGATGTGGAGAAATAGGAACACTTTCACACTGTTGGTGGGACTGTAAACTAGTTCAACCATTGTGGAAAACAGTGTGGCGATTCCTCAAGGATCTAGAACTAGAAATACCATTTGACCCAGCCATCCCATTACTGGATATATACCCAAAGGATTATAAATCATGCTGCTATAAAGACACATGCACATGTATGTTTATTGCGGCACTATTCACAATAGCAAAGACTTGGAACCAACCCAAATGTCCATCAATGACAGACTGGATTAAGAAAATTTGGCACATATATACCATGGAATACTATGCAGCCATAAAAAGGATGCGTTTATGTCCTTTGTAGGGACATGGATGCAGCTGGAAACTATCATTCTCAGCAAACTATCTCAAGAACAGAAAACCAAACACCGCATGTTCTCACTCATGGGTGGGAACTAAACAACGAGAACACTTGGACACAGGAAGGGGAACATCACACACCTGGAGCCTGTCATGGGGTGGGGTTGGGGGAGGGATAGCATGAGGAGATTTACCTAATGTAAATGACGAGTTAATGGGTGCAGCACACCAACATGGCACATGTATACATATGTAACAAACCTGCACATTGTGCACATGTACCCTAGAACTTAAAGTATATTAAAAATTATTTTTTTTAAACCTGTGATTTTGAATTATTGGTCAGAAAGCTCACGAATTGTCATCCCATTAAAATCAGTCACTGGATTTTTGCTTCATCCTTTTCGGGAGGTCATAGTTCTCTAAATGCTGTTGTTTCTTGTGCATCTACATCTGTATCTTTTTATTGAATGATTAGTTGTTTTTCCAGTTTTCTTTGGCTTGTTTTGGTTTTTACTGGATACATTTACTTAGCAAATCTTGGTCATTAGGTTGCTGCCTCCTTTTTGGCTGTAGGTGGTATCTTAAGCCCAGGTTCACCTCAACTCTAGTAAATGGTTAGAGTGCTGCCTGTCCCAAATGGGGGAAGTCCCAAAGGAATTATCCTAGCAGTGTGGAAAGTCTGGATAAGTGTTTGTGTTCAGAGGAACTGCAGAATGTACTTCCTACAGCATGGTGTTGCTAAACAGCCACTTGAATTAGGCACCTCCTTTGGCTGAATTAGGGAAAAGAATTCCGGCCGAGCACGGTGGATCACGCCTGTAATCCCAGCACTTTGGGAGGCCGAGGCGGGCGGATCACGAGATCAGGAGATCAAGACCATCCTGGCTAACACAGTGAAACCCCGTCTCTACTAAAAATATAAAAAACTAGTCGGGCATGGTGGCGGGTACTTGTAGTCCCAGCTATTCGGGAAGCTGAGTCAGGAGAATGGCGTGAACCCGGGAGGCAGAGCTTGTAGTGAGCCGAGATCGCACCACACTCCAGCCTGGGCAACACAGCAGGACTCCATCTGAAAAAAAAAAAAAATTCCAGGGCTGAAAGAATGGGAGTCCTGCCTTCCTCTTTTGTCTATGGCTATCCTTATGGGTATTTCCTTCTTCAGGCAGTCACAATGCTACCTGTGGGAAAAGACGAGGACAGGTCTCCCAGGGAAAGGATGAAGATGGGGAGGCTGGTTGACCACCTCAAGTTCACTTTTTCCAGTGTAGAAACCATGAATTGGGGAAAAAATTTTTCACATACTTGGTGCCAGGTTGAATGAGGGGGCGGGGCATCATGGACGTGGAGGTCCAATTCTCTTACTGTCTACTCAGTTTTTCTACTTCTTTGTGGCCCAGGGAAATTTCTCATCCTCATATTTGAGTTCTGGGTTGTTGCTGACGAAAATCTCAGCACTGTGTATTTGTTTTTGATTTTCTGTGAGGGGAAGTGAAGCTAGTTTGGCCCTACACTGCTATTTTGGAATCAATTTCATGAATGATTGTACTTTTAAAGCACCTACATTTTGGGCTGATTTGTTATACAATAAAAGCAAACTCATGTGCCATTTGAAAGCTTTGCTGACCTTATTATCTATTTTTTTCTAATCTAATGAGATCTAATTTAAGATCTAATTTCTAATTTCATTCTAATTTGAGATCTAATTGAATAAAATTAAAAGACAGATTCCAATGAAGACATTTATGCCCTAACTGATCATTCAGAATTTTAAGGCATCTTGCTATTTAGCAGAGTAAAAATTATTCTAAAAATCCTAAACTGTAGCTGCTTCTAGTTCTGGATGAGTGTAAGACTGGAGTAGGGGAAAAGATAGTACATAAGTATGGAATACCTTATCTCTATATTGCCTTCCTTCCATTTCTAGAGACTAGTGGAATAGGGAAAAGGGAATGGTTGAAATTCTAAAGCTTTTGTCTGTTCTCTGTGAACATCTCAAGTAAAACAGATTTTCTTATGTTCATACTTTGCGATATATGGAAACAAGGAGCAATTATCACAGAAAATAACAATAGGATTTAGAGGTTTGTCAAATACTTCCTTTTTTCAATAACATCACTTAATGCTCACTGCCAGTATTAGTCTAAAAGAGAACTAGATGTTGAAGGTGAGGTTGCTGACAAATAAATGAAGGAATATTATACAAACTCAGTGAGCTAAAGAGAAAATTTAAGGAAAGGCCCCAAATTATTTGGGCATCCCCGAAAGTCCATGCCTGCTAAAAGAGGAGGCAATGGTTCAAATATTATGGTATTACTATTCTTAGTTTATACAGAAACTGAGGCTAAAAGAAGTAAAACAACTTAATAAAAGTTCCTTATCTCACAAATTTCAGACATTACAATTTCAGAACAATCTCTTATACTTCAAAACAAGCTTTCTAAGAAAACAAACATTTAGATTTAATTTAGAATCTGTTTTTGCCAACCTAATTGTATCTAATCTAAAATCCCTTTTCTAAAAATAGAAAAATATGGCTGTGATTTTATTGTCAATTTATTTTGCATTGAAAAATAGCATAAATAACTACTATTCTTGTTACACAAATCCTCCCAAAATTTGCAGTCCTCCTCATTTTTTCCAAGAGAAGTAACAGAAGGCATTGCTACTCAAATTTGTTATTTAAAATGTTGCCATTTTGTACCAACGCTGGTAACGTCTCTTAAAAAAGATTTTGAAATTTGCAGGCTCAACTTACATGTGTCATGCAGTTTCTCTAATCTATAGTTCATATTTAACATAATTTGCTATGAAATATAAGATTCCAGTTGCCTTCCATATTCAATTAATTATTCTTTAAATTGTAAAGTAGATCACACTCTGAAATAAAAACAAGAGAGGAAAGCAAAACAGTATCTATGAGTCCTTGTTATAGGACTAACACCCATCATCCTTTGTAACTTTTTGTTTGTGTTTAGCTTATTTCATCATCACTTTCAGGAAATATACTAAGATTTTCACTTTCTTGACATGAAGTTGACAAAAACTGGATAGGTTAAATTTTTCTGGAAAATGGACATATTAATAAATATCTGTGCCATACTGCTATGGCAACCACGTTTAGAAAACAAGTGCGTTTCCTTGAGAATAAAAATGTCATGTTTGTTGTGTTGCTTAATAATGCCAAACTGTTTGCTAATAATATTCTAGCTAACAGAGAACAAAGAAAGTGACAGAAATTAACTTCTGATAAAGACAATACTGAAGTACTAACTTTGATGTTTTTCACATTTCCAATAGATATTTATTGGGCATCTTTTTATATTCAAGGAACTATAAAGGGGATGCAAGGGCAATAAGACACAGAGTCTCAAGGAGCTCAAAACCTGAAAAGATAGATACATAGTTAACATTAAGATAAGACACAAAGTTAAAAGTACCATTGGAGAAGAATCAGAAAAGAGCTATAAAGGAATTATTTAGGCAGTAAAACTGTTGATTGCTACATGATATTTAGATTAAATGTACTTCAGCGACCCCATGAATGCTTGTGTAAATAGCTAATCCAAAAAGCATATGATGAAATTCTGAAATTTGTCTGCTACTTGTAGCTGCAAAGATGATGTCTCTAGTGAGAATTTTATTCCAGAAATTCACTTCCAAATCATAGTGGAGAAGGTGGAACTTACAGAACAGTGTAAGAAACAAATAATACATAAGTGTGGGATCCCTTATCTGAGTATTTCCCTCCTTCCATTTCTAGAGACTGGTTGGCAGGGAAAAAAGGAAGGACGGAATTCCAAACTTCTGTCTGTTCTCTGGGCTGCTAACAGTTGACACTCAAACTAAAAAAACTTTTTGTATAGCCATTCTCTACAAGCCTAAAGGAACCAAAGGTGATTAGCATAAAGAAGAGAACTTGCCAATCCTTTCTCCAAAAAGCAACAATACGATTGAAAAAAAAAATTTGCAAACAACCATTTCAAGACTTTGAAAATCAATCAAAGCCTTGGTAAAATTGAGAAGCACTTATTCAAGAAAAACTACTAAACCTTCGGCAAAAACAGTGACAGTCTGTAGCTTTCTTGGAGCAAGCTTCTCTGCTGACATTGCCCCAAATTGGTCACCACAGTAGTTCTATAATGGCAGGGCAAGTCAAGAGAGCCGCAGCTTTGCTGCCAGCTCACTAGATTTGGAGCGGAAAGTAGAGAAGCTGGACACTCAGGCATGTGGTCATAAACAGTAGAAATCTCAGTAACAAATAGGGAAGGCCAACTGCATGGCAAACCTGAGGTTGCAGTTCTGATTGGGGCAAACAATGGAATGACAGAGTAGCTAGATATTTAACAGAAAGAGCAAAGTAATAGGATAGACATAGGGAGTCTTGATAAGCATTCCCATATCCTGACAGGTTTAGAAAGCAGGGTTCATTTGCAAGGCTCTATGCATGCACAGAAGAGGTGAGAAAGCGCCCTAG
This sequence comes from Papio anubis, assembly GCF_008728515.1. NCBI lineage: Eukaryota > Metazoa > Chordata > Mammalia > Primates > Cercopithecidae > Papio > Papio anubis. The sequence goes on along the minus strand of NC_044980.1, from coordinate 57,975,794 downwards.
CCATCACTTACCCCTGGCTGAACACCATGAGCACAGGCAGGGGAATTCAAGAGGAACCAATGGAAAGTAGTAGCCTGAGATGTGCATTTATTCTCCAATCCATATACAGATTTCATACGGAGCATGGAAGACTCACTTGATCTCAATGTTTCAATACCATTTCTATTCAATCACTGGCTGAGTTCACAACATTTGGAATCCGGATTTACAAAAAAGAACAAAACAAATTTTGAGCAGAAACATTAGTGAATGCACACTGATGGGGGGAACAGACAATACAGATTTTGTTCAAGTAACTAAAAAAAATTAAATTAGAATCCAGAATTTATATATTATTTAAGATCATTTTTCAACAAAAATTATGTGAGACATGCCAAAAGGTGGAAAGTGTCACTTATACTCATGAAAGTAATAGCCAGTAGACACTATCTTTGGTGGGTAGGGTACAGACATCAGATTTAGCAGATAAAGACTTTAAAGCAGCTATTATAAATATATTCAAGGAAATTTTTCGACCATGTATAAAAAACTTCTTAACAGCCTTATCGACATATAGGGCAAATAATGTATAAATCACCTATTTAGATATACAATTCAGTGTTTTTTCTGTATAGTCACAAACATGGGCAACCATCACCTCAATAGTCAATTTTAGAGTCATTTCATCACCTCAAAAAGAAATGTTGTACCCTTTAGGTATTACCTCCTGTCCCCCAGACTACCCGCCCCCTAGTCCTAAGCATTTTAATCTACTTTCTATCTCTATAAATTTGCCTATTCTGCACATTTCATATAAATGAAATTATATAATATCTGAGGTTTTTGGGGTTTTTTACTGGTTTATTTCACTTAATGTTTTCAGGTTCATCCATGTTTATCTTGGAAGAAAGTATAGATGTTGTACCATGTACTTCTTCATTCCTTTTATGGTCAAAGAATCTTCACTTGTATGGACATTCTGCATTACATTTAACCATTCATCACTTGATCTGCATTTGAGTTGTTTCTATCTTTTGGCTATTATGAATAATACTGCTATAAATATTCATGTACGAGTTTGTGTGTGCATATATGTCAATATTTCTCTCTGGTGTATATCTAGGAGTGCAATTGCTATAACTTCTATGTTTAGTTGTTTATGGTACTGCCAGACTGTTTTCCAAAGTAATGGTACCACTTTGCATTACCATCAGCAGTGTATGAAGATTCTGATTTCTCCCGATGTTCACACACACTTGCTGTTATCTGACTTATTGATTCCAGTCATCCTAATGTGTGTGAAGTTGTATCTCATTGTGGTTTTGATTTGCTCTTCCTCTATGGTTAAGGATGTCAACCATCTTTTCATGTGCATATTGCCCATTTATATATTTTCATTTGTAAAATGCCTGATCAGATACTTTGCCCATTTTTAATTGGGGTATTATGTATTAATAGTTGTATGAGTTATTTATACAGTCTAGAATAAATACTTTATTATATATGTGATTTGCAATTATTGTCTTTTTGGGGGTTGTCTTTTCATGTTCTTAGTGTTTTTATGCAAAAATTTTAGATTTTGGTGAAGTCCGATAAAACTATTTTTTCCTTTGTTTTTCATGCTTTTGGTGTCACATCTAAGAAGCCGTTGTCAAATTCTTTGTCATGAATATTTAACCCTAAGGTTTTTTCTTTAAGTTATATAGTTTTAAATAATACTGTTTAGGTCTTTGATTCATTTTGAGTTAATTTTTTATATGGATAGAGCCCAACTTTATATTTGTGAATACAGATATCCAGTTGTCCCAGCACTATTTTTTGAAAAATAACTGTGGTTTTTTTTGTTTTTTTTTTTGTTTTTTTTTTTTTCTGTTGGATAGTCTTAGCAACGTTGTTGGAAAACAGTTGACCATAGATGTACGGGTTTATTTCTGGACTCTCAGTTCTATTCCACTGATCTATATGTTCATGCCAGTACTACAATATTTTCATTACTCTGGCTCTGTGGTAAGTTTTGAAATCAGGAAGTGTGAGTGCCCCAATTTTGTTTCCTTTTGCCAAAATTATTCTGGGTATTTTGGGTCCATGGCAATTCCATATGAATTTTTTAAATCATCTGGGCAATATTTACAAGAAAGTCAGCTGAGATTCTGATAGGGATTTCACTGAACCTGTAGTTCAATTTGGAAAGCAGAGTTATTCTAACAATATTAAGTGTTCAGATCCATGAACATGGATGTTTTTCCAATTATTTTAATCTTCTTAAATTTTCTTCAGTAACGTTTTATAGTTGTGAATGGTTTTGAACTTCTTTTACTAAATGTATTCCTATTTTACTTCTTGATGCTATTGTAAATGGAATTGCTTTCTGAACTTCATTTTTGGAATCTTATAACTATACAAAAGTACAACAGATTTTTGTACATTGATCTTGTATCCTTCAAGCTTGCTAAACTTGTTTATTCGTTTAATAGTTTTTAAGTAAATTCCTTAGGATTTTCTAGACATAAGATAATATCATCTGCAAATAGAGATAGTTTTACTTCTTTCTTTCTAGTCTCAATGTCTTTTAAAATTTTTTCTCACCTAATCGCCCTGGCTAGACCCTCTAGTACAATACTGAATAGAAGTGATGAAAGTGGCCAATATTTTTTCTGGTCCTAGGGGAAAGCATCCACTGTTTCATTATTAAGTAGGATGTTAGCTGTGGGGGTTTTTGTAGATATTCTGTAGCTGGTTGAGGAAGTTCTCTTCTATTCTTAGTTTAATGAGTATTTTTATTATTAAACTACATTGCCTTTTATAAAATAGATTGAAAGTAAAAGGATGTGAAAGTTATACCCCACAAACTATAACCATAAAAAATTTGAATGGCTATACTAATATCAGATGAAATAACCTTTCATAACTAATATCAGATGAAATAACCTTTCAATTTCAAAAAGAAAATACTAGAGACAAAGAGGAACATTTCATAGTGATAAAGTGTTATTTAATTGGGGAAATATAATAATACTACCACATATATATCTATAAGGGAAGCCCAAAATACATGAGACAAAAATTGCCATAATTGAGAGGAAAAAAAAACAGTAATTCAACAATAACAGCCAAAGACATTAATACCTTGGTTTCAATAATTAATATAACAAAATAGAAAATCAACAAGAATAAAGAAGGCTTAATTAACACCATCAACCAACTTGACCTAACTGAAATCTATGGAACACTTTTCAAACAAGAGCAAAAACACAGTGTTTTCAAGTGAGTATAAAATTTTCTCCAGGGTAAACTACATGCTAGCCCATAATACAAGTCCCAGTGTAAACTATTACAATGCAAATTCCCCAATCACAACAGAATTATATTATAATTAAACAATAGGGAAAAATGAGGAAAGTTCCAAATATTTGCAAATTAAATAATACAATTCTAAATAACACATAGGCTGAAGAAGAAATCACAAGTAGAGTAAGACAATTTTTAATTAAATAGAAAAGAAAACAACAGATAAAAATTTGCAGGATACAACAAAGCAATGCTTAGTGAGAAGTCTCTGGCTTTAAAACCCTATCTTAGAGAAGTAGAACAATCAGAAGTCAATAACCTAAGATTCCACCATTAGAAACTACAAAAATAATAAAAACAAAACACAAAGCAAATAGAAAAGGGAAGCAATAAAGGTTAGAAACCAAGTAGATTAAATAGATATGAGAAAACATTAGATTTCTTTTCCAAAGAATATTGGTTTTATTGATTATGAAGTCAATAAAAAAAAGAACAAAATTAACAAAGACTGACCAAGAAAAAAAGAGAAGGCACAAATTATTAGTATTATGGATGAATTTAGACCCTTAGTTTGCCCCATACACAAACATAACTCAAAATGACTTATAAACCTAAATGTAAGAGCTAAAACAATCAAACTATTATAAGAAAGCATTAGGGAAAATCACGGAGAACTTCTATTAGGCGAAGAGTTAAATGTGACAACAGAGCATGATTTATACAAGAGAATATAGATAAATGAACTCCATCAAAACTGAAAACTTTTGCACTTCAAAATATATTATTAGGAAAAAGAATAGATAAACCCAGAACTGGAAAAAATATTTGCAAATTACATATGCATTAAAGAACTTGTATTCAGAATATACAAAGAACACTTATAACTAAATAATTAGGAGACAAGCAACCCAATTAAAAAAACGAGAGAAGACTTGAATAGATATTTCACTAAAGAAGATATCCTAACGGCTAATAAGTACACAAAAGATGGCCAACAATACAAGTTATTAAGGAAATACAAATTAAAGTTAGATACCACTTTATACCCACTAGAATGACTTTATTCAAAAAGATATCCTATAACAGATGTTAGTGAGAATGAGGGGAAATCGGAACTCTCATGTTTTGTTTGTAGTAATGTCAAACGTTACAACACGTTGGAAAACAGTTTAGTGATATGACAGACTGACTCTGAAGAGATCCCCATACAACCTAGCAATTTCAAGCCTAGGCACATACCCAAAAGAAGTGAAAACATATGTCCCCAAAAACAATATACACAAATGTTTATTGCAGCATTAATAGCCCAATACTGTAAATAATATAATTATTCATCAACTGGTGAGTGGACAAACAAAATGTGGTTTATCCATTCCATAGAGTACTACTCAGCAATTAAAATGAACTGCACTGACACATGAATGAACCTCAAAAACAAATTGCAATTGCAAAAATATGAAGCCAGCCCAAATGCCCATCAATTAGCAAGTGAATAAAGAAAATGTGGTGTATGTATATATGTATATACATGTATATACACACACATACCACATGTGAAATACACACACACACACACACACACACACACACCATGGAATACTACTCAGCCATAAAAAAGAATGAAATAATGGCATTCACAATGACCTAGATGGAATTGGAGACTATTATCCTAAGTGAAGTAACTCAGGAATGGAAAACCAAACATCGTATGTTCTCACTCATATGTGGGAGCTAAGCCATAAGGACGCCAAGATATAGGAATGATACTTTGGACTTTGGGGGCTTGGGGAAAAAGGTCAGGTACACTGTTTAGGTGATGGGTGCACCAAAATCTCAGAAATCACTACTAAGGAACTTATTCATGTAAATAAACACCACCTATTCTCCAAAAACCTATTGAAATATAAAAATTAAAAACTTTTTAAAAATCTTGGTAAAGATCCTACCTCAGGAAGAAATATTTTCATTCCATATCATTGTGTCTTGCTGTGCAACCCCAAAATAAACCTGTAGAGAACCTTCATTATGCCATCAAGAGCCTCCCCAGTCAAAACTGACTGCTCCCAGGCTTAGGCTTCCCTGAGCAGCTAAGAAGAGGAACATCAAGGTGGTCTGGCTACACACCTTGATGGAAAAGTGGAATTTTCAAGCTGGGGCTTAAAGGAAAGGTAGGATTTATAGAGCCTGGAAGGAAGAGCATTATAAGGAAAGGAAGAAAAGACAGGAGCAGGAAAGAATGAGATGGTAATTGAGGAAGTCCAAGTAGTTTGTTTTAGGTGAAATTTTACAGAAGGAAGTCAATCTAAAGGTGAGACTAGTAGGATTATTAAAATGAAGTTGGTCTTTACAGACAGAATCTCTGTGATGATTGTTATTCGTTTCTTCATCACTCAGCAGTATTTACTGGGAACTTTCTACACACAATGTTAAATCATAAGGGTAAAATGTACAGCACATACAACCTCTAGACCAACACAAATATTTAAAAATGGTAGAATTATACATGAGGAGACATTATTTCTAAAAAATACCTCTCCTCTTATATTTTTCACTCTTTCTCCTTATACAAACAGGGAAGAAAATAAGAAGAAAAAAAAATTCACTCTGCAAGATTCTCTAACCCAGAAACCCAAGAAGGAAAGAAAGAGCTGCATGGTGACCCTGACAAGTCCCTTTTTCTCAACCCTCATCTGAAATAGATGCATACTACAAGGTCAGAGACTCCAGTTCCAATCACTGACTTTGCCAACCTGTATTTCTAAAGTGCTTTCTCAGAAGCACTGCAAATGGCTGGTTAAAAAAAAAAAAAAAAAAATCCTTTCCGTGCAATGGGACAAGAAAAACCTAATAATAGAGCCACATGGCATTCCATTCCTTATATAAAAAAAACAAAACTATACTTTTAAAAAAGTCATGATGGAAAAATGATGGTTATTATGCAATATTATAAAAGAGACTCTTCCTGTGCTCTTGTTTCTTTTTTTACTTTGTAGGAGGCACAATGATAATGAGCTTATTTCCTTCAAGCTACAATCAAGATGCTGAAATAAAGGCTACAATATCTTTTGCCTTATATTCTGACATCAGTGAAATCAAGGCAAGTGCTCTGCTTTGGCCAGTGTTTTCGTACTTTCTATTAGCAATTTACACACAAAACACATGCTTTTAGGAGTCCATAAATTATTTCAGAAATTCATCTCTATTTGGAAAGTTAAGCAATTTCAAAGGCAATAGTAGTCACCCATCTATAAGGAAAGCTACACTTGAACTGCTAAATGGAACTGCAGGGATGCATACAGAAATTAGAACTGCCTGCAATGCACAGTTCAGAATAAAGAAAGCCAACAAGGGCCACAATAAAAGTAATTATAGCTCTAAGAAAAGCTTTCAAGGATTTGAAACAGACTCAGAATTTCTGAGTTTAACTGGTTTCTACACAAATATACATATAGTCCATCTGTCTGTATGAACACACGTTCTTCTGTGTTTTGGTTAAACCTTCATTTTATTCCTTGGTTAACTACTACAGATACACTAGAAAGTTTTGTTCTGCTGTGTTAGAATGTCACAGAATGACTAACTCAAACCTAAAATAGAGAACAATGTGAAAGCCTGTGAATGTGACATTCAACTTGAGGGCCACACGGAAAGTGACAATATCAAGTAAGTAGAGGGTGGTGCTAGATATACCCACAAACTGCTGCCATGAGATTACTCAAGTTTTGGTGCCTTAAGGAATTTTCCTAGGCAACCTTTTCTCTGCACTTCATTCTACTTATCTAATTTAGTTCTGCAAATTAAAATTTGCTGAGCTACCTGTAAAGATGCACATTCTCAACCTTAAACAATTCTAGAAATGTGACAGGAGATGGGTAACTTCTGGATCTTTAATATTCCCTTTTGGCTTTGAATAGATGATGCTACTACCCTTATTTTAGGTGTGAGAGAATAGTGGATAAAATGTTGTGTAGACATTCTGAATAATATATAAAGTAGAACTAGAATTATAATAGCATAAAAATAATCACAATATATTTTTAAATAATAAAATAGCAGCAATAATAGTAAGAAAAAGTTTGTGGAAGATTTGGACTGAAAGCAAAATGTCATAATTTGTTGTTTCAAAGATAAGTGCTCACAAAAATTTTCTCCTTGAACAAACTCTTATCAGGCCCCAGTGAACTCTCTACTCACCTAGACTCAGATTTTTGAGCTTCTGTGTTTATCTCTGCATTGCCCAATTCTAGCAAGAATTTTACTAAGTCAGTTTAACCGGAATCCTCTACTCTCATCGCTTGATACTTGATTGGGTTCCTCATCTGCCACCATCCCCCAGGTGATGTCTGATCACCCTGGCCTGCCCTGAGCAAGAATTCTGCTAGGTCAGTTTGCTCAAAATTCCTATTAACCCTGACGTTTTCCCTTAGTAATTTTTCATCAACTAACCCCCACCCAGCACTCTGCCTCTTGACTATAAATTCCCACTTTTCCTTATTATATTTGGGATGGAGCCCAATTTCTTTCTCCCACTGTAAAAATACATTGTGGTGGTCCCTGTTACTATTGTGATGGTCCTGAATAAAGTCTGCCTTACCATTTTTAAAGTGAATGAATTAGTGTTTCCCTTAGCAGTGATGTGCTGTGACTTAAACAGGATCAGATATATCATTGGACCCCGGGACCTGTCACTTAGGACCTTAAGTGTGCGCACCTGTGAAGCCTTTGTCTTTACTTTTTACTGATTGATCACATATCCTTTCTTCAGTCAGACTCCTGAGCCATTCATTGTTCTGAACAATTATCCGTGGAAGCTGGTAAGGACAGATTTCTATTCCTAGGATTCTGAGTATACTGTAGAAACTGAGTTAGTCCCAGACAAACAGAGGACAGCTTTCTGTCTCTCGTGGGGATTATTTCTTGACTCCTGAGCTGAAAGTACTTCTTCTCGGCTTTTTAAGTGGGGATTCTCTCTCTAATTTCTGACATAGACAATTTTTTCTAGCTCTTGGTGGGGCTTTGTTGTTCTGTTTGATCCTGCTCCCTCCAGGGAAACATCTCAGTCTACTGAAACTGCCTTATTGAACCCCTGCTGACTGTATGTTCCACCAACTCTGTCCGTTTCCTTCTCGTTGGCACAATTTTGCTGAGGATAACTGGGAACCTCATTGGTCTCTTTGGGAAACTTAAAATCTCCCTCATCTGAGACCTTTCCATTCCCATTGCTTCTGCTTCTCCTCTAGCCACCTTCAATCTTCCCTTTAGTTTCCTTAAATTGAACCTCTACCCCTTCCATCCAACTCTCCAGGCCTGCCAGGCCTTTCCCTTCTCACTTCAGCCTCAACTTCTCTAAAGTCACTGAAGTGTTAGGCTTCTATCACTATTGGGGGCCCCTAGGGAAGGGACTCAGGGTGCCCCGAAAGCAACTACCAGAGGCTAAAAAGCAGAAAGACTAAGTGAAAACGGACTGAATATTTTATCAAATCAGATGGGCTTTGGAGACATCAAGACAGTTCGTGATTGTCTCCTCAGCCTAAAATATAGTCCACAGCCCTCCCAAAATTACATATCAGGTCGAAACAAAATTTCAAAGGTCTTCTCCATAAATATTGGTAAGAAAATAAAAGTTTTAAAAGCTTACTGAGTAAATAATCTCAATTTGTCCCATTTTGGTCAGAAAAACAATTTGGATAAAAATATAGAGTGGAGAAGAATCAGTGAGTTTCAGACTTGTTTTACTGCTATGTTTTACTGCCCCAGAGCTAAAATTGAAAAATGAACACTGTAAGACCTCTTTTTGCATCTGTCTGTGTTTATGTATGTCTAGGTATGCATGTTAGATCTATGTTATATTTTTCTGCCTCTGGAGGATATCACCAAATTAATTTGTAAAATCCCTTCTTGGAGTTCTAAAATTGGCTTAGAAATAAAAGAGCACTTATATAACTTAAGTATTCCTAAAATTCTCAGAAATATAAAAACTAACACAAATGTTTCCTGAGTTCAAATCTTTGGTAAATAAGTTTAAATACTGTTGTTTAATTTTTTATTTTTACATCTTAACCATTTTTATTTTAATTTATTATTATTATTATACTTTAAGTTCTAGGGTACATGTGCACAACGTGCAAGTTTGTTACATATGTATACATGTGCCATGTTGGTGTGCTGCACCCATTAACTTGTCATTTATATTAGCTATATCTCCTAATGCTATCCCTCTCCCCTCTCCCATCCCCACAATAGGCCCCGGTGTGTGATGTTCCCCTTCCTGTGTCCAAGTGATCTCATTGTTCAGTTCCCACCTGTGAGTGAGAACATGCGGTGTTTGGTTTTCTGTTCTTGTGATAGTTTACTGAGAATGCTGGTTTCCAACAGCATCCATGTCACTACAAAGGACACAAACCCATCCTTTTTTATGGTTGCATAGTATTCCATGGTCTATATGTGCCACATTTTCTTAATCCAGTCTGTCACTGATGGACATTTGGGTTGATTCCAAGTCTTTGCTATTGTGAATAGTGCCACAATAAACATATGTGTGCACATGTCTTTATAGAAGCATGATTTATAATCCTTTGGGTATATATCCAGTAATGGAATGGCTGGGTCATATGGTATTTCTAGTTCTAGATCCTTGAGGAATTGCCACACTGCTTTCCACAATGGTTGAACTAGTTTACAATCCCACCAACAGTATAAAAGTGTTCCTATTTCTCCACATCCTCTCCAGCACCTGTTGTTTCCTGACTTTTTAATGATCACCATTCTAACTGGTGTGAGATGGTATCTCACTGTGGTTTTGATTTGCATTTCTCTGATGGCCAGTGATGATGAGCATTTTTTCATGTGTCTGTTGGCTGTATGAATGTCTTCTTTTGAGAAGTGTCTATTTATATCCTTTGCCCACTTTTTGATGGGGTTGTTTTTTCTTGTAAATTTGTTTGAGTTCTTTGTAGGTTCTGGATATTAGCCCTTTGTCAGATGAGTAGATTGCAAAAATTTTCTCCCATTCTGTAGGTTGCCTGTTCACTCTGATGGTAGTTTCTTTTGCTGTGTAGAAGCCCTTTAGTTTAATGAGATCCCATTTGTCAATTTTGACTTTTGTTGCCGTTGCTTTTGGTGTTTTAGACATGAAGTCCTTGCCCGTGCCTATGTCCTGAATGGTATTCCCTAGGTTTTCTTCTAGGGTTTTTATGGTTTTAGGTCTAACATTTAAGTCTCTAATCCATCTTGAATTAATTTTCATATAAGGAGTAAGGAAAGGATCCAGTTTCAGCTTTCTACTTATGGCTAGCCAATTTTCCCAGCACCATTTATTACATAGGGAATCCTTTCTCCATTTCTTGTTTTTGTCACGTTTCTCAAAGATCAGATGGCTGTAGATGTGTGGTATTATTTCTGAGGACTCTGTTCTGTTCCATTGGTCTATATCTCTGTTTTGGTACCAGTACCACGCTGTTTTGGTTACTGTAGCCTTGTAGAATAGTTTGAAGTCAGGTAGCGTGATGCCTCCAGCTTTGTTCTTTTGGCTTAGGACCGTCTTGGCAATGCGGGGTCTTTTTTGGTTCCATGTGAACTTTAAAGCAGTTTTTTCCAATTCTGTGAAGAAAGTCATTGGTAGCTTAATGGGGATCGCATTGAATCTATAAATTACCTTGGGCAGTATGGCCATTTTCACAATATTGATTCTTCCTATCCATGAGCATGGTATGTTCTTCCATTTGTTTGTGTCCTCTTTTAGTCCACTGAGCAGTGGTTTGTAGTTCTCCTTGAAGAGGTCCTTAATATCCCTTGTAAGTTGGATTCCTGGGTATTTTATTCTCTTCGAAGCTATTGTGAATGGGAATTCATTCACGATTTGGCTCTCTGTCTGTTACTGGTGTATAAGAATGCTTGTGATTTATGAACATTGATTTTGTATCCTGATACTGCTGAAGTTGCTTATCAGCTTAAGGAGATTTTGGACTAAGACGATGAGGTTTTCTAAATATACAATCATGTCATCTGCAAAGAGGGACAATTTGACTTCTTCTTTTCTTAACTGAATACCCTTTCTTCTTTCTCTTGCCTGATTGCCCTAGCCAGAATTTCCAACACTATGTTGAATAGGAGTGGTGAGTGAGGGCATCGCTGTCTCCTGCCAGTTTTCAAAGGGAATGCTTCCCGTTTTTGCCCATTCAGTATGATATTGGCTGTGAGTCTGTCATAAATAGCTCTTGTTATTTCGAGATACGTTCCATCAATACCGAATTTATTGAAAGCTTTTAGCATGAAGGGTGTTGAATTTTGTCAAAGGCCTTTTCTGCATCTCTTGAGATAATCATGTGGTTTTTGTCTTTGGTTCTGTTTATATGCTGGATTACGTTTACTGATTTGCGTATGTTGAACCAGCCTTGCATCCCAGGGATGAAGCCCACTTGATCATGGTGGATAAGCTTTTTGATGTGCTGCTGGATTTGGTTTCCTAGTATTTTATTGACAATTTTTGCATCGATGCTCATCAGGGATATTGGTCTAAAATTCTCTTTTTTTGTGGTGTCTCTGCCAGGCTTTGGTGTCAGGGTGATTCTGGCTTCATAAAATGAGTTAGGGAGGATTCCTTCATTTTCTATTGATTGGAATAGTTTCAGAGGGAATGGTACCAACTCCTCCTTGTACTTCTGCTAGAATTCGGCCTTGAATCCATCTGGTCCTGGACTTTTTTTGGTTGGTAGGCTATTAATTATGGCCTCAATTTCAGAGCCTGCTATTGGTCTATTCAGGGATTCAACTTCTTCCTGGTTTAGTCTTGGGAGAGTGTAAGTGTCCAGGAAATTATCCATTTCTTCCAGGTTTTCTAGTTTATTTGCATAGAGGTGTTTATAGTATTCTCTGATGGTAGTTTGTATTTCTGTGGGCTCGGCGGTGATACCCCTTTATCATTTTTTATTGCATCTATTTGATTCTTCTCTCTTTTTTCTTTATTACTCTTGCTAGCGGTCTATCAGTTTTGTTGATCTTTTCAAAAACAAGCTCCTGGTTTCGTTGATTTTTTGAAGGGTTTTTTTGTGTCTCTATCTCCTTCAGTTCTGCTCTGATCTTAGTCATTTCTTGCCTTCTGCTAGCTTTTGAATGTGTTTGCTCTTGCTTCTCTAGTTCTTTTAATTGTGATGTTAGAGTGTCAATTTTAGATCTTTCCTGCTTTCTCTTGTGGGCATTTAGTGCTATAAATTTCCCTCTACACACTGCTTTAAATGTGTCCCAGAGATTCTGGTATGTTGTATCTTTGTTCTCATTGGTTTCAAAGGACATCTTTATTTCTGCCTTCATTTTGTTAGGTACCCAGGAGTCATTCAGGAGCAGGTTGTTCAGTTTCCATGTAGTTGAGCGGTTTTGATTGAGTTTCTTAGTCCTGAATTCTAGTTTGATTGCACTGTGTTCTGAGAGACAGTTTGTTACAATTTCTGTTTTTGTACATTTGCTGAGGAGTGCTTTACTTCTAAGTATGTGGTCAATTTTGGAATAAGTGCAATGTGGTGTGGAGAAGAATGTATATTCTGTTGATTTGGTGTGGAGACTTCTGTAGATATCTATTAGGTCCTCTTGGTGCAGAGTCGCGTTCAATTCCTGGATATCCCTGTTAACTCTCTGTCTCGTTAATCTGTCTAATGTTGACAGTGGGGTGTTAAAGTCTCTGATTATTATTGTATGGGAGTCTAAGTCTCTTTGTAAGTCTCTGAGGACTTGCTTTATGAATCTGAGTGCTCCTGTATTGGGTGCATATATCTTTAGGATGGTTAGCTCTTCCTGATGAATTGATCCCTTTACCATTATGTAATGGTCTTCTTTTTCTCTTTTGATCTTTGATGGTTTAAAGTCTGTTTTATCAGAGACTAGGATTGCAACCCCTGCTTTTTTTTGTTCTCCATTTGCTTGGTAGATCTTCTTCCATCCCTTTATTTGGAGCCTATGTGTGTCTCTGCATGTGAGATGGGTCTCCTGAATATAGCACACTGATGGATCTTCACTCTTTATCCAATTTGCCAGTCTATGTCTTTTAATTGGACCATTTAGTCCATTTACATTTAAGGTTAAGATTGTTATGTGTGAACTTGATCCTGTCATTATGATATTAGCTGGTTATTTTGCTCATTAGTTGATGCAGTTTCTTCCTAGCCTAAATGGTCTTTACTTTTTGGTATGTTTTTGCAATGGCTGGTACCTGGTGTTCCTTTCCATGTTTAGTACTTCCTTCAGGATCTCTTGTAGAGCAGGCCTGGTGGTGACAAAATCTCTAAGCATTTGCTTGGCTCTAAAGGATTTTATTTCTCCTTCACTTAAGAAACTTAATTTGACTGGATATGAAATTCTTGGTTTAAAATTTTTTTCTTTAAGAATGTTGAATATTGGCCCCCACTCTCTTCTGGCTTGTAGAGTTTCTGCCAAGAGATCTGCTGTTAGTATGATGGGCTTCCCTTTGTGGGTAACCCGACCTTTCTCTCTGGCTGCCCTTAACAGTTTTTCCTTCATTTCAAGTTTGGTACATCTGACAATTATGTGTCTTGGAGTTGCTCTTCTCGAGGAGTATCTTTGTGATGTTCTCTGTATTTCCTTAGTTCGAATGTTGGCCTGCCTTACTAGGTTGGGGAAGTTCTCCTGGATGATATCCTCCAGAGTGTTTTCCAACTTGGTTCCATTTTCCCCATCACTTTCAGGCACACCAATCAGACATAAACTTGGTCTTTTCACATAATCCCATATTTCTTGGAGGCTTTGTTCATTTCTTTTTACTCTTTTTTCTCTACACTTCTCACTTCATTTCATTCATTTGATCTTCAATCACTGATACTCTTTCTTCCAGTTGATTGAGTAGGTTACTGAAGCTTGTGCATTTGTCATGTAGTTCTCGTGTCACAGTTTTCATCTCTATCAGTTCATTTATGGACTTCTCTGCATTGGTTATTCTAGGTATCCATTCTTCCATTCTGTTTTCAAGGTTTTTAGTTTCTTTGCGCTGGTTACATAGTTCCTCCTTTAGCTCTGAGAAGTTTGATCGACTGAAGCCTTCTCTCAACTTGTCAAAGTCATTCTCCGTCCAGCTTTGTTCCATTGCTGGTGATGAGCTGCATTCCTTTGGAGGGGGAGATGCGCTCTGATTGTTTGAATTTCCAGCTTTTCTGCACTGCTTTTTCCCCATCTTTGTGGTTTTATCTGCCTTTGGTCTTTGATGATGGTGACGTACTGATGGGGTTTTGGTGTGTGTGTCCTTTTTCTTTGTTTTCCTTCTAAACAGTCAGGACCCTCAGCTGCAGGTCTGTTGGAGTTTGCTTGAGGTCCACTCCAGATCCTGTTTACCTGGGTATCAGCAGCGGAGGCTGCAGAAGATAGAATATTGCTGAACAGCGAGTGCTGCTATCTGATTCTTGCTCTGGAAGCTTCGTCTCAGAGGTGTACCCAGCCATGTGAGGTGTGAGGTGTTGGTCTGGATCTAGTGGAGGATGTCTCCCAGTTAGGCTACTCAGTGGTCAGGAACCCACTTGAGCAGGCAGTCTGTCCATTCTCGGATCTCAAACTCTGTGCTGGGAGAACCACTGCTCTCTCCAAAGCTGTCTGACAGGGACATTTTTCTGTTTAATTTTTTTAAATAAACAGCTTTGTATTCTGCATTGTCAGCATTAAATATAATATGAGTATACATTTTTATTCTATTTGGGCTTACAAGTCATACAAGGTTAAAAACAGATGACATAGAAATAGCTTTAGGAAAAAAAATAGTTTTAGAAGATGGTTAGCTTCACTGTTATAGTAAGTGTGTCTGAAAATAGTTTCTACAATCTTTTTGGTAACTTGAAACCTAAAGTTACTACTGGCTAATTATGAATATTCAAGGAACATATTATTCCCACATAGAATACTGAAACTTTAATTGCTAAACATAAGTGTATTTACTTTGGCTTTTAAATATTTTACAGAGAAACTTTTTACAGAGATATTTGAGTCTGTTAATAAATATTCTTTTTTATACATTAAAGTATTTATAAGGAAAATGGTACCCATAGAAATTATGAAAAGATGTCTTCATACATTTGCTATTTTGATACAGAATGCTGATGTGTGATAGACTGACCACTTCCCAGTTTTCCTTGTAAAAGGTTACTAATGGTTAAGATTATACTTGATACATGTAACTGAAACTACTAATTATATGGGTGAAGAGAAACAACTTTGAAAAATATGCAAGAACAGTAGGATGTATTTTTATAGGAAGTCATAAGAAGGTCTGAAGGATATGTTTTTATTTAGGAAAAAAGTAAGCAATTTCATGCTAAGGTAGAATTACTGATTGTTCTATAATAAGAAAGAGGAAAATGTGGGGTGAAAAAACCCTGAATGCATATAAGAAAGTTGAGAAAGTTTGTAAAAAAAAAGCAATTTTATGTGTGGTTAAGCTGACTAAACATTTAAGTTAATTTATGTTTTATTAAAAATGAGCTTTAATATCAAAAGTACACCAAGGTAAAACTAGAATTTGGTTTCCTCTTTGTTAAAATAACAAAGTTTTCTGAATTATAGGTGCACTCACAATAAGAAATTGTAAAAGGTTTTTCTTTACCCTTTAAGTAACTTGACTAGGAAACTAAGATTTTGTGCTGTTAATCTTAATCATGTCCTCATTATTTAAGAGAACTGAGACCTCTCACTTTTAAATGAACTAAGGTTTTTACATTTTTGACAATTTTGCCTTCCCAAAATGAAATCCTTAATGAAATCTTCTTTCCTTAAACTGAACTCATTTCCCAGACAGCTCCTGGAAAATTTCAAAGGATTCTCTATTTCATCTTGTAAAATGTTTTTTAAAAATCAATTTATTCAATATATTAAATTGTATTAACAACGTTATCAAATTAGAAGAGATGCTTTAAATTTCCCTAGTTATATTTGTATGGAAAAATATTCTTAATATAAGTATTTTAGAAATTGTATGAAGTTCATAGAAATTTGTCAATAACTTCACTATCCATGACATATTCTGGTATAAAGCTATCAGTAATAATCGTGATTATTTTTGTTGTATGTCAAAGAAAAAAACAAAGTTTCTTGTCAAATAAACTCTCAGCAGATCTTTAACCATCAGCATTTTTTTTTCTTTGTCATCCACAGATAGTTTTTACTTTGATGCTTTCCTGAAATAGCCTGCAAACAAAAATGAAATTTTTTTCTTCCTATGTAATTGCTTCAAAATCTGAACCTCTTACTTATTACTCTTAATTTCATGGCAATATAATTATTTGCATAAGTTCAATAAGAATCTGTTCTTGCAGCAGGACACAATCGCAAAACTTGGTTATTTACGAAGGCTTTCACTGGAATGTCATATTTGAGAATGAGGCATAGAATATGATATGATCAGATAAGATCCGATAAGTTTAAGGAACCACGGTTGACTTTATGAATCCAATGCTTAAAAAGACCTCTTGGAAAAATTGGCCTACTGCCTGGCTTACAGGGTTCTCAACCTTAAAAATAGGTAGTGAAGTTCACTTTCTTGGAGGCCAGACAACCCAAAGATAATTGAAAACCTCAAGATGAGAGGAAATCACCCAGATCTATAGGCACTGGAAGTGAAGTTTGCTGGTGAGTTCCTGGCTTGGCTTCCCAGCTTTGAGAGGCTTTTTAAAGTCTTAATTCCTTTCTTAAGATTCCTTATCAAAACCTTCAGCAAAGCAAACTGAAAAAGACCTATGTAATCAGCTACCATTTTTGGTGGACTTATGAAAATAATTGAGCCAAATCTAATGACACAAGATTTTGCAAACATGAATATTATTTTTGATAGAAATGGGGATGATTATAGACAGAAAGTTTATGTTTCCATGGAAAGCTATAGCACATCATACATCATGGTGGGTACCTGATTATAATCCCGTTCACTGTTTTTCAGCTATTTTTTACCTCTGTAAACTCCATTTTACTTTCTAATTTGTTACGTACATGTAAACTGGATTGAATCCTAAATTTTTCATATCCAGCTACAACCCCCTAGACTAACATTTCCAAATTTTATCCTACCCTCCTGACTTGGCTGAGAACTAAAACAGAATCCCTGCAAGCTGAAGCTGGACAACTTGATATAAACTTTAAAGAAATAACTGTAACAGATCATGTGTAGTTAGTATTTGTGCCTGCGCTATATTGGCCACTCAGAAAATTCACCAAAACAACCAATGTCATCACAGAACAACCAATACCATCACCAAAGACATTCAAAGTGTAAACCAAGAAATTCCTCGGATGGCCACTACCATTCTCACTTCACCATCTAAAAATGCTTTCAGCCCGTTTAAAAATCTTGACCTGCTGCCCTCTGGAGTCAGAAACTGGGTTTGCAACTATTAATCTCTGTTTTTATTTTATTTTCATAGAAACTCCCCTTATTAAATATCTGCCTGTTAGTATCATCCAGCAAATATCTTCTACTACCAATTTCCAATATATAATTCTGCAGACTGTTAATAAACAAAAGATGACTGAATGAGGCATGGACTTTCATTGTTCATTCTTCTTTCCTTGAACAAGAAGGTAATTGAAAGAGTCTCTTCTTGAACAAACTCTGTCTCCTCTGAACTCTCTTCTCAACTAGGCCTTGACTCCTGGGCTTCCATGTTCCTTCTGTATCATCCACTTTTAGCAGGAATATTGCTAATCAGTTTACTCAGAATATCCCACCCTCGATATCTGATCACCCTTGACACTTGGTTAGGCTCATCTTCTACCACCCTCCAGGTGATGTCTGATCACCCTGGCCTGCCTTTAGCAAGAATCCTGTTAGGTCGGTTTAGCCAGAATCCCCTGTTACCCCTGATGCTTCCTTTCAGTAATATTTCAACCACCAACTCCCCTAACTCATCTCTTTGGCTGTACATTTCCTCGTTTTATTGGTGTACTCAGAGTGGAGCCAATCTCTCTCCCCAGTGTAAAACCCCATTGCAGTGGTCCCTACACCTATTGTGATGGTCTGAATAAAGTCTTCCTTAGTGTTCCTGAATAATTAATGTTTTTCTTTAACAGCCCCCACTCAGGGCTGACATGGACTAAATCTGTGTCTTTCACAAAAGTGGGGTACACACTCTGCCCAGGTAACATGCTGATTGGGAGTGGGAAAAATACTATTAAAATCACCTGCTGATGCTTCCTAGGCTCTTACCTCCCAGAGAGCCAAGTGACTCTCTGTGAAGAGATAAACTTTATACTTGATTTTTACAAGCAGAGATGAGAACATTTTATTTACTTTCTGCAAGAACTGAACTTCCAGTGATGAGCATTTAATCTGATGTAGAGCTGTGCAAAGACAATTTTGTTTGTTTATTTTCTTGAGTTTCTAAAAATGTGCCCTTTATAAAAACAGTCTCAGGGTACAAAAACCATCAAACCATATCAGTAAAATACAAGAAAAACAAGCTTCAGTGATTAAAATATATGAATTTACTAAAGCATATTTTAATCGTATCTCAATTCATTTATCATTTAGGATGATTAGAAGTTTCAGGTACAGATGTATGATGGCCAAACAGAATATTTAATGCAGACAATGTGAAAGTGTCTCATTTGAGGAAATTATAAGAGTGTGGTGTTGCATGAAATGGACAAAAAGGCTGACAACATAGCAAAACTGTCCTTAAAAATCACCACCAAGGGCCTAGTAGTCATCTGGGCATACCAGCTAGACTACCCTGAGTCATAATTTGTGCCCTATGCTGGGACAGAACCCAAAACTGTCATTCTTATCTGAGCCTCGTCTAAGTTCCTGTAAAGGTTGGGCTCAAAAAGTAGTTCTGACAGGCAGGACCTACCTCAATAATATTTTTATTTTTTCATTTATTCAACAATTATTTATCAAATATTTATTATGTTCAAAGTTTTCAGAGCTATACAGATAAATAAAACACAGGTTCTGTCCTCCAGGAATACCTGGGCTATGAGTCTGTGGTAAGAAGGTTTTTATCCATCCCCTACATATTCTTTTCCCCACAAATAACTTTCCATGATATTTTTCACTTTAATTGGAATGTGTTTATGTCATTAACACTAAAGTCCTTGTCCCCTGTCCCCCTGTCCCAATTATTATCTTAACTTGTGAACCTCCCTATCAACTCAGTGTACATGTATTGAATATAGGTTAATGTCAGTCTTTTGAAGAAAGAAAAGACACGTAATTATAGACAGGAACGTCTCACACCCAAGAAGCCCAAGTGATACCAATAAAGGAAGACAGTATGTAAAAGTCTTTGATGTGCAGTTTGGGTTAGTGAACATGCCAATGTAGGGTTACTGTATTACTAAGAAACATAAGCCAAAATTTACAACAGCAACAACAATAAAACATTAAAACAGAACCTAGTGATCTTAGATAATACTTGTTTGAAGTAGAGAAAGGGATGCATGAATATGTAACAAAGCACTTAGAGAAGGTAACATGGGGTCACACTTCCACAAATTGAAAGAATCTAACTTTATATCTTTTCATTATTCTCTCTTTGCATTTCCCACATCTCCACAAATCAGATCCCTACCACAGGAATGACTTTCCCCTTTCTCAGTTCTGTTGACACTTTGTAAAACTGGGATAACTGCAAATCCTAACTGGCCAGGAAATAAGTTTCTATGCCATTTTATGACTTTATTTGAACTAAGCGTGTGATACACAAAGCCTTCCTCACGTGCAATTTGACATCAATGGGTAGCTGTAACTGGCCTATCCAGATAAGGGGATGACATTCACAAGAGTAGAGGATGGGAATGGAAGTCTCATCAATAGCCAAATAGGAAGAACCTATGTGGGAATGACTTGGGGGCATTCAGGAAGTCAGCCTCTGAAAACTCAATTCAAGAAGGCAGGGAAAGTATTTGGCCCATGACAGGAAGCCCAATTATAGAATTTTGAAACCATATTCCAGACCTATTTCTCCAGAAGCCATGTAGACACCTCTATGAAAGTCCACTGAAAATTATTACAGATATTCTATTAAACATGGTAGATTGTTCCAAAAAATAATTTGTTTCCTTCAGAAACTTTATTAAAATTAGAATAAAGGAATCAAACCTGTGTGCCCAAAAGGAAAAGAGAAGTAGAGAGTAAATAAGAGTAGACAAGAAAGGTCATCCAAATTTTGCAAGATGGAAAATGGACAAAAGAATAATTGTTGACTTAGGTGAAATTGTACTGCCTGCAATTGTGCACAAGGAGAAGCAAACAGATTCATTTGAAGGATGCTGGAGAAGCAAACCGATTCACTTGTAGGATCCCAGAGAAGCTCAGGATTTGGAATAAACAGGCACACAGAAGTCAAGGACAACACAAAGAGCTGATATCAGACATTATTGAAAGTCTAGTTGGAATCCCAGATACCCTCACCCACTTGAAAGAAAGAAGCAACCATGCCTCCCTTGTTCCTGAAAGAAATTAGTAGATATGAATCTGGAGGACTGAACTGTAGACGCTCCAGGCTCAGCAACACCAGGCAGAAAGCGTATCCGAAAGGTTGCATAACGAATGATGAGGCCTCCCAAATCCCACTCTTCTTGCCCACCATCAGCCACCTTCCTCTACCTATGTCCAGGGACACTGGAGCCCAAGCAGGAGACTAGAAGGTTCTTCTATAGGGAAAAATAAAATCCCCAGAGAGAAGTTCTACATCTCCACCAATAACCAAGCTAATCACCTAAACTATTATGAAACTGTTGAAAATCTGTCCAAACTCACAAAACTTCTAAAAAATTTTAAGTGTCTAACCCTTAACTATGGACAAGTGAAGAGAACAAGACACTTGGAACAGAAAAATAATTCAAGATGAAAGACAGAGAGAAAAACAGACCAAAAAAAAAATCAGAGGCAGACAAAACAGGAGGGAACAATAGAATCTTTTATAGTTCTGTCATTAATATCCTCTGACAGATAGAATGAGAAAGAAAAAGAAAGTGCTATTAAATAGGAAAGTCACAGAATATGAAAGAGCCTTTGAACATTAAGTCTGTGATGGCTCATATAAATTGAGCTTAATGAAGGGATTGGAAGATAAAATCAAGGAAATCTCACAGAATAGATCAGCAAAGACAAAAGATGCACAATAGAAAAGATAAAATAATTGGAGCATCACCCAAAAGGCCCATCATCTGGATGCTAGAAGTTCCAAAAAGAGATGGCAGGAAAAATGAAGAGGAAGGGAAACCTTCAAAGAAAAATTTCCAGAACTGAAGCCCTTGAATATCCTGCTTGAAAGTGTTATCCATATTGTTGCGTGTGAATACAGATCATTCATTCTCACTTCTGAATAGTATCCTGTTTCTACCATTTATTCCTTAACATATATGCATGCAAAACTTTTGTTAAACAATAAAAGTTTCTATTAAAGAAAAATGTAAGCAAGCTATCAAATTCTTATTTTTAAACTATCTTTTCAGCCAATGATCGCTTTAAATAAACGATATTTTTTTACAGAAATAGTTGGAGCTTCCTTTTTTCCCTTTACATTTTTTAGGAAACTGTAAATTCCATTAAATTCTGTGTTAACAATATAGTTAATGTGAAATATTTTAGTGAGACTTTGCCACTATTTACAAAAACAATGCAGATGAAGCAGTAATGAAAATATTTTGTAAATTGCCAATACAGCACAAGAGGTAGAAATGAATGGAAGATCTCTTTAAAAAGAGGCTGCAAGCTTCTTAACTCAGCCTTCAAAGCTGTCTAAGACCTTGCACTACCTACCTTTTCAGTTTATACCCTACCACATAGTAGATTTCTCTGCTCTAGTCACTCCAAGTATAACTTCCAACCCTCAGCTTTGTGTCTTTCTCTCTTCCTTTGTCCCCATTCAAAAATGTTCTTTCCATTTCTTGCTGCCTAGCAAATTAAATCTATTTATAATTCATAGAGAATTTCAAATGCTGTTTTCCAAATGGTTACTTTTCTAATCATTCCAACCGTAGTAAACATTACCAATGTCACCTTGTGCGCTTTTACAAAAGAGACTCCTGGGCACAATTACCATCTAGGTGAAATCTATGTTAAAAGAAAAAGGGATAGAGAAACAGACAGATAGAGGTAAGCTTTCCTGATGCCTCTGATAACAGTTATATTTAGGTTCCATTGGTCAAAGCTACCTATTCATTAATTAGCATACACATACTACTTGTAATTAATGTCAGCCTGATGCCTCTTTTAGGCTAAAGTATAAGTTCCATGAGTTCAGGGCTCATTTCTCAATACATCAACTCCTGTATAGTCACAGTGTGATCAAAGCATCAATTCAGTGGTGATTGCTTTTAACAAAAAAAAAAAAGTGTTTTCTTCTTATTGAGGAAGCCAATCTCTGGGCACAAATATAATCAGGTTTTCTAAATGATATGGAAGGGGGGCACGACCTTCATTACTTAGAGAATTTCTCTGACCATCTTAATCATCTTTGTGGGAGCCATCACAGAGTATTCTGTGTGGCTACAGATTATGCTTTATTTCTCCTTCTGGTATATTCACCATGTATGCAGTGCCTATGTCAACACTATTTTTTCTAATTTCTACATAAAAACAAGTTGCCATGATTATGGAGAACTTGTATTTTATGAAATAAAGACATCAGAGCCTACGAATTTTAATGTAAAAATGTAAATGTAAGTGCAAACACAGACACACAAATCCTGAAGTGCTTTTCCTCTTGGGGCCTAATCAAAATCACCCTTTTCAAACAGTGTTGTCACTGATGTAAATCTCATCCTAGCTAAATTTAACATATTGGATTATTTGATGCAAACCAAGATTTGGATCAGTTTTTCATTTTAATAAGTAGAAACAACTTGCTCAAACCTTGATATCAAACCCAAAGTGTACTTTTTTATAGATAAGCCACAAAATTGCTTTAAAAAATGTTTCCCTGGGCACATTTCAAAAAATAGCTCATGTTTTAAGTAGCAAGACAACAATATTTCAAAGTTGAATCATGTTGATTCTTAATGTATTATAAAGCCCTGTAATGCTTTGGGTAAATATGTTGACTAGTTCCCCAGACTTCAATTATATCCCTTTAAAAATAGCTTAACCCCTTGAAACCAGAAGCACAGATAATTAGAATTAAAACATCATGCCTATTTATGTGAATTACCTGTAGTCTTCAAAATGTAAAAGTAGTTAAGTTAATGCTTGCTATACATGACTCTCAATTTATTATATACCTTCTTGTATTTTTCATGTGAGCATGCTTATTGGTCACAATTTTTTCTGGTGGCTGGTCGAGAGATGCTACAAATCATCCATAGTATATATGTTGTAGAATTCTTGATTTGTGAATCGCTAATAATGAGTCCTAAGTTGTAATTTTGAGACTATATTCAAAAATGATGAACTAGAAATAATAATTAACCAATATGTCATTCATATTTAAGCTTATATTTAAGCTAATCTGACAACTTTTTGCATCAGAAGCCAACGAAAGCAACAGATTACATGTTAGTGTGTTAATATGCCCTCATTACATAGCAAATATTACTCAATACTGGTTAGATGAAGAATGAATTGCTTAATTTATTTCCCAATAACACAATCAGCTTGTTTTACCACTCTTATTCAAGGATATGCTTAAGGACAAAAATCCTTCATTACAATTAAGGATTTATCATTTATCATTAGAGGCAGAAGCACTCAACTTCACTATACATGCCTAGAGGCCCAGCCTAGTAGAGAAGGGGGAGAGAGAGAAATAATCCATAATAAAAGAGTAATAAGCCATTGGAAATAAGATAATTTAAATGGGTATAGTTGCACTTGTATTTTGCAGTTGGAATTAGCAAGTAATTAATCTATGTATCATGAAATTTTACCTGGAGTAGATTAACAGCCTCAACAATAATAATGTACTAAGTGATTATTTTATGCCAAGAACTATATTAGGAGCTTTACGTAAACCTCTCATTTGTTATTTACATAAATTCTGTTTTAAAAGATAGTATTAATATCTGACAACAAACTCTTCCAAGTGAGGAAATGTATTTAAAACTTGAAGTAATATATTCAGCAAATTGGTAGTTAAAGCATAGCTAGCTCCTCTTAGCCCTAGTCTTTTCCACAACCTCAGATGCAGTACAATGTACAAGACAAGGAAATTAGGATTGCAGTTACCTAGAATGTAGTTAAGGGTACTTGGCTCTACCACTTACTAATATAACACTGCTGAACATGTTACTTAACCTTTCTGAGACTATACTTCCTTGTTTATAAAACTTTGCCCTGGGTCTGTTATGTTTCAAGGTGTTTGATAAACTCAATTCAAAATCTGAAACATGGCAAACACTCAATTGTGGCAAGTGTCACTTATGATACAGGATTTTACATTTCTGTATGTATAAAGTGGAAGTCTATTATGCTTTATGTGCATTTTCAGAGTTCCCTAAAAGATCTTAAAAATCACACCAGAGTAGAACAGAGATCTATGTCTCTCCCACAAGTAGCCAATCTCTTTATGGCCAGCATCCTCTGAAGTGACTTGGCATAACAGATTGGCCCAATAGGGACAGAAGTGCCTAAATGTCAATAACATCAATAACATCCCTTATGCTAGGCAATTTGAATATAAAAACCTTAGAAAGAATCAGAAGTTGATGGCAGTGGGCATAATCTCAAATATATACTTAGAAAGGGCAATACACAGAAGCCATGAGTAAATCAGAGGCCATAAAGGAAAGTATCCTTAATTGGCTGGTACCACCTGAAGTGTCCCTGATCATTAAAACTTGAAACAGCCTAACTCATTCAGAGTATATTTGGTGTCAGAATGACAAGCAAGGGGACCAAGTGAACATAGCTGATAAAAGAAAAAGAAAAAGAAAACAAAACAAAACAAAACACCAAACACCTAACTGCTATATTGAAGCACATTTCCCAAACTGAAAAGAATATGATGAGAAATACAATATCCATCTGATTATTTAGGGAGAAAAAATGATTAACAGCAAAAGGAATACCTAGTCTTCTCCCTTAGGACTAAGCAAGTCTCTTCATAGGATTATGCATTAAAAGGACAACTGCAACAACAGTAAAGAACAAGATTGAAAGAATCCACTCACCTCATCAGCCACTTCCATCCAAACTGTGCTCGTTGACGAATAACTGCAAAATGTCACAAGAAGCATTTAATTAAGCTGATAATGGCTGTTCCTGTTAGCTTAGTCTATAATTATTCTTTATTTCCTTAACATAAACAAATTAGCTGTAATAGAATGTAAGACAGTGTTTTTAATCTCCACAGGACTTCTAATTTGTAGCCTTTTCAGTTGCTGATAAATCAAAACTGCCAAGAAAACATGCTCTCAACCCCATGCATCTGCCCCTGTAGTGCTCTTCTGGCCCTGAATATCTATTAATTTACTTTCCTGACACTGGGACAATTTTTTCCTTTGTCTTTAAAGGGATAATTTCACTTTCTGAACATGTGGTACAACTCTAAGATACCAGTATAATTTTGATGATTTCATGGATATATTAGAAAATTCCCAGGTTTAAGGCAATTATTTTCTTAATTTCTTAATGTGATTGAAAGATAAGACACAAATTAGAGTTTGGAAATATCTTTCTCTGTCAACTAGCTTAAAATGGTAAGTTGCTACTGGCATCTAGACATAATTAATGGGGATATCATATCTGTCTGCAAATATGAAAAAGCCATTCAAATGAGAGACAGGAACAATTGAAAACATTCCCATCTATGAAATAGGATGAGTTTAAAGTGTTGGTTTTTTTGTTTCCTGAATATCAAGGCATTATTCCTCATACAGGCTATTGTTACCTCTGCCCCAAAAAGTGGGTCATCAAACACAGGATACCATGGCTGATACACGGCAAACAACAAAGGACAAACACATTCAACTCTCTCCAGCCAACCCTTATTCCCAGTACATCCAATGTGTGCTCTTTTGTTGGTGTTTCTATTAAATGACATGGACCTGGAAGGGGGATTGTCTAGGTAGAACAATTTTGACAGTGGTCTCAACTAATTACTCCACAGTGGATATTAGTCTCTTATCCTAAAGCAGCACAATGGGCTGGCCCCTGTATTTAAAAATATATATACTGTAACCTGAAGAAAAATTAATTTTATAATGCAAAGGTAATCTAGCAATGTAATTTTAAGAATTAGTTTCAGTGTATTTCTGTATCAAGCGGCTCACTGTAGCTGCTCATCAAAACCTTCTCTTTTGCTTCCTAAAATGCATCTTCCTCATATTATCGCATGTCCTTCCTACAAACCACTGACTTTAAGCTTTCTTGATATGACCTAAATGCTTATCTTTCAGAAGTCACTTGGAGACAACTAATGTGTTATGGAGATGAAAATAATGTGTTTCTGAGACAAACCAGTGAAAAGTAGCATCACGGTAGGCAGTCTCTTCCCTAGGCAAACATGTCAGAGAAACATCTTTTATCAACCCTAAATCAGCCCTTGGGTAACTCAAAGGCAGATTCCAATGTCTTTCTCTGTTCCTTCTGAGTTCTTTTTTGAGGCGTCAGAGGTCCTACTCTAAGTCATTGCTTTAGGAGTCCCTCTGCTTTTCAGTAATCCTTCAGAAATTGGAGGCTTTGGATAGTGTATATCAGAATCACAAAGATCAACAGGAAAGACTTCCAGAATCTTTATAATAATGACTTTTAATACTTCAAGGTACTTTTTTTTTTTTTTTTCCAAAATGAAATGACCTTTCTCCACTGTTTAGCTGTGTTCATTCAGATGTATTCCTGGGATATTTAAATATTTCAGCTCAATTTGATTGAATTCTAGAACAGCAAAAGAACCGGTAAACCTTCAGAATCATTAAAGGTCAACAACAACAACAACAAAAAACTTCAGAGTAGGAAGGAGGAGGGATGATATCTAAATATTAATGTTCTTAGAATCTGGTGTCATGTTTCATTCTCTTCTTCTCTGGTCCACAGCTTCGTGTGCCACATGAATGAGGAAATGCATGCTCGCTGCCTGAACATACTAGCCTTCATGTCAACATTTTGCAGTAGGAAAGTGTTGATATTTTTCTTAATACAGTGACATTTTCCCTGGGGAAGGTTTTAATTCAATACATTGGGAGTAAAGGTTCTAAGTTTATTGCCCTTTTTGTTATAACTTTGTTTTTTCAAGATCTCCTTCCAGTCTAGAGGGAGAGTTCAACGTTAGATAATATCTGAATATTACATAAAAACTCCTTCTGTCTCCATTTCACACAAGCTGGTGAGCAAAGCTAAAAGCAATCTATTTGCTGGGAACCAGTGAAAAACAATGTTTAAGTTTAAGCAAATTATGTGATACTGGTTATTGTAACATCACAACTGTAGAGGTGGGCTCCATAGTATCTGCAGAGATAGGCCCAAATTTATCCATCTCTTCAATCTCTATAGATTTCTACATGCTTCTGACTGGCAATGCTTTATGACAAATTACGACCATCATTCCAAATAAGCAGTTGTTTCTATTTTTTATATATCAAACTCATGTATTTTTTTATTCGCCTTGACTTTTAGAAACCTAAGCTATTAATTCAAGGACAATCCTTGCGTCACTGCAAGGACTGATACAGCTTTTAAAACAGACAATGTTGCTCAGTTTTAGTTGCAAATTTAATTTGTTCATCCATGGTGATTTCCAGGAGGCTTCATAGCTAGGCTTTATTGGGAGACGAAGCCTCCCTTTACATATCAAAGCCCTAAAGTGCTTCATGTCCATTGAGTTTTATAAATATTACTTTTGAAAGGATAGATAATATGACAAAAGGAAATGTTGCCATCTGAGAGGAAGAGGAAGTAGAATATCTTTGGGAATTGGAAAGAGAGACGTGGAGAGATTAAGACAGGGAAATTTGATCTCTGGGTTTCTGAACACAGCGTTGAGAAAAAAAAATCTGAAAAACGGTCAGATTTTCAAGCTGGTGGTAAGCTTCCTCACTGCTTCCAATATGGCACAGAACGAGACAGTCACAGGATAGAAATGGGTCTGGGTAGACCATGATGGGAGATTGGACCCAAGTCTCTTTGATCTTCTGTATGACGTTAAAATAATCCAGATGTTCTCACATGTCCATAGGTGGTTGTGGGAGATGTTTCATCACAACGAGGAACAAAAGTTGCATTGGAGCAGAAAGACAAAACACTCAAATGCTAGATTTTAAAAATGATGCTGCAGCCAGGCCTCCAAGGTTCAATCAAGCCTTCAGGAAAACTCAGTGTGGAGCTCCATTAGGCCTTGGCTTCGTGAAAAGATCAAGCTAGAAGATATGCGAGCCCAGGCTGTGCTGCAGTGGCTGCAATAAGACTCAGCCAGAGCCCACGGAGAGCACTAACGTGACCCAGACTCCCTTGCCATGGTAAGGCTGCTTCCTACAAGCCTTCTCCACAGTTGGAGAAAAAAGAGGCATAAAGGAGAAGAGAGATGGAAGAAATTCAGAGAGGCTGAGGGTTTATACCATAATGTTTAGTCAGAGGGAAATAGATGGCTAAAGGATAGAAGAAAGTTACCTCAAATTGGCAAGCTTTCCTTTTTCTTCTACTCATATCAGATAAGGGCTTCATAAAGAATTATATGGGAAGTTACATTTTTGCTCACTGTACCATATAAATAATGCCCACCTCTCTAAAATTGTAGTTTGCATTCATATCAGCTTATATTTATGAATTTTCTATTAGGTATAATAACAATTACACCTCCCTCTGTGGTGCCTGTCATGTCAGTCTGCAGGGAAACCTCTCTGTTTCTGTCCTTTCTCTCTCTCTTTCCCCTATTAGTAATCAAACCCACTCTTTCTGCCTGATATAACTGCAGTCATGTGCTGCTTAACCATAGGGATATGTTCTGAGAAATGCATCGTTAGGTGATTTTTGTCCTTATGTGAACACAGTGTACTTGCACAAATGTAGATGGCATAGCCTACCACACACCTAGGCTGTACGGTATAGCCTGTATCTCTTAGGCTACAAACCTGTACAGCATGTTGCTATACTGAATACTATAGACAAATGTAACACAATAAAAAGTATTTGTGTATCTAACCACAGAAAAAAAAGGTACAGTAAAAATACTGTATTATTAACTTATGGACCACCATTATATATGGGATCTATCATTGAAATGGCATTATGCAGCACTTGACTATATTTTTAAATCTTTCCATTTTCCTCCATCTCCACTGTCACACACATGAATAATAATTATAAGAGATTTCCAACTGGTCTTGATCTCCCTGCTTCCAAATTTTTTCCAAATCCATTTTCTCCTAATTTGTAGCTAACACAATTCCATTTGTTTCATTCTTTATACACTGTGTCTAAAATAATCCATCAATATCCAGATCCACTCCATTACTTCCTTATGTGAAATCCAATAGTTCTTTATTTTCCTGAGGATAAACCCATGCATATTTAAATGCAGTATCAGCCAGGGCACCAATGAGAAAGATATAACATATAAAATTCAGGTGAATTTTATAAATCGTGGATGGGATGCAGGGAAACCATAATGAACAGCATGGTGGAATTATACCATGTCAGTCTGGCTAAATCAGAACCACATTTCCCCCCAGGTTTTTGTTTGTTTGTTTGTTTGTTTGTTTTTTACTGTATGGCTCTGGATTGAAGTTGACCAGAAGAGAAAATTATTTTGAGATTTGAAGGTAAGAGTGAGGCAGGGGTCATTACAATCTGCAAGTAGGTGTTTTAGAGTATTAAAGGACAGATAGAGAGATGAAAATGGAGCCCGCTTGTTTGCTCTCCCTGCCCCATGTCCAGTTCTGCTGCTGACCAACTCCTGACCCTTCTGACCAACAGCGACCCCAGTCTCACCACAGGTGAAGACTTCTTCACCAGCTCTCTTTCATTGTCCCCAGGCCAGCAGCTTAATGTGACTAACTTCACAGATTCTCTGGCAAGTTCTAACTTAGCTCCCTCTGCCGGTGCTTCAAAAGGCTTATTTGTGACATTTCTCTGATCCTCCAATTCTCCTCATTAGACCATTATTTCCCCCCAGATTCTCCCACAGTTGTGTAAAGTCTTATTTCTGTAATAATTCTTTATTCCACAATAACATAGAAATTCTGCTTCCCTGATTTGCCAATAGTGTAGTAGTCCAGGACTATTGTTATCCCTAAGTTGAAAGGAGAAAAGGAGAGAATCATGTGGGACCTTGAATGTGGAACAAAGCTACTTTAAGGTGGCTCCATAGGAAGGACAGTGGGGAAGAAAATACCCTGATTTTATTCTCCTCCCCTCTCCCGGTTTACGGCCTGGGCTCCTCATTGACAGAACACAACCAGAACCCACCATTGACATAATCCACACGTGTCAGCCTCTGGCAGAGAGCAGGGCATGTGGAATCTGGAAGATATCCAGCATACAGAGCTCACGTGACCCACCAGACCTTTCTACCATCACTCACCATCATTTTCTCACACTCTAGATGCTACAGCCACTCTGACTGTCTTTTACATCCTAGAATCTTCCATATTTTTACTTTGTTGGGGACATTAGCACATAGTGTTCTCTCTGCATGTACTATTCTTTCCTTGCCCCTTCTCCCTCAGTTGAGTAATTCTCAGCTACCCTTCAGGTACCAGTTGAACATCACTTTGGTATAGAGCCATCTCTAGGTATCTTGGTTAAATTATACGTCTTTATGTGGACTTCTGTACCACCCTGAGCTCTCCCTATAATATTTTATATCACACTTTATTTTATTAATGATAATGTCTTTCTTGACAGAACATAAACTGTCCTATCAGGTATATGTTGTTGTAAATACGCCATGTATGCATTGTTTACGGTTGTAACCCAAAGTATAGCATCATGCCAGACACTTAGTAGGCACTCAATATTTGCTAAATGAGAAAATGAAAATAATGTGGACTACAATTCTACTACTAACCAGGTGAAGACAATAAGGCCCAGAATTTTTGTAATTGTAGAGTTTATGCCTAAATCTCAAGAGGGAGACCACTGGCAACATATGGTGCCCATGGCCTTTCTCTATAGTGGAATTGCAGGGTGTGCTGGGAGCCTATGATCCTGAGAGTACTGCCTTTCTCTGAGAGGGAAATAAAAATGAAACAAATAGTGACCACTGTTTCCTTAACAACCAAGTTTCAGATTACATTGGAACTTTCCACCTCCGAGTAGGATAAATTTAGGCTACTAGATGGACTCCTCTGCAGAAAGCTACTTAAAACTTTGATAGACATTTAAAAAGCAACCATCTGAAGGTACTGGAGAATGAACAGAACACATCATATCTGATAGGAAGTATACACTCTCATGGAGTCAGGGAAAGGGTATGTTCCACAAGTTAGTTCCCATCTTTTCTGGCTTTTAGCCTGAGGCTAAGTGCATCTCACATGTAGCATACAGTGTTGAGAGGGGCTCACATGGGAAAATGTGCAGTCTTTCTGGTCTGGAGAACCGAAAAGTAAAGCCAGACAATGGCAAATATTGAAGAAGTGTGAAAATTCTGGAAGGGTAAAAACCAGAGAAAGGATCCCCAATCTCCTCTGCCCATATCTCCAACTGACCCTGAATACACTCAAAGCAGAACAGACTCAATGCAGCTCAAAGACAAAAGATCTAAATCAAGATCAGAGCTGATGCCTATGCAACAGACTTTACAGTTCAAATCTAACCAAGATAACTACCTGCTGAAAAATAAAATAACCTTCATTACAAAAAAATAACAAAATCCAGAATCTCTACAACTTAACTTTTATGCATTGAATATAATTCAAAATTGTCCAATGTTAAAAAAAGAAAATAGAATGCATTTTTAAGAGAATATCAATAAAATTTGACCCTGATATAAACAAGATGCTGAAACATACAAGATTTAAAAATGACTTTTATAATTGTCATCAGTTAACTAAAACACAATATTTTCTCAATGAATGAAAATATCAGTAAAGAAAGAGGAAACTACCCAAGATAAAGAAAAGGAGGATAAAAGATTGGGGTTGAGGAGACAGACTAGGGAACCAATCAGATGATATCTAATGGTCTAATATGCATGTAATTGAAATACAAGAATGGGGAGAGACAGCATGAGGCATAAAAATTTATTTGAAATATAATAGTTAAGAATTTCTCAATTTGACAAAATATAGATATTTTCCAAAATAAGATGCTATCTGAATTCTAGATATTAAGGATATTTTCTTTCAAGAATAAGGCAAATCAAAGACATTTTTAGGTAAAAGAAAACTAAGAAGAGTTGTTGCCAGTACATTTGCACTAACAAAAAATGCTACAGGAAATTATTCAAGTTGTAGGGAAATTATATAGGGTAGAAACATGGATACTCTGAAAAGAATAAAAGGAAAGGACTTAATTCTGCCAGCAACTAGAATGAGCAAGGAAATAGATTCCTCTAGTGTCTCCCAAAAAGAATTCAGTCCTGCCAACAGTTTGATTTTAGCTCAGTAAGATCCATGTCAGATTTCTGACCTACAAAACTGGGGGATAATATATAATTATTTTAAGCTGCTAGTTTGTGGGAATTTGCTATGGCAGGAATAGAAAACTAATAGAGGAGTGCTTGGATAAATATTAACCTTGCTCATGTTTTGAATGGAAAATTCTGAGGTGAAATGTATACTGCTTTTCAAAGGGTACGCAACAGAACTGAGCCCTAGTTTCCCACAACAGTAACCAGTTCAATGATACAACTTTGAATACACTTTCCCTTCCGCCTTGATTTATTCATCTCAGGCCCCCAACTTTGAGTCTCTAGACTCACATTCCAAAGTAAGCTATTTGGAAAGCCAGCCTTTGTCTCAACTTCTGCTTCTAGGGATGCTCAGGCTAAGACAGTTATCCTAGAAGTGGCCTTTGCCAGCAAATCTTCAGACTGGTAGGGTCCCCAGGTTAGGATCCTTGATGATTCTGGATGATTTTCAGGTCACTGGCAGTCAGGACCCCAGTGCCATTGCTTGGGGAAGTGGTGATAATAGATGGTTGAAGTAGCATTATAATGACTAACGCTCTAACCTATGGTGGACTGGGACAGGTTGTAGGTGAAAGAGAAGCATTGGTTTATGATGTAGGCATAGCTCTTGAAAGGTTTGTGGGTCAATGGTAATTATGAGCTCTGTAGAACTGGCTGCCTTAACTGCTTTTAGAGTCTTGGGAAAAAAAAAAAAAAAAAAAAAGACAGGCTCAAGCTACACAACTCAATTCGAAGCACACTAGGAAAGTCAGAAAGCCTTCATGGCTACATCTAAGGCCCTCTTAGGCTCAGGGTTCAACAGTACAGGTGGCACACTTACAAGGAGATGCAATATATTCAGCAGGACTCCTGCGCCAAAACCAGGGCCCTAATAGAGAAAGTGATACCTAAAAAAGTACACTTGCTTGAAGGAACCTTAGACACACGAACCCCCGGGTTCATAGTAGCAAATACCCGCTTCTTGCTTAAAAGAAATCTCCCCTTGCCTGGGTATCCTGCAAAGACCTCACCTGAGACAGGTGCCTTATAAGATGATGTCTTTTCTATCTCCACCTGCAAAATACTAGCTTCAACTTGAGATATCTCTTTTGTAGGACATTTTTGAAAATTTCAAGAAGCCACAAACACATCAACATTTTGAATTTGTATGAAGCTAAGAACATATATCTTTCTTTGAAAAAGAGTTTTGTTTCATAAAGAGAAGAGTGCAGTGAGAAACAGAAAAGAAAGAAATATAAAAGATGTAGGTGCTAACGTCATTTAAAATCAATGTATAACCTACAATTGTTATGTCTATAAACATTACTGTTTAGTTTTTACAAGGATTTTTTAGGCAGGAAATGCTATTTGATTTTTGTAAGCACTGTCAATGAACAACAATATTTAATGCAGGACTTAAGGCAAATAGGAAAAAAAATACCAGGTAGTCAATTTTGGTTTGCTTATATTGCTAAATCAGGTAAGAGAAAGGAATCATTTGTTTTAATTGAGAGAATATATTAGTTTAACAGATACTATAATCCAAATGTTTGTGGTTTCTCTAGGCTCTAGGTACTTTAAATAAAAGGCCATTTTTCCGGAGATAAATATATTATTCACTACCAAATACAATGAAATTGTGGAGTACTATCACAAAGTTAGTGCTTCCTATATAAATGAAGAGATTTGCCTCTGCTCAGACTTGGCCCCTAAGTCAATTGAACGACGTTAACAAGTAAACCTTGGTGATTGCCTTGTCAACAACAATAACAAGCCAGTGTTTATGAATGCAACATGGCAAGATATAAATAAATAATTAAGTGATATGCCCATCTGTGGGAAATGTGTCAGAATGAAATTAACACTGACTATGGGTCCAGAAACAATTGGGCTCAAATCCTATTCTTCATTTACAAATTACAAGGACTTGGTGTCAGATTCTCTAAACTCAACCCATCTCTTCCAACACACTGATACAAAAACTATGCAGTAAATAGAAATAGAGCAAACATATGTTAAAGAAATATAATTGAAAATAAAACTGGCCAGGCACGGTGGCTCATGCCTGTAATCACAGCATTTTGGGAGGCCGAGGCAGGTGGATCACCTGAGGTGAGGAGTTCAAGACCAGCCTGGCCAACATGGTGAAACCCCATCTCTACTAAAAATAAAAAAATAGCCAGGCTCAGTGGCACATGCCTGTAGTCCCAGTTACTTGGAAGGCTGAGGCAGGAGAATCTCTTGAACCCGGGAGACAGAGGTTGCAGTGAGCCGAGATCGCACCACTGCACTCCCACATGGGTAACAGAACAAGATTTCAATTCAAAAAATTAAAAGAAAAAAGAAAAGAAAATCTTCTGCCCACCCAGATAATCTTTTCAATAACGTAGAACAGAAACAAAAATTTTATTATTGAATAAATATTAAGCCAGAATGTGATGTACATCACAGGCAATCACTAAGAGACATAAAAGGGAAAAAAAAAAAAAAAAAACAAACTCATGCCTTTACCTAGTCAGGCAAGAGCCCACATGTTCTCAAGGCAAACAGTATCTAGTCTTCTAGTCTCCACCTGAGAGAATTTCACACCACCATTTGTCACATATAGTTCATGCTAAATTCACCTGGTAATTGGGGTGGCTAATTAGCTTTATCCAAAGGAAAAATGATCTTCTCATATCTTTGTGACAGGAGGCAGTTTTGCAACTTAGAGCAATGGGCCACCAAAGCTAGGCTCCTACTCTCCAACAGAAACGCAGATAGGGATGTTACATGCTTTGATTATTACTTTCCAAAGAGATGGGTCCTAGGTCCTTGAAAAAGATATTCTGGGATCTTAGAGCTGTCAAGAGGCTTATTTAGCTTCTAAAGAGTTACATACACTTCAAAGAGACAGAGAAAGGACTTATAATTACAAATATTCTAAAGTAAGTGCTCTAAGGAGATTCTCTTCCCTTATTTTCGACAGGGAAAATTAAGCCTCTAACATTTGTTTATTCTTCCTTATATTTAGCACAATGTCTACTACATAGTTGATACTCAAAAACTGGTAAATTTCATTATCTCTTTATGCAGAATCTTAACTATATTTACATACGAAGTAAGCATGTTTTTCATTCCCTGCCAAATTTAAATTGGTACATAAAATCTCCTAAAATGTCTTCTGTTGTACTAAGTAGCAGTAAAACAAACAAAAAACAAGAAATGTATAGGCCCCAAATAGTATGATTCATACATGCAGTAAAAATTACTCCAGAATAATATCCAGATGAATTACTCCAGAAACACTGCAGCAGGAATTTAACTGCAGGTAGCTACAATCTTGAAAACCAAAACACTGGTCTACAGATGTTGAAGAATGTGAGGGAGGTAACCCCACTTCAGGAAATGAAAGAATATTTCTCTCTTTTTTTTAATACTTTATATTCTAGGGTACATGTGTACAACGTGTAGATTTGTTACATATATATACATGCGCCACGTTGGTGTGCTGCACCCATTAACTCCTCATTTACATTAGGTATATCTCCTAATGCTATCTCTCCCCCATCCCCCCACCCCACGCCAGGCCCCGTGTGTGTGATGTTCCCCTTCCTGTGTCCAAGTGTTCTCATTGTTCAATTCCCACCTATGAGTGAGAAGATGTGGTGTTTGATTTTCTGTTCTTGTGATAGTTTGCTGAGAATAATGGTTTCTAGCTGCATCCATGTCCCTACAAAGGACATGAACTCATCCTTTTTTATGGCTACATAGTATTCCATGGTGTGTATGTGCCACATTTTCTTAATCCAGTCTGTCATTGAGAGTATTTCTCTTTGCAATTTGCAGTGCTCATGAAGGTTATTAGGTAGACCATGTCAATATTAGATAGCACCAGAAGTGAAGCCCCTGCAGGTTCTAGGATTGTTCTTTGGAAGGACAGGCCCCACAGTGGACTTTAATCAGGACATGGCACAGGACAGGGATCTCACATACCACAGTCCCATAATCTTATGTTTTAGTGATCAACCTACTTTTGTCCAGCCTCAAAGTTCCTGGAGGAGAGAGAGGAAAAACAACAACAACTACTGAGGTAAAAGTAAATTCCAGGTTTTAGTAGGGCTATAGACAGTATAAGGTTATATTTTAATATAGCTCCTCATTAATATCTAGAGAGAGAGAACACAGAATTCTGAGTTGTCATTAGCATTTGGAAGACAATTGCTGGGCACAATGGGGAGCTCAGCAAGTGCATCTTCTCAGTCTGACAATTTGCTGGAGGCATGAAAAATGTCAATTCAAATGAGGTTGCAGTCTACAAATTCCTTAGAATGACAGGTAAAGTCAGGCACATTGTGGAAAATAGTATTGCTTTACCATCTATTGTTCACAAATACCTTAATAAATTATAGTATCAAAGAGAAAAACCATAATCTTGAAATATATGAAAAAAAATATTAACAGAATTACAGGGAGTAGTTGATAAATTGACAATCATAGCAAAAGTGATTGATACACTTCAAGTAATATTAGATTTTTTACAAAAAAAATAGAGATCTAAAAGATTGAACCATCACAGTTACAAAGCATGATCTAATGCTCATACAAAATCCTTCATCTATGGACAGGATGGAAAAAAAGAATAACAATTAGAGAATACACATTCTCCTTAAACATATGTGAAACACGTATAAAATCTACCTACTACAAGCGCTCAAAGCAGGACTCAAAAAAAAAGAAAAATCATGGGACAATATTCTAAGACCATGTTTTTTGACCACAATGCAACAAAATATGAAATAAATAACATAAAAACAACAGAAATCCCCCAAATATTTGATTTTTTAAAAAAAATTATACTTCTGTATAATTCATACATCAAAGAAGAACTCAAGATGGAAATAAAATGGACCTCTGCCATGACTGGCTAAGGACAGAAAGAGACAAGATGCAAATAAGCAAAATACAAAATGAACAAAGGGAACCTGGCTAGAGATAACAGATTCAAACAGAGTAAAGGTTTTACAGTCTGCTATACTCTAATCAACATGATGACCAACATTAAATGGATAAATTATTTAAAAATTATAAAAAGCCAACACAAGTACAAAAAGCAATAGAGAACTTAAATAACTAATAAAAATTCAAAAGATAATGAAATAATAATTGCAACCCTTCCTCTCCCAGAAGGGTTTGCAATTGACTGTTCTCAAATATTCAATATCAATATTAGGTTTTCCAATTAAAGCTAAACAAATATTGCTTCTCCTGTGAGCCTCAAAAGAAAAGTCAATTTGGGAGGCAGGGAGTAGGCTCCAAACAGATTTTGTTGCAAATCTGTTTCAGTGGTAATTGCTTCTAACTTAACACTTCAATGAGAATTTTCTACTTGGAGTTGGGTTTTATCCACAACCCGAAATATCTCCATAAGGAGCTGTGGGCAGACCAGAGTAAGTCTCCTTAGGCTCAGAGAGTTCATTGCTCCAGGTGAATCCCAAGAGTCTGTGAAAAATTAAATTTCACACTGCAATGATAAAGAACCAACTATAATAAAACTGAGTTACAATGAGCTGACACACATAATTTAAGAATCAGCACAACACCAGTTCTATTGATTGAACAGATTTTGCAGATTGGCTGAGCATCTCAGCCCCTACTCAAGACAATGCTCCCCTGGGGAAAAAGAAAATATCTCATGCCCTGAACAGCTGACTTACAAATGGACTTTGGAACAAAGGACATCCTATTCCTTTTGATCACTGAAGCCTCATATGTCCTCAGCCCCCAATTCCCTGTGTTTTTGTAACTATGTTATTTTAATAATCTGTAACTATTAAGAAGGAACTTAAATTATCTTACTAGTTGTGGATATGACTAAACCAGTTGATGACAAAATATTATTTAAAAGTATGCCTCTTCTAAGTGATTCATTAAAGAATTATTCTCAAAATGTAGTTCCAGGCCTGTAGCATCAGTATCACCTGGGAATTTATAAGAACTACAAATTCCAGGCTATACTGACGACCTAGGCCTGTAGCATCAGTATCACCTGGGAATTTATAAGAAATACAAATTCTAGGCTATACTGAAGACCTACCCAATCCAGAACTCTGGGGTTAGGGTCCACCAATCTGGTTTTAGGAAGCCTTTCAGGTGATTCTGATACACACTTAACATTTGAGAACCACTGGCCTAAATAAGGTCTACAATACAAAGCAGCTACTACAATTTATTAAGGTATTTGTGAACTATAGATGGTAAAACAATATTATTTTCTACAATGTGCCTGACTTTACCAATCATCCTAAGGAATTTGCAGACTGCAACCTCATTTGAGTTGACATTTTTCATGCCTCCAGCAAATTGTCAGGCTGAGAAGACGTGCTTGTCTAGCTCCCCATCGTGCTCAGCAATTGTCCTCCAATGACTTGACAACTCAGGATGTCCTGCTTTCCTTCTCCAGATATTAAAATACCAATGCCCAAGCCCCACTGCCAGCAATTCTGATTTAATATAAGTGGTATAAGTTCTTGATATTAACACACACATGTGCATGCACCCACACACTTACACATGTCTTCCTAGTATATAGGCATGGTTGAATACCATCGTTCTTTAAAACTTTTGCTATCTAAAGGTTAAATATGCAAATTCATTTTCCATAGTTGGTCTGTGAGAGGAAAATTTCTGGTGCTGAGTGCCCATGCTGCTCTTCCTGACCCTGCCCCACCTCCTCTTCACTTTCCAAGACTTATGACATAGAGACTAAAATGGAGGAGTAAACATAATTAGGAACATAATGCTCCACACTCCCATGTCTCACTTTTTAAACTTTCACAAATGAGTCTACACTCTAGGGAAAGCATTCAAACTGAGTCACTACTGATAGCGAGAAAGGTGACCCACTTTTTCTCACATCGCAGAGCCACATTCGCTTTCCTGAGCACTCATTTCTTTCTCACAATGAGGCTCTGATTTTGTTGGCGTTAGGGCTGCTATAGACTGGGAATCATTGAAAGAACAATGTCTCACCAGAAGAGTTTAAATGGATAATTGTGCTCGCTGTTCCATGCATGACAAGCTTTCCTGCCATTAAGAGAAGCCCACACTTAGGATAACTTCGTAGAATGCTTCTGCACTTGAAAGGAGAGTGCCCCATGTTGCCAAATGACACCTCCATCTTCACTTCCAAGTGCTCTGAAATCTCCATAGGAAAGGACCTTCCCAACATATAAATCTGTCTTTTGCCACTGCCCCTCTCTCCAACATATGTATTTGCCAACCGAGGTGGCAAATTCTGTACTGTGGAATTATACAGTGCCAAGTCAATGTTCACAGTCATAGTCCTGTTCAGAAATCATCTGGAAAGCATTTCATTAATACTTTTGTTATGCTTAATCATAGACTCTGGATCCAATTCTATTTCCCAGAGAAGGAACCAAATCCATGCCCCACTTCCCAACACTGCTGGTTCCTCATCACTCTCTTTCTACCCACCGCCACCACCTGTGTGTATTAGCCTTTGAAAACTCATTGCTTTGAGGAAGTGATATTAAAGCTTACTGTAAAATATATGTGGCTTCATACACATGCTTCAGGGGAACAATGACTAAAGCACTTTACATACTAGAAAACAAATTTATTTTTGGTATAACTTGCTGAATTGTGCCCCCAACAACAACAAAAAAAGTATGTTTTGAAGTTCTAACCCTAAATGACTTAAAATGTCTTTGGAAATAGTGCTTAAAGAGGTAATTGAGGTTAAATAAGGCCATTGGAGTGGGCTCTAGTCCAATCTGAGCAGTGCCTTAGAAGAAGAAGAGAATAAGACACAGATACACATAGAGGGAGATTATGTGAAAACATGGGAAAGAGAGGGTGGTCATCTGCATGCCAAGGAGAAAGCTCTCCGAAGAACCAATATCTTGATTTTTGGCTTCTAGCTTCCAGAACAGAAACTAAATTCTGTTGCTTAAGCTGCCTAATCTGTGGTACTTTGTTCAGCAGGGCCTAGCAAACTAATGCATTTGCCTTTTCATGACCCACCTTTTCTCACATCCTAGAGGCACCTTGCTTTCCTGAGCATCCATTTCTTTCTCACAATGAGGTTCTGATTTGGTCAGCAGGCAAAATGGAATTTTTAAATGTAACTTTTTCTCTCATCTAGAAGAGAAATGTTTCTCTCTCTTCTCACAGATTTTGTTCTCGCTAGGATGAGCAAGAATAAGAGAAAGAGGGAAACTAAATAAACTTGAATTAAGAAAAAGGAGAAAGATGGATTTAAAAAGATATAGAATGAAGTAAGAAGGAAGGAGGCAGAGTCACAAGAGAAAAAGAAATGCAAAACTACAACAGATGGTTTAATAGTAAGAAGCACAAGGATCAAATGATTCAAGATTACATAAAGGATCCCAGCATGGGTGTAAGATAAATATTAATTTAAATCAAATTAATTTAAACCAGGTGAAAACCAACAAAAATTAAATTATCACTTTTTAAAGCATCCACAATGGTGAAGGCACATTCAGTGTTAGAGAGAAATTTTTTCATAAAGAAAGAAGACATTCGGAAAGAAGATACAGTGGAATACTATTCAGCCATGAAAATTAATAATGAAATCCTGTCATTCACAGCAACATGGATAACCCTAGAGGATATTATGTCAAGTGAAATAAGTCGGGCACAAAAAGATAAATGTCACAGGTTCTCACTCACATGAGGGAGCTAAAAAAAATTTAACCTTACAGAAGTAAAGAGGAAAATTATGGTATTAGATGCTGGGAAGTGTTGGGGGGAGGGAAAGATAAGAGAGGTTGATTAATAGATACAGAATTACAGCTGGGTAGGAAGAATAATTTCTAGTGTTCTATAGCACTGTATAGTAACTATAACAACAATTCCTTGTATATTTTCAAACAGCTAGAAGAGAAGGCTTTCAATGTTCCCAAAACAAGGAGGATAAATGTTTAAGGTGATATCTTAATTACCCTAATTTGATCATTATGCATTGCATACATATATCAGCATATCACCTTGTATCCCATAAATATGTGCAATTATTACACATCAACTAAAAATAAAGGGAAAAAGTCCTGGAGAAACATTATAGGAATCCAAATTGAGAAGCATTCTATAAACAACTGGCTGATTTTATCGGTTTCAAACGGTAAAGATACATTTTGATATAGGACAAAGTCAACAACAACAATTTTTTTTTAAATAGAGTGAAAGAAGGCTCTGAGGGTACTTCTCCCTCCACAAGCACTCTTGACAGGCATAAGTCACTTCCATCTGCTCCCATTATAGCTCTAGAATTTTCTCACTGTCAAACCTTCGGAAGAAAGACAGGGCCAGATAGTGGCAAATAGGGGAAGCAGAGAGGTTAGGTGGCCCAATCTGAACGAAGAATTATCAAATTGAAATTTCTAGCTCTTCCTCATTTTCAGATGAAACATTTCCCAATAATTTGAGTTCCAAACATACAGCAAAATATCATTCATATTTCTTGTACCTAGATCTTTTGACTTTTAAATTGATGGAAAGTAAAATTTTTTTTAACCAAGAAGCTGCCTGTTGTACACATTAGCACATTTTCTAACAGGATATTACTAGCAGTATCACTAGACAGTACTGCTGTCATGATCAGATCTTAATTTGCTGAGAACACTATCTCCACAGGAATGACTTTTAGCCATTCAGACATGATCTCTTTCTGAATATTCAATATCCAGAAAGAATTACATGTCATTGTTCTTTTCCCCAGCTTTGACAAAAAGAAAACTTGATAAATTACAATGGAAATAAGCAAGGTTTGTTCTTCCCCTCCTTTTTTCCCTGAATTTATTCTTATTTTTTTTCCAATTTAATCTGTTGCCTATTAAGCAGAAATTGACTTCAGATCTTTCATTAATATGGTTCAGAGACTCTCATTCCAATGATCTAGCTTGACCAGTGGCCTGGCACCAATCATTGACCTCTTTCTGTTTTAATTATTTGAATCTCATGAAGATAGTGTCCACAGGGCTCAAGTCATTGGGCAAGCTAGTAGGCATTGGAGGAGCTGTTATGAGATCAATAGTGTGAATACTTCCAGGAAATATAGGAATGCCTACATTTCACTCCACAGAAGCATAAAGTCACACAGAAAGCTTAAATTGTTGTGATTTTTCTTTTGTGTTTTCAGGAGGCAAAGGGACAGGACTAAGCCGTATATTGCAACTTGACTTTGCCATGGAACTGAAAGAAAAATAAAAAATATGGGTTGAACCACTAGTATTGAAGAGATAATGTCAATAGAGTAAAATATTTTTCCTGGCCAGAGGCCTCTTTATACTATATAAAATTTAGGTAGTATCAAAGCAAGCTGAACTTTATATAATCATCAGTATAAGTGTCATCAATATAAGTTATCAATATAAATGTCTAAAAACTCAGTTGTACAGCAACTCTACCAACTGAGGTTAAGAAACCAACTTATGCAACTATTCAAGCAGAACCGGCTATCAGCACTAATGAAGAAAGCTAATCATGGAAGATAATATCTATATAAGACTCAATGAGGTCTTAAATCAGGTTAGCTGACTCTCTTGGACAATGTAATTTGTGACTCATCTCTGGAAAGCTTCCTAGATGCAAAAAGGTTCTGAGAGGACACTTGGAAGGGCCAAGGCAAGGTAGTCTAATAGATAATATCAGAAAGATGGGAAACAATGGGGACAGAGGTCATATATATTTAAATTGAGTAAAAATTATCCATTTTTTTCTGGTTATCTATAAAATGACATAAACCCTCAAAGACTGTGTGTACTCAGCTATAAAAGGAATAAATAAGACTGAAAACCAGAATTACTCTCATTCTCTGAGATTCAATCTAATAATGATAAAAGTAACAAGAATAATATATCTATAAATAACTTTCCTTTCCTTACTATTATGACTTTATTTATGACTAACAGCCCTATGAGATGGGTAAAGAAAGGTAAAATTGTCCCCCTCTCTATACAAGGCCAAACCAAGGTCTCAATATCTT
This sequence comes from Papio anubis, assembly GCF_008728515.1. NCBI lineage: Eukaryota > Metazoa > Chordata > Mammalia > Primates > Cercopithecidae > Papio > Papio anubis. The sequence goes on along the minus strand of NC_044980.1, from coordinate 57,932,054 downwards.
AATTGATTTACTTATATTAGCAATAAAAATAGGTTGAAAACTCAAGAAAACAGATTCTTTATTTCACAGGAGACACGAGAAAAGTTAATGTGATTCTCATAAAATGAATCTGATTACAGCCACAAGACACCAATGTGGGATTTCCTTGACAGATTTGGAAACAAAGTCGCATTTGCCTATTCATTAGTCTGAACCTACCCTTCTGTGTGCTTTTGCCTTTAGAAAATATAAAAAATAATACTAATGGGCAAATATATCTAATCTACTATCATTAGAAACTTATTTAGGAAGTTTAGGACTTAAAAGTCACAGTACATATAATGGACCACATAAACCATCGACATATAAAATTTTAAAAGATAGGATATATAAGGTGTAAACTCAAATATAATCAAGAATAGAAATAAATTTCTTTAACAAAATAAAGAGAATCTAGAAGATCCCTATAGTAAGCATCATACTTCGTGATAAGTATGAAAATGAAAAGAAATTCTTTTTAAAACCAGGGGTAAAAAACCCAAGAATGCCTGCTACTACTTTTATTTTTCATTATCACGCTTAACGTCAAAACAATTCATCAATAAAATAAAAGAGAAATTAACCAGGGATTAATATCAGAAAGGAAAAGTGAAAAACTATCTTTTTTTGAAGTAATGGGTTATACAATGAAGAAGAAAAAAAACGATTCAGTGATAGTTAAAATTTCTTTAAAAGGCTGGATATAGATGTTAATCCCAAAATCAATAGCTTTACTATAACTCATTAAAATCTAATTATAAAATATGTTTTAAGTTTCCATTTCTAAAAAGCCATCTATTTTTATTTTGAACTAATTACAGATTCATAGGAAGTTGCAAAGATAGCACAGACAGTTCCCATATACTCTTCACCTGTCGTGTCCCAATGATTACTTCTTATAGAATGATAGTACAATATTAAATCAAGAAATCTGATACTGGTCTAATGTGTGTGTATATTTTCACATCATGTTATATATATGTAGATTCATATAACCACACAGAGCTGAAAGTTCTTCCACATGCTTCCCTGAGGAGATGTAGCACATGCCTATTCCCTTCCTCCCCACCATCCCTAACACCTACCAACAATTAATTTGTTCTCCATCTCTATAATTTTGTTACGAAGATTAACAAATTGAGTTATACAGCATGTGACCATTTAAGAATGGCTTTTTCTTTTGCTCAGCCTAATGTCCTTGGGGAAAAAAAAATGGACATTTTGAATATTATAATGTGGCAATTCTAGAAATCTCATTTATCCCCTTCCTCAGAGGCTGTTTTTGTAGTTTATTGTAGGCACTAGCAATTTGTTTAATGACTTTTCCAAACTATTTTTTTGTGAAGTCTGTATTCTTTGTAATATGTGTTCTCTGAAGTCTCTGCTCCTTTAGTTTGGATTCAGCTATTGTTTTGACAGATTTTCTTGAATGCCAGAATGCCAGAAGACAGCTGAGAGGAGACAGAAGAAAATTAGAAGGTGGAGGGAAGGTGGGGCAGAAGGAAAAGAAGAAAAGAAGGAAGAAAAAAAGAAAAAGAAATGCTCTCTCAGTTTTTGCAGATTTGCTCTACACTGGTTCCCTCCTTTAATATTTAGTTAGGCTATTTACAGCCCTGCCTTAGCCTTTGATTGCTGCTTGCACTGAACCTAGGGATGAGTCAGAGGTGAAATATTTGGGTCTTCTCAAGTCCTTTCTAACCATACCTTCTGCCCCGGACATGCATGTGGCATTTCTCAGCCTTTCACTTTGGTTTTGTCATGTGATTTGCTTTGGCCAACTGGTTAATAGACCCAAGCCAAGCAAGAACATGAAATGTGCTTGAGCAGTTAAGAAGTGTTCACTCTTGTGCTTCTGTCATTGTCATGGGAAGAACATGCCTCCTCCCCACTGGTCCAAAGAGGATGAAAGACACAGATTTACTTCTACTATGAGCCAACAAGATCCATCCATTTATGTGTATTTTGCTTTTAAGAACCCAGCTATTAATGAATAATAGTAAGGAAGGAAATAGGCAGGAAAGGATAATCCTGCCTAAGAATGGATAGAGAGCTTTAAAACATAAGTACTTTAACACACACACACACACAATGGAAGTGTTGGTTTACTGTGATAAGTACAAACTATTTATTCTCAAATATTTATACTAGGAAATAGCAGATAGGGGAATTTGGTGAGCAGTTTTTCAAGTCTACTTAATTCCTCATGGATGATCCCTCAGGTTTTACCTGTCTATGCCGAGTTTCTTATGTGGCCAACCACATGACTCTGAATATCCTACATAACTACCTTGTATAGTTGGAAAGACTGACATTAGCAAGTCGCATACAAGAATGTAACATTTAGTTTTCCAATATGTTTTCTATCAATCCCATCAATGCCATCTTGTAAAACTTCCATAAGTTTGTAACAACTGGGCTTTGCACCTGTATAATCACAGTGTAACTTTATAAGACATTTCTGGTCTGTAAGGATAGAATACAGCAGATCTTACTTGGACCTACCACAGGAGATTTACCTTGTGTTTACAGCCAAACAGCAAACAATCTCCCAAATGAATAAACGAACATATTTACCCATTCTTCATATTTACATACTTTTTCCCTAGTAATGAATAGTAGCCCTTGTGTGGGTTTTTTTTTTTAATTTTTTATGTCAATAGCTTTTAGGATACAAGTGTTTTTTGTTACATGGATGAATTAGTGGTGAATTCTGAGATTTTAGTGTACTCAATCCCCAAGTAGTGTACATTGTACCTAATTTATTGTTTTTTTTTTTTATCCTATCCTTCTCTCACTCTCCCCCTTCTGAGTCTCTAAAATCTATTATATCCATCTGTATGCCTTTGTGTACTCATAGCTTAGCTCCTACTTGTAAGTGAGAACATATTGGTTTTGGTTTTCCACTCCTGTGTTACTTCACATGGAATAATTAGATTAGAGATTATTCTATGTGAAAAATTACTTCACATAGAATAATTAGATTAGAGATTATTCCATGTGAAGAGATTATTCTATGGGCACTTAGGGTTGGTTCCACATCTGTACAATTGTGAATTGTCCTGCTATAAACATATGTGTGCAAGTATCTTTTTCATATAATGACTTTTTTTCCTTTGGGTGGATACCCATTAGTGGGATTGCTGGATCTAATTGTAGATCTACTTTTAGCTCTTTAAGGAATCTCTATACTCTTTTATATAGAGGGTGTATTCATTTATGTTTCCACCAGCAATATATAAGTGCCCTTTTCCCAACATCTATGCCAACATCTACTATTTTTTGACTTTTTAATAATGGCCATTCCTGAAGGAGTAAAATGATATCTCATTGTGGTTTTAAATTGCATTTCCCTGCCAGGTGCAGTGGCTCACGCCCATAATCCCAACACTTCAGGAAGCCAAGGCGGGTGGATCACTTGAGGTCAGGAGTTCGAGATCAGTCAGGCCAACATCGTGAAACCCCATCTCTACTAAAAATACAAAAACTAGTCAGGTATGGTGGTGCATGCCTGTAACTCCAGCTACTCGAGAGGCTGAGGCAGGAGAATCACTTGAACCCAGGATGTGGAGGTTGCAGTGAGCCAAGATCATGTCACTACACTCCAGCCTGAGTGACAGAGAGAGACTCTGTCTCAAAAACAAAAACAAAAATGCATTTCCCTGATGATTAGTGATGTTGAGCATATTTTTATATGTTTCTTGGCCATTTGTATATCTTCTTTCAAGAAATGTCATTCATGTCCTTTGCCCACTTTTTAATGGGATTAGTTGCTTTTTTTTTTTTTCCCTTTGGTGATTTGAGTTCCCTGTAGATTCTGGATACTAGTCCTTTGTTGGATGTGTAGTTTGCAAATACTTTCACCCATTCTGTGTGTTGTCTGTTTGTTATTTATTTTGCTGTGCAGAAGCTTTTTCATTTAATTATGTCCCATTTATTTATTTGTGGGTTTTTTGCATTTGCTTTTGGGGCCTTAGTCATGAATTCTTTGCCTAGGCTGATGTCTAGAACAAGTTTTCCAATGTTGTCTACTAGAATTTTTATGGTTTCAGGTCTTAAAGTCTTTGATCCATCTTGAGTTGATTTTTGTATATAGTGAGAGATTGGGATGCAGTTTCATTCTTCCACATGTGGCTTACTAGTTTTCCTAGCACCGTTTATTAAATAGGGTGCCCATTCCCCAATTTACATTTTTGTATGTTTTGTTGAAGATCAGTTGGCTGTACATATTTGACTTTTTTTATGGATTCTCTATTATGTTCCATTGGCCTATGTGCCTACTTTTATACCAGAATGATGCTGTTTTGGTAACTATAGCCTTACAGTATAATTTGAATTCTGGTAATGTGATGCCTCCTGATTTGTTCTTTTAGCTTAGGTTTGTATTGATTATTTGGGCTCTTTTTTGATTCCATATGGATTTAGGATTGTTTTTTCTAATTCTGTGGAAAATGATGTTGGTATTTTGATGGGAATTGAATTAAATCTCTAGATTGCTTTGGGTAGTATGTTCCTTTTCTCAATATTGATTCTTCCAGTGCATGAGCATGATATATGTTTTCATTTGTTTGTGTTATCTCTGATTTCTTTTAGCAATGTTGTGTAGTTCTCATAGAGATCTTTTACCTCCCCTTGGTTAAGTATATTCCTAGGTATTTTATTAATATTTTTTGCAGCTGTTGTAAAAGAGATTGAACTCTTTGATTCTCAGCTTGGTCATTGTTGGTGTATAGCAGTGCTACTGATTTGTGTATATTCATTTTGTAACTTGAGACTTAACTGAATTAATTTATCAAATCTAAGAGTCTTTTGGAGGAGTCTTTAGGATTTTCTAGGTGTACAATCATATCATTTGCAAACAGCAAGGGTCTGACCTCCACTTTTCCATTTTGGACTCCCTTTATTCTTCATGCCTAATTGCTGTGGCTAGTACTTCCAGAACTGTGTTGAATAGGAGTGGTGAAAGTGGGCATCCTTGTCATGTTCTTGGGGGATATGCTTTCAACTTTTCCCAATTCAGTATGATATTGGCTGTCATTTGTCATATGTGGCTTTCAATATTTTGAGGTAGGTCTCTTCTATGCCTAGCTTTTTCAGAGTTTTTATCACAAAGCAGTGCTGGGTTTTGTCAAATGCTTTTTCTGCATATGTTGAGATGATCATATGGTTTTTGTTTACAATTCTGTTTATGTGGTTTATCATATTTATTGACTTGCATATGTTAAACCATCCTTGCATCCCTGGGATAAAACCCACTTGATTATGATGAATTATCTTTTTGATGTGCTTTTGGATTCAGTTAGCTAATATTTTGTTAGGGAGTTTCGCTTCTATGTTCATCAGAGAAATTGGTGTGTAGTTTTTTGTGTTCTGTTGTTGTTGTTGTTGTTGTTGTTTTCTTGTGTCCCTTCCTGGTTTTGCAATGAGGGTGATACTGGCTTCATAGAATGATTTAGGGAGCACTCCTTTCTTAATCTTTTCGAATAGTTTCAGTAGGATTGACACCAGTTCTTCTTTGAATATCTGGTAGAATTCAGCTGTGAATCCATCTGGTCCTGGGCTTTTTTTTTTTTTTTTTTTTTTTTTTTTTTTTTTCAGATGAAGTCGCATTTTGTTGCCCAGACTGGAGTGCAGTGGTGTGATCTCACTGCAAGCTCTGCCTCCCGGGTTCACGACATTCTCCTGCCTCAGCCTCCCGAGTAGCTGGGACTACAGGTGCCCGCCACCAAGCGCGGCTAATTTTTTGTATTTTTAGTAGAGACGGTGTTTCACTGTGTTAGCCAGGATGGTCTAGATCTTCTGACCTTGTGATCCGCCCACCTTGGCCTCCCAAAGTAGTGGGATTACAGGCGTGAGCCACCGTGCCCGGCCTGGTTCTGGGCTTTTTTGTGTGTTGGCAATGTTTGAATTACTGATTCATTCTTGCTGCTTGTTATTGGTCTGTTCAAGATTTCTATTTCTTCCTTATTTAATCTAGGAGGTTTGTATGTTTCCAGGAATGTGTCAGTTTCCCCTAGGTTTTTCTAGTGCATATAAATGTGTTCATAGTGGTCTCAAATGATCTTTTGTATTTCTGTGCTGTCAGTTGTAATGTCTCCAGTTTTATTTCTAATTAAGTTTATTTGGACCTTCTCTCTTTCCTGGGTTAATCCAGCTAATGGTCTATCAATTTTGTTTCTTTTTCAAACAACCAGCTTTTTGTTTCATTGATCTTTTGTAATTTTTTGTTTGAATTTTATGTAGTTCTGCTCTGATCTTTGTCATTTCTTTTATTCTTATAGGTTTAGGTTTAGTTTGTTTTTGTTTCTCCAATTTCTTGAGAAACGACATTAGGTTGTCAATTTCTGCCCTTTCAGACTTTTTGATGTAGGCATTTAGTACTATAAACTTTCCTCTTAGCACTGCTTTTTACTGTACCCTAGACAGATTATGACTTGTCTCATTATTGTCATTCAATTCAAAGAGTTTTTTCATTTCCTTTTTGATTTTATTGTTAACCGAGATATGATTCAGGAGCAGATTATTTAACTTTCATGTATTTGTAGAATTTTCAGGATTTGTTTTGGAGTTGATTTCTAGTTTTATTTCACTGTGGTGTGAGAAGACACTTGATATGATTTCAATTTTTTAACATATTGAGACTGGTTTTGTGACCTATTATATAGTCTATCTTGGAGAATGTTCCATCTGCTGATGAGAAGAATGTATATTCTGTAGATCTTGAATAGAGTCTTCTGTAAATATCTATTAAGCCCATTTATTCTATTGTGTCATTTAAATCCATTGTTTCTCTGTTTACTTTAAGTCTTGAAGATCTGTCTAGTCCTGCCTATGGTGTAGTGAAGTCTCCCACTATTATTGTTTTGCTATTTATCTCATTTATTAGGTCTAGTAGTAATTATTTTATGCATCTAGGAGCTTCAGTGTTTTGTGAATATAAATTTTGATTGTAATATCTTCTTGCTGAATTAATCCTTTTACCATTATATATTGACTGTCTTTGTCTTTTTTTTTTTTTACTGTTGCTGCTTTGAAGTCTGTTTTGTCTAAGAATAGCTATTCCTGCTCACTTTTGGCTTCCATCTGCATGGAATACCTTTTTCCACTCTTTTACCTTGTGTTTATGTGAATCCTTCTGTGTTAGTGGAGTCTCTTGAAGACAGCAGATAATTTCTATTGTGATTTTTTAATTCATAATTCATTCTGCCATTCTGTATCTTTTAAGTAATGAATCTAGGGCATTTACATTCAATGTTAATATTTAGACGTGAGGTACTACTGTTCTCTTCATCATATTAATTGTCACATAGATAGGGTTTTTTCCCCATTGTGTTATTGTTTTATAGGACCTGGGAGTTTTAAGTTTTCAAGAGGTTCTATTTTGGTGCATACTGAACTTTTCTCTCAAGGTTTAGAATTCCTTTTAGTATTTCTTGTAGTGCTGGTTTGGTAGTAACAAATTCCCTCAGCATTTGTCTGAAAATGATTTATTTATCTTTCATTTATGAAACTTAGCTTTACAGGATACAAAATTCTTGGCCAACAGTTGTTCTGTTTAAGGGGGTTGAAGATAGGACCCCAGTCTGTTCTGGGTTGTAAGGTTTCTGTCAAGAAGTCTGTTGCTATTCTGATAGGTTTCCTTTGTAAGTTACTTGATTCTTTTGTCTTACTTCTCCTAGAATTATTTCCTCAATGTTGACTTTACTCAGCCTGATAACTATAAGTCTTAGTGAAGATTATTTGCAAAATTTTCTCAGGAGTTCTTTGAGCTTCTTTGATTTGGATACCTAGAGCTCTAAGAAAGCCAGAGAAGTTTTCTGCAAGTACTTCCTCAGATAAGTTTTCCAGACTTATTTTCTCTTCTCCCTCAGGAGCACCAATTATTCTTAGGTTTGACCATTTTACATAATCCCATATTTCTTGGAGTCTTTGTTCGTTTCTTTTTATTCTTATTTATTTTTATCTGTTTTGGTTAATTCAAAAGCCTTGTCTTCGAGCTCTGAAATTCTTTCTTCTACTTGTTCTAGTCTATTGTTAAAACTTTCCACTGCATTTTATAATTCCGTCAGTGTGTCTTATTTCCAGAAGTTCTGATTGGTTTTTCTTGATATCGCTAGAAAATTTTTCATTCATATCCTGAACTGCCTTTTAAACTTCTTTATGATGGTTTTCACCTTTGTCTGCTATCTTCTTGAGCAGCTTAATAATTGACCTTCTGAATTCTTTATCTGGTATTTTAAAGATTCCATCTTAGTTTGCATTCATGGCTGGAGAGCTAGTGTGATCTTATGGGAGTGTTATAGCACCCTGTTTTATCGTATTACCAGAGTTATTTTTCTGGTTCCTTTTCATTTGGGTAGACTATTTCTTCTAATTATTCTTAAATTTATGTTAGATTTGACTCTGTTTCTTTTGTTTGTTTTTACATTTCTTTTTTCCCCCTAAGGATGAGAATTTAATGCTTACAATTAATTATAGCCTAATTTGGTTCTTGGTGCTTTCAAAGGAGAAGGCTCTGTAAGAGTTCTTTGGTTATAGAGAGTCTTTGTATGATGGCTTTCTCATATGCTGGTTATAGTAGCAATGCACTCAGTGTGTGAGCAAGTTCACTATCTCCAGTGGGGTTGGAATGGTAGAAGTCTCTTAAAACAACTCATTCTCCCATGGCATGCACTTTTTTATTTATTTCTTTTCCCAAGTATTTTATGTACTGGTTTGATTGTTCAGGCTTCAGGCCAGTGGGAGAGGTATCCCATAATAGGAACCTGTTGTGGCTAAAGCAGGTGAATAAATGAAGGCCTAGCCTTGATAGAGGTGGTTAGAGGAGCTTTCAATGAGTTTTAAGAGGTCTTATCTGGGGGAAAGTTCAGAGCCACCTCAGCTCTCCTGCTAAGTCAGCAGGAAAGTTATCCACCTCTCAGACACACTTCTGACCCAGCACTCCAGCTATTTAGATCAGACAAACACCTCTTTTCATCTGCAGGAATGCTGATGTTCCAAACAGAGAGGAATTGTGACTCTGTCTCTCATGCAAACCTAAATCTGGAGGGTGCGCCTACTGCGGGGATGCAGTCACCCTGACATGTTCCAGAAAGGCTGTCTATAGTTGCACCCATGCCAAACTCCCATTGGAAGAAGCCCCAACTGTGTGTATGGTAGTGGGCAAGAGGAGAATGACTTCCTCTTTTCCAAGGCCCTTCTCATACACCAGGACTATCTGACTGTTGGGATAGGGCTGAAGATTTTCCGTGCTGAACCCAGCACTTGTGCTGTGCCTCTGCTGAAAGAAGCTTTCCACAATGGAAGGATCTGGTGCTCAAGGCCTGTTGTTCAGATTCTTTTATTCCACAAGGTGTTCCCTTGATATGGTACACTCACCCTTCCCCTAGGAGTGAGGATCCCTGGAAGCCAGACTGCTATGAATGTTGTTGCTCCTCTGGGTCTAGCCATCCACTCCAGGCTGGTGTTGGGGAATGTCTGTAAGGGATCCAGTAATACGACCTGTCCTCAAGTTTCCTAGCAGTGGGTGCCAGCACCAGCTCTAATGGTGGAGGCAGGGGAGTGACACGGACTCTGTGAAATTCCCTGGTTATTGATAGCCTTGGTGTGTTGGCTTTCTTGATACCAATTATAAAAGTAATGAACTGGTCACCTGGACAGACTCGGGATCTCCTGGTTAGCCAGACTGGTACAGGCAGTAACGATATCTGAGATCACACAGCCATTTTCTCCTTCCTGGGCACAGTGTTATTCTCCAGGATACACTGTAATGAACTATGTTGGCTGGCCTCCAGTCAGGATGTGGTGCTTGCAAAAGAGCACCAGCTATGGTAGTAGCAGTGAGATTTTTGCTTACCTTATGTTGCCCAGGGTGGGTACCTACTTTCTCAGGCAATGGTCAGGGCCATGTCGCTCCCAAGAGATACTGTCTTTTGTGTTAAGCTACCAGAGCCAGAGCAGGTAGCAGGGCAAAGCCATGAGGGGACTGGGTCCAGCAGGTTTGTACTCTGAGTCTCCATGTGCAGGGCAAGCAGCAGCCCAACAGGGTGCAGCCTCCTGCTTTCTTCAGGGTCCATAGATTTCTTTGGTTTTCCTGTTCAGTTCTGTGTCACTTCTTGAAAAACAGTTTACTATGTGAATCTGTTCACCCTATTTTGTCCTTCCAAGTCAGGGAGGTATGTTATCAATGCCTTTAACCTGCCATCTTCCCTCCTGCAGGTCTCACACAATTATTGTATCAAAAATAAGTATTTTTGTGTACTAAATCACATATACATACAAAGACATGGTCTATAATTTATTTCTATACCCGGTAGGTATGAACACCAATGGTACTATTCCAGTGACCTATTTGTGATGTTCATCTTTTTTCCTGACACATTCATTGATTGTATGTGCACATTCTTCAAATGTAATCTGGTTTCTGTACTTGAGGATAATGTGAAAGCAATTGAAGAATGACTCAAAAACTCTCCATTCTTCGACTCCTTGGAGTATGATATAGTTTGGATGTTTACCCCCTCCAAATCTCATGTTGAAATGTGATCCCCCATATTTCGAGCTGGGAGGTATTTTGGTCATGGGGATGGATCCCTCATGAATGGCTTGGTGCCCTCCCCATGGTAATAAGTTCTTGCTCTGTTAGTTCACCCAAGAATTGGTTGTTTAAAAGAACCAGGCATCTCTCTTGCTCCCTTTCTCACCATGTGATATGCCTGCTCCTCCTTCACTTTCCACCATGAGTAAAATTTTCCCGACGCCTCACCAGAAGCCAAGCAGATGCTGATGCAATGCCTGTATAGCCTGCAGAAATGTGAGCCAAATAAACCCCTTTTCTTTATATACCCGGTCTTAGATATTTCTTTATAGTAATGCAAAACAAACTAATACTGTCTATGTGTGTGTATATATATGCGTGTGTGTGTGTGTCTTTAATGAAATTAAAGAAATAATCCACCAAGGGAAGTAAAAGATAATGTCTTATCATGAGTTCAGCAAGTTTCACACATTGTATTTGGCAATCATATCAGTTAAGGTAACTGTGTGTGTCAAGATAGTGACTTCAACAGCTGCAACAGTCAAACCTTGAAATCTCAGTGGCTTAACCCAACAAACATTTATTTTTTCCTCACATTATGGTCTAATAAATCTCATGCAGCTCTCCTTGGTGAATTTTCTCTCAGATGTTACTTAGCAGCCTAGGCTGCTTCCATTTTGCAACTCCATCATTGAGGATTCTTCTCTTCCAACTACATGTGTAAAAGGACAGCACAGACAGCACTGGCTTACTCTTAACTGTCCTGACCTTATGCAACACATCACTCTTGCTCATATAAATTCCCTTTATTGCTTAGTCACTTGGTCCCAATCTAATTACATAGCAGGCTTGGAAATTCACTCTTCTTATATATCCAGGAAAAGAAAACTATGACACGAACATCCTTAACATTACAAATTTCTATTATTTCTTATTTACATAAAGCCCACACAACAGAGGACAGACTTGAGAGAGGGCAAGCTCTGTTCCCCACAATTATTGAGGGACCCAGTCTTACAGAGGTTTCACTTTGCTTACATGTAGCTTTGAAAGTTGTTTTGCAAGTAGAAACCCATCCGAAAGAGGAGAGAAGAGACAAAGAATGGAAAGCTTCCCTCACTTCTTAAGCACACAGTCTTAAGTAACACACAATAGTTCTACTCATATAAGAGTTCCATGAAGTAGTCTCATTTTATCACCTAGATACAAGGAGGAGGAGGGAGTGTTGAGAAATGGAATTCCTAGCCAGACAGCAACTTTCCAGCAGCGACTCCACATTACAAAATGGAAGCATCAATGTTTGGTGGACAACCAGTCATTGCTAATTTGGTTCATTGGCCAGTTATCTCTCCCAACCCAAGCCAGACCCCAGAAAAGCCAGTGTTAAAGCTTTGCAGTGATAAGACAAAAGTTTTCTATTATAAGTTTTTTGTAGTGCAAAAGTTTTAAAGAATCAAAATTTTTAAGAAAAAAAGAAACCAAGAATTTAATATTATATCTATTAGATATAAGTTACTCCGGCCATTAAAAATACAAGTTTTTTAAAAAGAATACAAAACCATATGCTAAAAATGATTGAGAAAACAGTGGAAGACTACTTAAAAAGCTAGGTATTATCTACAGAAAAGTAGCCAACATGGTGAAACCCCGTCTCTACTAAAAATACAAAAATTAGCCAGGTGTGGTGGCAGGCCTCTGTAATCCCAGCTACTCAGGAGGCTGAGGCAGAAGAACCGCTTGAATCTGGGGGGCCAAGGTTACAGTGAGCCAAGATCATGCCACTTCACTCCAGCCTGGGCCAAAGAGCAAAACTCTGTCTCAAAAAATAATTAATTAATTAATTAAAAATTTAAAAATATATTAATAAAAGAAAAGGAAGGGTTAAACTTGCTAGCAGCATTCACACCACAGACGAAAAATCTAGTAAGACGCTTCCCTATAAGCCAGGCAGATTTCTATCTACCCCTGAGTTTACCCTTTTCTCCTTTCCTTCACTATCAGCTAGCTCATCTCAGGAAGAACTTGCCTCATTCAAAGATGATTGGTAAGTCAAAAGAATAAGTACAAGATTTATAAGACTACTAAAGGAAAAGGAAAGAAAAATATTTGGCAAATATTAGTCATGGGCTGGGGGAACATTTCTCCTTCACTCCTGATGCTTCTGTCTTTGTGGTGGAAGTTCCTGACCCTCTCTACACCCTCACATGTTACTCCCTAGAGGAAGAGGAGTGACTTAGTCAGATTGAGAGGTTTAAAAATGAAGATGGGCAACTGAGAAGTGAGTTACGTAAGGAGGACATTTCTCATCCCTTCCCCATGCTGTAGGTCTGTTCTAAGGTCTGCTGCAGGGTAACAGTACTAGGTGGTTTTATATTAAAAGTGTTCTTGCCAATAGACATGTCTCATTTTCCTCTCACTTTTATCAATAAAAAGTGGTATTTTAACTTCTTAATGCCTCACTCTTCGTTTTATTATTGAATTATTTCTGAACTAGGTAAGAAAGAAGGATGTTGTCTATTGAATGCCTTGGAGAAAGGGAAAGGGAAAGGAGAAAAGAAAAGAAGGAAAGGAAGGAAAGAAAAAGACCCAATAAAAGATCATTGTGTTCCACAATGGTTGAACAAGTTTACAATCCCACCAACAGTGTAAAAGTGCTCCTATTTCTCCACATCCTCTCCAGCACCTGTTGTTTCCTGACTTTTTAATGATCGCCATTCTAACTGGTGTGAGTTGGTATCTCGTTCTGGTTTTGATTTGTATTTCTCTGATGGCCAGTGATGATGAGCATTTTTTCATGTGTCTGTTGGCTGCATAAATGTCTTCTTTTGAGAAGTGTCTGTAGGGACATGGATGTAGCCAGAAACCATCATTCTCAGCAAACTATCACAAGAACAGAAAACCAAACACCGCATGTTCTCACTCATAGGTGGGAATTGAACAATGAGAACACTTGGACATAGGAAGGGGAACATCACATACCGGGGCCTGTTGTGGGGTGGGGGTAGGGGAGAGGGATAACATTAGGAGATAGACCTAATGTAAATGACAATTTAATGGGTGCAGCAAACCAACAGGGCACATGTAAACGTATGTAACAAACCTGCACGTTGTGCGCATGTACCCTAGAACATAAAGTATAATAATAAAAAAGACCACTGTGATGAAGTTCTTTCTTCAGAACATAAGTCTGCAAATTTTTAAGCAGTGAGTTCAAGTATTCAGTGAAAAAATAGCAACACACAGGAAAGACAAAATATTACTTTGATGAAGAGGTCAGGAAAGAAGTAAAAACGTGTGAATCCAACAAAAAAGTAAAGATTTCCTGGAATCAACAATAAGTGTCATAGACAATACTGTAGTTAGGGGATAGAGTAAGGGCTAAAATAATTGGGTAAATTATAGATGAAGAACACAACCAAAACATGTTAAAAACTATTCCAAATATTCATATAATTATTGACAAAGATGGAGTGGAGTTAGGAGGTTAAGTCTTCCTACTTTCTCATCCTGGGTACAAAAATCATTATTTAAATCAAGTGATTGAGGCATAAGTAAATCCTCAGATGTTGCATTCAAAATGAAAATAATCAAGATGATACGGCTTAAAGTGCAGAGGGAAGGCAGGTGAGGTGAGAGGAAATATAGTAATTTTGTAATTATGCTTAGTGGAAAAACAGTAGATATATTCTAAATAAATGGAGAATTAAGTATACAATATAATTATATATGTGTATACTTTATCATTAGGAAAATTAAAAATAGATGTAACAACTACAAAGTTATCAAAAGAAACATATGCAAACAATACATTATATGTACAGTTGTATATATATGTGTGTGTGTTATATAGTAAAAGATAAAATTAACAAAAGGAACATTACAAACAGAAAGCAAAAGTGAAATAATGTAATAAGCTGAGACCAGAAACATCTGTCATATCAATAAGTATAATGCATAAGCAAATAAATAAAAATCCAGATTGGATGAAAACCATAACTCCAAATAATGTTGTTTTAATAGAATCTTCTTGAGTAAAGTGACTCTGAAAATGTTAAAAGTCAAATTATTGGAAAGTGACTTATTTTGAAAGTAATTAACCTAAATCACTATATTTCCTGTGTCATTTGGAAGGATTACTAAAAGGAGAAAATATCTAAATTAAAGTTAATGCAATACAACAAAGATACATCCAAAGGGCAATTGTAAATGGAGCAAAGTTATTTCAACACACATGACAGATGAAGGGCAGAATTCCTTAAAATTATTAAAAGAAGACTAAAATACAATAGGAAATAAAAGTTTTCAATTAGATCATAGAAATGAAAACATAAGTGGATCTGAATACTTTAAAAGAGATGCTTAATCTTACTTATAATTTAGAAAGTATGAATTCACTTTGTAATGAGGTGCTATCTTTCACTCATCAGATTGAAAAAAAACAAAAAAGTTCAGTCACACAGTGTGAGGAATTGTATGGGAGAACAAGCACTGCCATACCTCAATGAAAGGCAATTCTGCAATATCTGTAAAGTATCCATAAACATAAAATTGGTATTTCATTTACTCTGTGTGTGTGTGTGTGGTAACTGGAATATGTCTATTGCAGTCTCTGGAAACTGAAAAGAAGAGTGATCTGTGAGACAGACAAGGATGAGAGAAAAAGCACTTTCCATTTATGCCATTACAAGCCTCAAGTCCTACGTGCACTTATTCCAAAAACAAAGGGCAAAGGGTGGGAGATAAAGAATAGTGACATATACACCATGGAATACTATGCAGCCATAAAAAAGGATGAGTTTGCGTCCTTTGTAGGGACATGGATGCAGCTGGAAACCATCATTCTTAGCAAACTATCACAAGAACAGAAAACCAAACACCGCATGTTCTCACTCATAGGTGGGAACTGAACAATGAGATCACTTGGACTCAGGAAGGGGAACATCACACACCGGGGCCTATCATGGGGAGGGGGGAGGGGGGAGGGATTGCATTGGGAGTTATACCTGATGTAAATGACGAGTTGATGGGTGCAGCACACCAACATGGCACAAGTATACATATGTAACAAACCTGCACGTTATGCACATGTACCCTACAACTTAAAGTATAATAATAATAAATAAATTTAAAAAATTTAAAAAAAAAAAAAAAAAGAATAGTGATATAGTTTGAATGTTTGTCCCCTCCTAATCTTATGTTGAAATGTAATTCCCAGTGTTAGGGGTGGGGCCTGGTGAGAGGCATTTGGATCATGGGAGTGGATCTCTCATAAATGGCTTGGTGTCATCCCTTGGTGATCAGTGAGCTCTCACTTGAGTTCACCTGAGTTTGCTTGTTTAAAAGTGTGTGGCACTTCCCCACTCTCATCCCTTGCTCCTGCTTTCCCCATGTGACATGCTGGCTTCCCCTTCACCTTCTGCCATGATTGCAAGCTTCCTGAAGCCTCTCCAGAAGCAGATGCTGGCACCAAGATTCCTGTAAAGCCTGTAGAACCATGAGTCAATTAAACCTCCTTTCTTTATAAACTACCCAGGTTCAAGTATCTCTTTATAGTGTCACAAAAACTTACTAATACAAACAGGAAAAGAAGGGTGGAAAAAGAGAAACGAGGAAAGGAAGAAAGAGAAGGAGAAAGAAGAAAAGGAACGAGGACTCTGACAGTAAAATTCTGTGGGGCTATTAAAATTGTTAAAGTGTGACATAAAAAGATCCTCAATGTTATACTATTAAATAAAAATGAATATACACTATAGTTTGTATAATGCCCTTTTATACATGAAAAATAAATGGATAGACATAAGTAACTTCACTGTGGTCACACTCACAAGAAAGATTGAAAATGAAAGATTAGCAACCCTTGACTTTACTTTACATTTGATAAACATCATATAAACATTAGCATTTAAGCCTTTTTTTAAAAAAAGTATCAATAGAGTTTATCAGGAATTTTGGACAGTAGGTGATTTAATGCTTTTTTTTTATTTCAAAAACTGCTAATAGCCTTTTAAACATTTTTTCAGTCTCAAAGGAAAAAAATGTTCCCACTTTCATATATTATCTAATATGTATACTATCAATGTATTAGTTTGTTTTCACACTGCTATAAAGAACTACTTGAGATTGAATAATTTACAAAGAAAAGAGGCTTCATTGACTCACAATTTTTCAGGCTTAATAGGAAGCATGGCTAGGAGGCATCAGGAAACTTACAGTCATGGCAGAAGGTGAAGGGGAAGCAAGCATGTGTTACCATGGTGGAGCAGGAGAGAGAGCACAAGGGGGAAAGCACCACAGTTTTAAATGATCAGATCTTGTGATAACTCACTCACTACCATGAGAAGAGCATGGAAGAAATCCACCCCCATGATCCAGTCACCTCTCACCAGGTCCCTAACATTTGGGGATTACAATTTGACACAACATTTGGGTGGGGACACAGAGCTAAACCATATCATTCCACCCATGGCCCTCCCAAATCTCGTGTCCTTCTCACATTTCAAAACCAATCATGCCTTCCCAACAGTCCCCCAAAGTCTTAACTCATTCCAGCATTAACTCAAAAGTCTAAGCCCAAAGTCTCATCTGAGACTAGGGGAATCCCTTCCACCTGTAAGCCTGTAAAATCAAAAACAAGTACAATGGAGGTATAGGTATTGGTTAAATGCTCCTGTTCCAAATGGGAGAAATTGGCTAAAACAACAGGGTTACAAGTGCCATGCAAGTTCAAAACCCAGCAGGGCAGTCATTAAATCTTAAAGCTCCAAAATAATCTCTTCTCACCCCATCTCTTACATCCAGGGCACACTGATGCAAGAGATGGGCTCCCAAGCCCTTGGGTAGCTCTGCCCCCATGGTTCTGCAGGATACAACCCCACAGCTGCTTTCACAGGCTGTCTTTGAGTGTCTGCCACTTTTCCTGGTGCATCATACAAGCTGTCAATAGATCTACCATTTTAGTGTCTGGTGGATGGTGATCCTCTTCTCATAGCTCCACTAGGCAGTGCCCCAGTGGGGACTCTCTGTGGGGGCTCCAATCCCACATTTCCCCTCTGCACTGCCCTAATCAAGGTTCCCCTTGAGGGCTCTACCCCTGCAGCAGACTTCTGCCTGGATATCCAGGTGTTTCCATACGTCCTCTGAAATCTAGGCAGAGGTTCCTAAACTCTTGCCTTCTGTACATCTGCAGGTCCAACACCACAAGGAAGTTGCCAAGGGCTGAAGCTGGAGTGGCTGGGACTCAGGGTGCCATGTTCTGAGGCTGCATAGAGCAGTGGGACCCTGGGCCTGGCCCATGAAACCATTATTCCCCCCTAGGCTTCCAGGTCTGTGATGGGAGTGGCTATTGTGAAAATATCTGAAATGCCCCAGAGACATTTCCCCCACTGTCTTGGCAATTAACATTCACCTCCTCTTTACTTATGCAAATTTCAGCCAGAAGCTTGAATGGTTTCCCCCCAAAATGGGTTTTTCTTTTCTACCACATGTTTAGCCTACAAATTTTCCAAACTTTTAGGCTCTGCTTACTTTTTAAACATAAATTTCAATTTCAGACCATCTCTTTGTGAATTCATATGACTGTATGCTTCCAGAAACAGCCAGGTCAAATCTTGAATGCTTTGCTGCTTAGAAATTTCTTCTGCCAGATACCCTAAATCATCTTTCCCAAGGTCAAAGTTCCACAGATCCTTAGGGCAAGGTCAAAATGCCAACCATGTCTTTGCTAAAGCATAGAAAGAGTGACTTTTGCTCCAGTTACCAATAAGTTCCTCATCTCCATTTGAGATCACCTCAGCCTGGACTTCATTGTCCATATCACTATCAGCATTTTGGTTAAAACCATTCTCTAGGAAATTCTCTAGGTCAAAAACAAATATCTAGGAAATTCCAAACTTTCCCACACCTTCCTGTATTCTTCTGAGCCCTCCAAACTGTTTCATCCTCTGCCAGTTACCCAGTTCCGAAGTTTTTTCCACGTTTTCAGGTATCATTATATAGTATTCCACTCTCCTGGTACCAATTTTATGTCTTAATTTGTTTTCACACTGCTATGAAGAACTACCTGTTTGGGTGAGGGAGAAAGGACAAGATGGAGGAAGGTGAACAAGAAGGCACAATCCACGTTGCTTCCGGGTTCTTCCTCACCAACTTTCCCGCACATGGGAAAATGCAGCCTGTGCCCGGGAAAATGCAGATCAACTGAGCATGCACCAGGTGACGTCAATCCGAAGAGATCGAATCCCAGCCACGCCTATGGAGACACCCCTATCACGCCCTTATCCCGCCCACTGCCCTCCCCCTTCCAGTACCAATGCATAAAAGTCTGCCCCCGGCAGGAGCCGGTGTGACTTCTTCGGCCCCCTCCTACTTGTGGACCGGAGAACCTCACCCGAGAGCGCCGGCGCAACTTCCCTGGCCCCATACCTGAAGACCGGAGAACCTTGCCCGAGAGCGTGTGCATATTTGCAATAAAAGACTGCCGCTTTCTTATGTACTTTGGCCTCATGTTTAATTATTTAGCTCTCCTAAATTAAGTATTAAATTAAGACAATTATTAAATTAAATTAAATTAAGACACTACCTGAGACTCAAAACTACCCAAGTCACTGAAAAAGTTTTCATTGACTCACAGTTTTGCAGGTTTAACAGGAATCATGGCTAGGAGACCTCAAGAATCTTACAATCATGGCAGAAGGCAAAGAGAAAGCAAGCATGTCTTACCTGGTGGCAAAAGAAAGAGAGCAATGGAGGTAATGCCACACTTTTAAACTCTCAGATCTCATGAGAGCTCACTCACTATCATGAGAAAAACAAAGAAGAAATCCACCCCCACAATCCAATTACCTCCTACTAGGTCCCTCTTCTGACACATGGGAATTGCAGTTTGACATGAGATTTTGGTGGGGACACAGAGCCAAATCATATCAATCAAGAATGCTATCAAGATACTGGCCCTGATTTGGCCTTGATCTCACTAAAGTTGGTGAAACTAAGAGCATGTAAAAGGCAGCAACCAATACTCAGTTTCCTAAAGTAGAATTGGACAGGATCCCTGTTAGTTGGTCTTCTGTGTTTCTGGATTACACAGCAGCACCTCAGAAGTTTCCTCCAGTTGGGGTCCTATACCATGTGGTGACCTATCAAAGGATTAGCAGTCAAGTTGGCAGTTTTGGAGGAAAAAGCATAACAAAGAATTGCTTTTTTTTTTAATGTAAATGTAAAATTAAATTTTATTTTTTATAGAAATACCATGAAGTTATTTATAATATTTATATTTCTAAACAAGTTTTAGATACTTCAAGATCTTTGGAGGTCTGGTTCATCTTGACCAAAGGCTTTTAACATATCAGTTCTATATTAATTATTTTGTGTTTTAATTTGCATGCCTCATTGTCACCATGTTATATTATATTCCAAATTCACAGAACTGAGTCAATGTCTCAAAGGGATTCATTGAAATAGCAGCATTACTACTGCAGTTCAGAGTGGGGAAAAAAATGTAATTTTAAATATACTGAGATTAGTGATACTGTAGTTATAGTAATTCCCTACAGGTAGCCCTAAAAGCACAAAAGGAAAGTACAGCTAGAAAGTGAAATGATGAATATCAAAAAATCTGATTTTATTTGGTAGAGCAATCCATTTTGTCCTTTTTCAGTTTGGCACTGTCTGTATGAAACATTATCAAGCAGCATTATGAAGGCACAGAAGTTTACACATCATTTTAAGACAAAACACAGTGCCCTCGCTAGCAGGCAAATTGATCTTTTCCTGGAATGTTTTCCAGTATCAAATTCATTAATTTTGTGGCAAACATACACAGACTAATAAGCATCACTCAAAGTTGCACCCTTTCTAGAAAATGCAAATTTCAGTCACCTTATTGACAAGAAGATAGTAAAACAGTGTAAAATTAATGGATGTTGTGTGCAGTAAAAAAGTAGAAAGAGCCATAGGATTTTCAAAGGGTACTGCTAGACATAACACAATGTCACTGGCATTCAATGTGAGTGAGCAATGACTACTATTCTGTTTGTGGTGCCAGAGACTTAACTTCACACATACAAAGTGTATGAATCTGTTCTTGGTTTATATGCAGCATATATATATGAGAAACATTTTTCTGTTATCCTTTGAAAGCACTTACTCTAAAAAACACATATTATATAAAATATCTGATTTCAGAAAACCATTTTCTGAGCTGTGAAGGCTGGAAAAGCATCAGCACTGACTACCTGCATTGCAGGTGCAGCCTCCAGAGAAACCACTGTGATCAAAAGATTGTATGGGAACCTCAATTCAGATGCTGCTTCCTATGCAGGGAATGGTAGAGTTGCATGAAGAACATGATGAAAATTATGAATATGTCTAAGTGAAGATACTGTATCTTTTTTCCAATCTGATATTCCTAAGAAATATCCAGTAAGTTTAAGACATATTTCACACTGAAAAACATTCTCAGTTCAGATGAAAGATATAATTTACTAAGTGTTTTCTGGGTCCCAGGCATTCTATTTATATTGTGTAGTATTTAATTCTCATCACAAACCCTATGTGGAAGGTGGTTTTGTTCCAATTTACAAGGCAAAAAGGACTTTTACAAGTTAAATAACTGACATTTTACTTTTAAAAATCTAACTTGGGACTTACACAGTCTTTTTTCCCACTATATTTAGTAAATTAACTATATCCAGTATGCACTTTATTTTAAAATGAATAGCTCACAAAGCTCTTTTGCAGTCAGCAGAATCTTTGTTAAGACTAGAGAATATATAGTATCTATTTCTCTACCTATCTACCTATGTCTCTATCTCTGTATCTCATATATGTAATAACACCTGACTGTAAATAAAAACCTTAATGTTTATAACTAATCTTAAATATTCACATATAGAACTCGGGGTAAAATTTTTAAAACAGATAGTATTATACAAATGAAACAGCATAGATTCACAGAATGGGGTCTAAAATACAGCTACACAATTACTTGAAGGCAGGAACAATGTCATTTCCTCCTTGTACTCTTGTATTCCACACTGCCCTAAGCAGAGTGCTGTTAAATACAGTTTTAAAATAATATCACACAATAATTTACTTCAATAATATTATGAAGGAAGATTTGGCAAACAGACTGCTTGATCCATATAGCCTGCCAAGTAGAGCAAAATATATTTTCCAAAGTCTATCTTCTGGACTAATTTTCTGATTTGATTGTCCTCATGTCCTTCCAGATCAAATTAAAAAATTTTGTCAAATTCTGCTTTTGGTTGACTGGACATATTTACTCAACTTATTACTGTATTTAGGGAAAAATGCTTACTTCCCACACATGTTGTCACCTTTGCATTTGTGAATTAGGTCAATCTAAACAAATAGGATTTAAAGACATTATCTAAGAAGCAGAAATTAAAATTGGGTGTGGTTGTTGATCAGACTAAGGCCACTCTTTGGTCAACTCAAGCAATGGTGACAGCACAGATGGCAGGTCTTCCAGATAAGAGAATCTATTCTAATCAACAGAATCCAAAAGTGCAGCTCTCTTGGCTGCCTGGGCACACTGGTAACAAGGCCCAAGGCTAACACTGCTGGTGCTTCCTCCACACTTAGTGTGTGCCTCCATCATAGTGTTCATTTCTAAGTGCTTTACAGAATATATGTCTTGGAGTTTACTCAGAGCATTTTTTTTTTTTTACCGTAATGATGAGGTATATTTGATTTATTGAACCCAAGGAAGGTTTTCCTTGATTGAAAAGACCATAGGCAAATTAAAATAGCTAGAATTCTTCACTATTAGATCTTATGTCTTTGTTAACTTAAGCCTCCTTAGCATTTATATCCATAGATAATTCTTTGTCTTCTGGAAATTTCCTCCCAGAGTGAATAAAATTCTCAGTTGTCTGTGGGATCATCTAGTCCTCTTCAGCTTGCCCCCAATGGAAATATCATCAAGACTTGTAAGGCCTTTTCTTTTCCACTCTCTGTTGATAAGCTCTGTCCTGTTTGTTCCTCCAAGGGATGTTTGTGATAACTATGGGCTGCTCGAACATCTCTTTCAGGTTACATGTACACATGGCTAGCTTGGGTTTTCTCACAGCATGGCAGACTTCTTGCATGACAACTGACCTTCCCCCAAAAGGTGTATTTCAAGGACAGGAAGTAGACACTGCTAGTAATTTACTGCCTGATCAAGAAACTGACACAACCTCACTTTCACTGATGTTTAGTGGTGAAACCACATATAGAATGTACCCAGATTTGAAGGAAGGAGCAATAGTCACCTTACCAGATGGGGGTGCATACCAAAGAATTTGCTGCAAATCTTAATCTGCTATAATCATACAGTTATAACTCAACTCAAGATGAGTTAGACTGCCTACTCCAATTCCAACCCTGGCTGCTGAAAGTTCCCAGGGAAAATCACACCACTGTGAAGGCTCATGTTAGCAGAGAATCTTCATCTTCAATCTCATTTGCAACTCAGTGCTGTTCATCTCTTTCTTCTCTTCAATAACCATTATTAACTGCTACCCTTCTCTAACTTCCTAACCCACCATCAGTCTGATGCGTGTCAGGATGCATCTTACCTTCTGCTTCACAGGAGAAAATAAGGCCATTAGATAGAACTCCCTCAACTTCTAGCCACTGCAGCTAAAGACTTACCTATATTCTTACCTACTCCCTCTATTAGTCAAAAGAGAACAAGTTCTTCTGTTTTCTGTGGCCAGTCTCTCTAGATCCTGCCCCTCCCTATCTCCTCAGTTATTTGTCATAATAAATTTCCCCTCTCATCCACCTTTACAACCTATCCCTCTATTTAATTAATTTATTTATTTATTTAATTTTGAGAAGGAGTCTCACTCTGTTACCCAGGCTGGGGTGCAGTGGAGCAATCTCAGCTCACTGTAACTAACGCCTCCTGGGCTCAAGCGATTTTCCCACCTCAGCCTCCTGAGTGGCTGGGACTACAGGTGTGCAACACCATGCCTGGCTAATTTTTGTATTTTTAGTAGAGATGGGGTTTTTCCATGTTGGCCAGGCTGGTCTCCAACTCCTGACCTCAAGTAATCCACCCACCTCCAACTCCCAAAGTGCTGGAGTTACAGGGGTGAGTCACCACACCTGGCCCTAGCAATTCTGCCTCAGCCTCCCGAGTAGCTGGGACCACAGGTGCCCGTCACCAAGCCCAGCTAATTTTTTGTATTTTAGTAGAGATGAGGTTTCACCGTGTTGCCCAGGCTGGTCTCGAACTCCTGAATTCAGGCAATCCGCCCGCCTCAGCCTCCCAAAGTTCTAGGACTACAGGCGTGAGCCACTGCGCCCAGCCTATCCCTCTATTCTTGACCTATAATTAGCCCTTAACCAGTCTCAAGTTTATTTAAAAGGGTAAAATTCCCCATGATTCAATGACCCCTCCAGCTAGCAGTCTCTCACTTCTCATTACATGAGGAACTTTTTTGAATGAAGAAAATGGACTATATCTTTATGGTATGTAGACATATACACTTCTGTATATGTCAAAATTTGTTTCCTTAATATTTGTATTAATTACTATTTGTCATTAACATATACAGATATCAATATGTGCATTTATAGTATACAAATATGTGCATTTATAGTATAATATATGCACACATCAATGTGCATTTATAGTAAACACATATATCAATATGTGTATTTATAGTATTAAAGTATATCTCAGTATGAAAAAGAAAACTAAACCGGGGTGAAATGCACCCAACTTCAACTTTCAACATAGCTTAGACTGTACTAATATTTTTGAAAGAATGTTTATAATTTAGCTCTCAAAGTGATTTAATTGTGATTAAAATCATCTAATTTATTAAGTATGATATTTCACTTGGGAAGTCCTGCTAATTAAGAAAAAATTAACCTATAAATCATTTTTAAATATAACAAAACATGGGAAAATATTAACAAAAATAGATATATCTCTCTTTTGAGGAAAGAGAGAGACCCTCTCATATTATTTTATACTCAGTACCTGTTTTAAGAAAAAAACAAGGAAGTAAAACCAAAGACAGGCAGCCCGGTGCCAGGCCCAAAACCAGGCCTGGGCCTGCCTGGCCTAAACCCAGTAGTTAAAAACCAACTCATAACTTAGAAGCCGATGTTATTCATAGATTCCAGACATTGTATAGAAGAACACTGTGAAACTCCCTGCCCTGTTCTGTTTCTCTCTGACCACCGGTGCATGCAGCCCCTGTCACATACCCCCTGCTTGCTCAAATCAATCACGACGCTTTCATGTGAAATCTTTAGCGTTGTGAGCCCTTAAAAGGGACAGAAATTGTGCACTCGGAGAGCTCAGATTTTAAGGCAGTAGCTTGCCGATGCTTCCAGCTGAATAAAGCCCTTCCTTCTACAACCCAATGTCTGAGAGGTTTTGTCTGCAGCTTATCCTGCTACACTTTGAACTTAGCAAGCCAACTTCTGTAAATCTATAGAAATGGAAATGCCAGTTTTTTAAGGAATGTAGACAGATAAAGAATAATTGTTTATAGAAGAAAATTACTGGAAACAAAGTGAATGCTCATCAATACAGCATTAAACAAATTGTAGTCACATTTCTACCATGGAATGTGGCAAAAGCCAAAAAAAGAATACTAGGTTACTTAGTGGGGTTACTATATTTTTTAATGATATAAGCAAGATGCAAAGAAGTGTGTTACTGCAGTTTTTTAAAGCAATGGTACACAGTCCTTTTACTCAAGTTTATTAATGATTATATGAACAGGGAGAAATTTAAGAAAGAATACACCCCAAGCAGTTAAACGTAGTTATCTGTCTATGGTGGTGTAGGGAATAAGGTTAAAGGAGGAGAGGAATGTATTATTGTTTTAAAGACAGTGCAAAAAAGCAGTAACATCTAATTTGGTCGTAGGTTAAGATTAACAAGTGAGAGAATGCTCCGTAGACCAGTGGAGTCTAAGTAAAAAGAAAGCAGTTATTTCGAGGGTGATGAAGAGTTCTTTATTCAGACATTTTGTGCAAAATGAAGCTCAGGAGGCCTTTCCTGAAATTCCTTCTAATGGTCCTGAAAGGGCCAATCCTCATGGGAAAGAGATACTAAGCTCTCGAGTATCTATCTCCCCAGCTTTTTATTCTAATATACCTTTTTCCCAATCACGTTTTCTGAATGACACTTTTTCGGTGTACTGTTCTCTTCTCCACCCTGCCTGAAAAATGTACAACCTAGATTTAGCATGCTTAGTGTGTAGACACTGTAGCCCATTCTGTCTTTCACAAAGGTTTGGCTTTTCTGCCTGTTGTTGGCTCATATTGGGTTGAAACTCAAAAATAGCCATGCATCTTGTTAGTGTCAACACTTAATCTTTATTCCTCACCTTTCATAGGGACAGAGCAATATGTACACTACTGACCAGGAGGGAACAATCTGACTCTCTCCTGTCCCACTTTATCTCTCCCATTGGAGGAGGATGTGACTTGGAGGAGGATGGGCTGGTAAGCTCAAGGAAGAAATTCAACTTAGCCCTTCTAAATTCTCTGCCTCATGTCTTTCTGCCTGGAAAGGCCACCATGTAATGAGTCTAGCAGGGAAAGTGGTGCTCTTCAAGGGGAGGCCTGCTGTTGTTGCTTTTTTCTCCTTTTGTTCTAAGCTATGTGAGGAAACAGGGGATGTTTATGTCATGCGCGTCCCTGTGAAGAGACCACCAAACAGGCTTTGTGTGAGCAATAAAGCTTTTTAATCACCTGGGTGTAGGCGGGATGAGTCTGAAAAGAGAATCAGCAAAGGGAGATAGGGGTGGGGCCATTTTGTAGGATTTCGGTAGTTAAAGGAAAATTACAGTCAAAGGGGGTTGTTCTCTGGTGGGCACAAGGTGCTCAGTGGGGGAGTTTTTGAGCCAGGATGAGCCAAGAAAAGGAATTTCACAAGGTAATGTCATCAGTTAAGGCAGGAACTGGCCATCTGGATGTGTATGTGTAGGTCACAGGGGATATGATGGCTTAGCTTTGGCTCAGAGGCCTGGGAGTTGACATCCCATTTCTCCTAAAATCAAAACCTCAGAGATATTGACCTGCATCTTACTATAGGAACCTATTCACTTGATTGACCCTATACCCATTCAATCAGTTTCCAGAGCAGAAATTATTAATCACATGAGTTTAAGGAATCTTTGAACACCATGAAAATACATGCATAATCTTGTATTCATTTGCAACTTTAATTTACATCAGATTTTGCAAAAGATTCATAACTCAACACTGGCTTAGAACTACTGCTCTTGAAATATCCCACTGAGCTTCTATTTCTTATACCCTGCCTGTTGAACCTAATTCTTAATTTATTAGTAGAAGTAAATGGTCCTTTCTCCATCCAGGTAGTTATCTCTATTTCCAGAGGAATCTCTGACTGATATTTGCTTTTAAAAATTACCATTTTGCAATAGCAATGGATCTCAAACTTACAGAAATAGAAGGTACATTAGCAAAAGCCATTATCCTCACAAAAGCTCAACACAGAAATAATCAACTATAGTCTATAATCCTTGGGGACAAATGGGTTTCAAAATTCACACTTTATCAAACTCTCACACTCTGGAAAGGTAATATGGTTCATATATTCTATATTACTCAATGTCTCCAAAACGGTCTGGAGCAATGTTTTAGGATCAGATGCACTAGTTTTTCCATAAAACATAAATATTTACACTAGGTGGGATAGAGACTATAAATACTGTCAAGTTTAGGTCAGGTTTTTCCTACCAAATGAATTATAAAATATTTGTTTTTTAGTGTTTTGTGGGAGACGTGGCTAAGGGATTGTGAATGTCTAAAGACTGTCTTTGTCTCCCTTCAATCTTGCTTTGTCTGGAGCAAAATAACTCCAGTCTTTTCAATATTTTCTTCAAAGTCTATTTGTCAGTGGTGGCCAAGGTGACCAACTAGAAGCAGCTACTGTATGTCGCTCTCACGGAGAGGAATGAAAGAGGTGAGTAAATACAGGACCTTCAGTTGAAGCATACAGGTACACGCATTGGGACTAATCAATGAAACAA
Source organism: Papio anubis (assembly GCF_008728515.1). Lineage (NCBI taxonomy): Eukaryota > Metazoa > Chordata > Mammalia > Primates > Cercopithecidae > Papio > Papio anubis. The sequence continues at coordinate 57,904,466 of NC_044980.1, read as the reverse complement.
CTCAACTCATGGAGAATGGAGAAAAGCAAGGCAAGGTGACTGTCCCAGGAGCTACACGGAGCCAGGGAAAACTCCCTCACCCAGGGAAGCAGTGAGTAAATCCACACTTCTCTCACAGATCTTTGCAACCCTAGGATCAGGAGATCCCCTTGGGAACCCACTCTACCAGGGCCTTCAGTCTGACATGCAGAGCTACATGGAGTCTCAGAAGAACAGCCACTCAGGCACACACACAGCCCTGGGAGCCTTAGATGACCAGGCTTCAGGCAAAAGCAGTGGCAACTCTGGAAAAGGGGGAAGTTAGACCCCTGTACATACCCCTGGGAAAGGGACTGAATTCAGGGGGCTGAGCAGCGACAGGCTGCAGGCCTCGCTTTCACAGCCCTGGCAGGGTAAGACTCACTGGCTTGGAACTCCCGCCAGCCATGGCTACTAGTAGCCTTACACCAATCTGAGATGGAACTCCCAGAGGGAGGGGTGGGCAGCCATCTCTGTTGTTTTCTGACTTAGTTGTTCTTGCCTTTGGGCTTTGGGACTGACTCTGAGGCAACTGAGGGCTGGACTGGACCCACAGCACAGCTGTCCTACAAAACAGTGACCAGACTACTGTTTTAAGCAGGCCTTTGATCCCATTCCTCCTCACTAATTGGGACCTTCCAACTGGGATCTCTAGTCACCTTTTACAGGTGTGTTTGGGCTGATAACAGGTCAGTACCTTCCTGGGACGCAGCTCCCAGAGGGAGGGGCAGGCCACCATCTTTGCTGTTTCACAGCCTTGGAGGTGACTAGGGACTGAAGCAGAAGCAGACCCCCAGCATACCACAGGAGTCCTACAGAGAAGTAGCCAGACTGTAATATGACGGCCCATTCCCGTATCTCCTCACCGGCTAGGTCCTCCTGGCCTGGGCCTCCAGCCAACCACCACCTGGCTATAAAGCCAGTAGCAGCTCTGCAACTCCCTGGGACAGAGCCCCCAGTGAGAGGGGCAGGTTGCCACCTTTGCTGTGTTGTAGCCCTTGCCCTTGCTGTTTCCAGGCTTGAGAGAGTCTGTGAGGACCAGCTTAATAACCCCAGTAAGAGAGGCTCCATGTTTCTTGGAGGTGGAGCCCTGAGGAACAACCAAAAGCCTCACTGCCCATTGCCTGTGCACTGGAAATACCCTTGCTACCCTTGGACTCATGAAGGTATTTAAGTGGAAGCTAGACAATATAGTGGGTGTGCTCATAATACTGAACAATAAAAACGTTCATTTAGTACTTGTATGATTGTACATTTCATCTTCAAAACGTATTAGGTTGGTGCAAAAGTAATTGCAGATTTTGCCATTTCATGCAGTTTTTGCCATTAAATGGCAAAATACTGATACTTAGTCCTAAGTATTAATACCTAATGCTTAGTTTCTACCTAAATACCTTTAATAAAAGGAAACTCATTACACCCTGTTACATTTTAGGACAGCTCATTTTGTTGTAGGATGAAAGGATTGTTAGGTCCATTTCCAAGGGCTGTAAAAGCAAGATGACTTTTACAAATGCTTGGAGACTGCAGTTTAATGATCAACCATTTGCCATTAAATGGCATAAACAGCAATTACTTTTGCATCAACCTAATACCTGCACAGCATTTATAACTAAGCCTTATACCACATGCTCAAAGTTATTAACTAACATTTGGTCAACTGAAAATCTATGGTCTCAATTCTCTTATTGTCCGCAAGAGTAAGCACCCTATTTAGATTCATAGGGTTCTCATCTCACAGGACTGCCCTTCCCAGAAGGGGTAAACAACTAGAATTCATTTCAGTTAAAATAGTTAATAGTAGTTACTGCAAACTTGTATCTTTAATGTATTGCTTAGTCTATTGAGGAAAAAGCTTATGTGTGTATATGATCACTAGATAACAGCTCTAAGGACAACATAAGCATGCATAAAATAGCATGGTAAATTCCATAGCCAGGAATACAGAGAGAATTTAAATAAAGAAAGAAAATTAAGAAGCAAAGCATTCCAATTGAGGAGTCTAGACTCTTACTATCGCTTGAAACATCTCAGGGCAAAGCTAAGAATTAGAAGATATTTGTAATCAGGAGACAAACCTATTTTTTTTTTCACCGTTTCCTCCGTTGAGTATTCTTGGTTCTTCAGTACAAAATTCTTATTGAATCTCGACTCTTCTTCAAACTTGGTATTAGAAAAAATACTGATGAGATTCTTTTCTGATTCATTTTAGATTATATTGATGATTAAATAGCATTTATCACAGTGATAGACACATTAGTAATCCCTAAGCAAATGGTAGCAATTATCATCAATAAAGCATTGGAATTCTTTTCTTTTTTTTTTTTCTTTTTTGAGATGGAGTCACATTCTGTCACCAGGCTGTACTGCAATGGCCCGATCTTGGCTCACTGCAACCTCTGCCTCCTGCGTTCAAGTGATTCTCCTGCCTCAGCCTCCCAAGTGACTGGGACTACAGGAACTGGCCACCACACCCAGCTAATTTTGGTATTTTTAGTAGAGATGGGGTTTCACCATATTGACCAGGATGGTGTCGATCTCTTGACCTTGTGATCCTCCCACCTCTGCCTCACAGGCATGAGCCACCGCACCCAGCCAAAGCATTGTAATTCTAAGAGTATTAACAGGAGATAAAAATGTGTAATAAAATAGAACACTATTTTAAAGAATATAAAAACAAGTTACAGAAAGATGTATGTAAAATGATATCTTTGAAACACACACACAAGTTACTGTATGTTTAAACATACTGTTTTAAAATATATTAACGTACATGGGAAGAATATACTCCCACTTAACAATAAGTGGTTTTCTCAGGCAAAGGAGGAGGTAGAACTATGAATATAACAATTTTATTTAAAAATAAGACAGCAGAAAAATTTAAATATACAGAAAAGTATAATGAAATAAATAAAATCCATAAGCACCCTCTTAGTAACCATTGCCAATATTTTAGTTATTTCTGTTTTAACCAGTTATATTTTACCTTATATAGTTGAAATCCTTCTACTAAGATTTTTATAATCTACCTTAAGCATTTTCTCCTCTCATTAATGTTTATTTGGAAACATTTTTAAAATTATTCCTCTATTATGTTTTTTGAATTACAAGGTTAAAATGCTCTCATAGGAAGATGTGGGGAGAATGTATGTATGAAGAAAAATTTAATAATCTTCCCTCCCCTTTACCCTCTTCAATACCACCGTCTTGATTTAATCAATGTTAACATGCTGATGGGTGTATATATAATGCATACACACAGATACACACACAAATTCATTCAAGCTTTATCCATGCTCATTGAATTTTTTTTGAACAAAATTCATTTTAAGTTCATTCAGCAATTACTAATTAGGCATATTATGTATTCCAAGCAGTGAGGATCTAACTGTGTACAATACAGACAAGATCTCTGTATTCATGGAGCTCTCACTTCACATTATATCATGGTAATTCTTCAAGGTAAATGCAGAGATATGTTACTGCATATTAATAGCTGCCTAGTATTTATGTACTATTTACTTATAGTAGCTAAAGATAATAATGACAGAGAGAGTAGGCCGGGCGCGGTGGCTCAAGCCTGTAATCCCAGCACTTTGGGAGGCCGAGACGGGTGGATCACGAGGTCCGGAGATCGAGACCATCCTGGCTAACCCGGTGAAACCCCGTCTCTACTAAAAAAATACAAAAAAAACTAGCCAGGCGCTGGGGCGGGCGCCTGTAGTCCCAGCTACTCGGGAGGCTGAGGCAGGAGAATGGCCTGAACCCGGGAGGCGGAGCTTGCAGTGAGCTGAGATCGCGCCACTGCACTCCAGCCTGGGCAACAGAGCGAGACTCAGTCTCAAAAAATAATAATAATAATAATAATACTAATAATGACAGAGAGATGGATAGATAGAAAAGCAGATAGAAAATAGATATTGTGTATGTATGTGTGTATATATATACACACACACACACACAAGAGACATCTATTGTATTACAGATAATCCTAAACCACATTGCAAAAGATTCATGTTTTTCCATAGTGTATAATTGAGATAATTTTCCTACACAGTCACCAGTTTGTGAAATTACAATATAGTTTTCCGTTTTTGCCACTGTTGTTGGTAAAAAGAAAGAAAAAAACATTTTATATCTAATTTGTTTTAATTTGTATTTGCTAATTTCTAATAAGTTTGGTCATCTTCTCAATGTCTATTTGATATTTGAAAGTTTCTGTAAAAAGTTTTGCCTATTTTTAAATTCTATTTGTTCTCTTTTTCTTATCAAATTGTAGAACCTCTGTATATTAGTGATAGTAACCCTGTTTCATCTAATTGCAAGTATTTTTCTTTAACTGTCATTGGCATTTTTATTTTCTTATGGTAGTTTCCACCCTATAATTTCTAAAAATATTTATATTGTAAAATTTTTTGTCTCTGATTGATGGCTTTTGTATCTTTCCTGCCACAAAGTTATAGAAAGATTCTGCTCTATTTTCAGATTTTTTTTCACATTTAGTTATTTAACCTGTCAAAAATATGTATTTTGTAAATAATGTGCAACAGTCATTCACATTTCTTTTCTTATGGATGGAAAGTCAAATGTGTGAGTATCACCTATTAAATACTTGCATTATAATATATTGAAAGAATACTATTGTCTTATATTAAGTTCCCAACTATTCTTTATTTGTAAAGTCTGTTCTTCCCCAACAGTCTATGTGTCCAATCCAATACCAAAAGCATACTATTTTATTATAGTGACTTGACTATGTATTTTAACATCTGGTAGGACAAACCTACATTGGTCATTCTGTTTATAAAATATTCTTGGTTATTCTTAGGTATTTATTATTTAATTTAAAATTTTTAAACAGATTTACCCAGCTCCAAAATTAAACTCTCTTTTGAGTCTGACTGGAATTGTACTAAGATTGATGTAAATTTGGAAGCACTAACATTTTTATATTATGGCTTCCCCTTTAAATATATATTGTATTACTTCATTTGGTTTTATAATATTTTACCTTCTTGAATGATATTTTATTATGTAATTTAGATGGAAATTTTGCCTTAGTTTTCAATTTCTCTCTCATATGTTTTTCCTCCATGACAAATATGAGTTTTTTGGTAAATTTAAAAGAAAGCAATAGATTATCATGTATTTAGCCTATATTCAGCCACTTTCCTTGGCCTATCATTAGTTACACTAATTTAGTAAAGTGTCAAATATTTCTAAGGTATTGTAACTTTAATTTTTCAGTATTATAATGCAAGTTATTGTGGGGACTTATTGCATTTATTATGATTTCAAAACAAGGTTAGATAATGCTGCTGGTAGATGTCTAACTTTTTATTTTAATGAAAACTGCTTTAATATGTTGTATAATATTTATTCTTATGTGTCAAAAGCTTGTATTTTATTTATTTTCCCTTATTCTTGTTTCACTTAACTTTAGATCAAAAATCTTTTTGAAGTCTTTGAAATCTTTCTTCAAATATTTGTATAAACATAAATGTTTTCTTTTTAAAATTAACAATGTAATTATGTTGATAGATTTCCTATTGTTAAAAAATGTATATATTTCTGTAGTAATTAATGCATTGCTCTTTTAACACTACTGGATGTGATTTACCATTCAGAATTTTCATCTCTATGTGTATGTTAAATTTGTTTATAGTTTTATTTTCTTATCTTTATTAAGACTTGGTACTGAAATTATATTTGTATTATAAAATTAAGTGATCAATTTACATCTTTTTTAATAATCTGAGTAATTTATTAGTTATTACAGGCTATAAATAATTTGGCTTTTTAAAACAGAAGTGTAATTCCTGTGTAATAGTAAAAATTTTTATTACCATTCCTATATTGATGAATCAAGACTTAAATACCTAAGGAAACAAAATAAGTTAATGAAAGGATAAATGTAATAAGTATCATATAAAGGAAGAGCATTCAAATGTCAATATTTTATTAAGACAGATGCGTGAAAGACAAGTTTTAGACAAATGCCCAGTAGCTGCTGAATTCCAATTTTACAAATTATACAATTTGTAGTAACAAGCCTCGACAGAGGCCCCCGTATGAAATTTGCTCCTTTTGAGTGTGGGCTGGACCTAGTGACTCATTTTTAATGAATAGGCTACAAAAAGGTCATGAGATGTCCCTTCTCAAATCAGGTTACAAAGAATCCGACTAACATCTTGTGCTTGTTCTCTCATGCTCTCTCTCTCTCTCTCCCCCTCTTTTTTCTTTTTCCCTCAGTTTGGGAGAAGCAAGCTGCCATGTGAGCTTCCCTATGAAGAGAGTCATATGGTAGGGAACCTGAGTCTCTGGCCAGCAGCTAGTATGGACTTGAGGCCCTCTCATGTTCACAGGAGGACACAACAGACTTTTCAGTGGTCAATGAATAGATTTCTCTGGTAAACACAGAGCATTTTTGCTCTGATTTCCCCATCACAAGATTCTAAAATTTTACATTTTAAAGCTGGGGAATTTTTGTAAAATTCCAATATGTGGTTTGACTAATTACACTTTTTTATTATGACTACTTACACCTAACAGCTTTGTCACCATCTTTTTCTAAGTGTAATATTTTAGAATAACAATTCCTTTTCTCAACAGCTGAGAAGCTAAAGGTGAAACACAGTTTTAGGTAACCCTGTACAGGAGGATTACAGTGAATTACCAGCACCAGAGCTTCTGTCCACTTATCACCTTAGGAACACTGAATAAAAAAAAAAAAAAAAGATTGCAGGAAGAGAAGTCTTTTTCTTCCCTTCCCTTGTTGACTTCTCAGCACCACACATTTGTACACAAGACATACACACAGACACACACGGAAGTACAGACTCATTCTTCTAGTCAACCAGGATGCTGCAGAGTTTGATGTGACTCTAAAATATTAACTATGTTCCTGGTTCATTAGAATAGCACTTTTACATTTGCTTACCCAAAACAACGACAGTAGAACCACATTTGAACCACTTTCTTCTTTAATGAGAAGGAGCATTTTAATGAAGTTCAGTTTCACTTATTTATGTCAGCTAGTATGAGATCTCTAATCAGAGCCTTGGTGTGATTCCAGTTGGCAGGACAGCAATAAAGGCATGGAAATAGTTGGCCTATTTGAGTAAAGTAAACACATTGCTGCTAAGAAAGTGCAGTCTATAGTGAGTTCTAATAAAAGGAATTAGATTACCCATTCCCATCTTATTACTACAGTACTTTCTTCTAAGCTATTCTGAAATATTAACAATTTAAAATTTGGAGGTTTAACACTATCTCATTGTTTAAAAAACATTTTCCCATTTTCAGATTTTAAGGGTATTTTAAACTACTAAAATTTTCCTAAATACAAATAAGAAAACAAGATAAATTTTGCATTTCTTCGGCCTAAAATTAAACCAGACTCTGCTATCATCTTATCATCTGACTAGATTCCACTCTCTAATCTCTAAAACTTGGCCATTAAGTCATCCATATTATACAGTATAGCAGCAAATAGAAGCAGGTCAAAAGAAAGAAGTAAATGTGAAAAAAAAAACAGGTTTGGGTTTTTTTCCCTAAGTACATTAAAAATATTTGGTTATACTGTAGAGTGACTAGGAGTGCTTTCTGTGAGATTTCATGGAGGATGTGTTGTATAATAGAAAGAAAAGCTCTAATCTGCTTTGCTTTGTTATTTTGTAAAGGATAAGGTGAAGAAAATGAAAAGAAATGCATATTTAAGCCTTGTTTCCCCAGAGTGTATCTCCTCTTGATATCTTCCGTTTAATTGATTCCATCACAAAGCTGAATTCCCTGGTTTGCAGAGAGTACAGACAAAAATAATCAAATTTTAATAATCCAGGTTGCATTTTATGCTGCTTGTATTTACTCAAATCATTTTTTGCTTAAATCTGTTTCAGTGCTTGAAGGACTGTGAGAAAGCCAAGTCCCGAATGTAGGTCTTTCCTCATAGAAGGAAAAGTTCTATCCTCCCAAACCCAAATGTGGGGTTTTATTTTTCCTTCATCAAGTATACCAACAAAAACACCCCTGATCATTCAGTAAACAATAGATGTTGTGCCTTTTAGGAGAAAAATACAGCAATTCCAGAGAATGAGAATTTCCGTTTGGGTGTAGGCCTGAGCAGACAGTTCTCATAATGGCACTGAAGTCTGGCTGGTAACCTTTCCCAGTGGTGGTATTATTGGCCATGTCCACTCTGCCTGATGCCCAAGTGACCATGACATCAGAAATAAACAGAGTCAGCCAAGCAAACAGTCAATTAATAAATATGTTCTAAACCTTCTGAATATTCAGCACTGTGCTAGGCACCATGACAGACATAAAGTATTACACCTCCAGAAGCTTGCAGTCATCCAGCAGAAAAATGAATGCTGTTGACCAAGATAGGTAAGTCAATCAAGAGTATTAAGATGCAATCCAAAACCCCAGACTGTGGTTTAACTTTGTGACCTTGGGCCAAACAGAAAACTCTGGGTCTTCATCTCTTCATGCAGAAATTAAGGGGAATGAGCTAAATTATTTCCCATAAAGATTCAATGATTGATCCTATGGATTAAGTTGTAAATTATATGCTCCTGAAGAGGAACTGGGTAACATAATATATAAACATGTAAACTCTGTAGTCTGTAGCTAAGACTATCTTGGCTCAAATCCTGCCCCTGTCACTTACTCACTGTGAGAATTTAAATGAGTAACCTAATCTTGCAACCCTAAATTTCCTCAGCCAGTAAGTAGGAATATTAATGGTATTTACATCATTGTATAAGGAAGCTTAAATTAAGTAATATTTAAGTAAGTAAAAATGTGTGAGTTTGAGTTAGCTCTGGCTTAGAAACACCCTACCCATAATACAGTGGCTTAAAACAACAAGCATCTTATTGTTTGAGTCTACGGGATATCTAGGTGTTTCCATTGGTCTTAGCTGGGCTCACTTTTGCATCTTCAATCAATTGTGGATCAGACAGGCAACTCTATTGCATGTTTGGGGTCAGCTGGTATAGACTAACCTGGGAAGATCTTAAGAGGGACAGGCTGGACTCTCCTCCACATGGATATCATTCTTCAGCAGATAGTCAAAGCTTAATCCCATAATGGAAGGGTTTCAAGATAGAGAGTAAAGATACACAAGGCCTCTTGGGGCCTAGGCTTAGAACTGGCACATTATCAACTTTGCCACATTCTATTGACCAAAGTAAAATACAAGTTCAGTCTAGATTCAAGAGACAGAGAAATACATTTCACCTCTTGGTGGATAAATAGGTATGGATACCCAGAGAGGGTAGGGGGGATTGAAGAATTGAAGCTGTTTTTGCAATTAATCTACTACATTCTTTAAAGAACTTTAACTGCCTGGTGCTTAAGTATCAAGTATTATTACTACAAGTTTCAATAAGAATTTAGAGAGTAGAATCATAGAATGCATCATATATATGGGATCGAAGCTGGACATTCTTAAATTAATAGAGAAAGAATTTCCATGTAGATGGCATGAGAAGTGAGTAACATGGAACATAAGAATTGAGTGAGGAATGGAGAATACTAGACAATGTAAGGGTCACTACTCAATGTTGGAGGTATGTCAGGAATAAACATAATGGAAAGGTAGACCCTAATAGGATCCATTGGCTTGAGTGGACATTGAGCATCCCTACCAAAGTAGGGCTATAACTTGCCAACCTGTCCTCTGTCCTTCTAACTACCTTTATTCAGAAGGCAAAGCATTTGAAAACCAATAAGGCTGCAATCAATCTTTCACTAAGCAATCTTGGCCAATCCAGTGCAAATAATTAAGGATAATAGCCTGGACTAGCTGTAGATAAAACAAGTGATACTGAGACTGGCAAGATGGCTAAGAAGCAAATGTGGGCAATGCAAATATGTCTGCTCCAGGACCTCCTGGCAGAGACGTCCATGTCTGTGGCTACAAACTAATGACTTTAACAGGAGAATTTTCAGCTGGGGGGGGAAGAAAATCAGGGGGAAGGAAGAGCCTTTCCATGCTACTTATTCAGTCAGAGGATGGACTTATCTTAGAAACCAACCAAGCTGTATGCATTTTTTTTCTATAAAAACTTTGCAACATATTGTGAAGGTTGGGGCTTAGAAGAGAAAATGGCCAAAGATATGAAAATTCCTTTGACTAGATTCCATTATATTAGCAATCAATAATTCCTAAACATCATTTACATTCAAGGCCTTGTAGGTGCTACATTGGCTCCATATGTGAATGTAGAGGACTACGTGCTCACAAACAGGGTGTTCCCCATAAGTCCTGCTCGAAGCAGGGCGTTCCCGACAAGTCCTGCTCTTGCAAACGAAGCAGGGCGTTCCCAATAAGTCCTGCTCTTGCAAACGAAGTAGGGCGTTGGGGGCCTGTTTTTATGTAAACATCTTGAAAATCCAGAAAATCAGGGAAAGGTCAGAAAAACAACAATGTGTCTTGTGACTTGGCAACATTCCACAAACGACTGTATGAAATAAAGCAGAGCGCGCCATTCGGGGCAGCCGCCATGTTTGTCTTGTCTTGTGTTGTCTTGTGTGTTCATTCCTTTGTTTAGGAAACATGCGGACCCCAACATGTGAACATGACACAATCCTTGCTCCTGAAAGCTTTGTGTTCTTACTATCAGATGCACGAAATAATCAGAATAGTGTCTTGTCCTTTGAACACTGATAATCCCTCAAGGGGAACAACATTTAGCAAGTTCTAGCAACCAGAAAAGCTGCTTTTATCAAAATCAGGCATTGTATGAGGTCAATTTTCCAAACTTACTTCTGTGTACATGCAGTTTAACACAGTGAACCAGAATCAAGGTTTACAATTAGAAAGCTCGCTAACTGGGTTTCTGGGTTTAAGTCCTGGCTCTCATGTTAGGTCATAGGAAAGTTTTTTAAATTCCTTAGGCTTCAATGTTGTTCACCTGTAAATTAGGGATAAGTAATAATAAGTTGCCTTACAGGGTTAGTGTGGGAATTAAATGTGATTTTAAAATTCCTTAAAAAAGTTCTTTATTATCTATAAATTGCTTAATGTCATTTATTTAGCACCTAAGAAGTACCCAGCACCATGCTAACAATTCACAGATAAATACAGGATTTTTCCTTAAGGAACTTGTAAGTTATTTGGGGAAATATTGATACCTAACTACAAAACAGGTTGTGATAATGATAAAAAATTGTTATAAAGGCCAAAAAGGAAAGATTAATTAAGAGAATAGGCAGAGAAATGAGCCGAAAGATAACAAATAAGGTGTAGCATAAGAACTGGGTCTTAAAGAATGACTAGAAATTTGTGTAATAAGCTGTAACAAAGGCAAGCCCTGCATGAACACTGGCCAAACACTTGGGAAATAACAAGTTGGCCCCTGTGGCTAGTCAGGAGAGAGTTCTTAGAGGGGCATTCTGCCCAGCTGTAAAAGATCTCATTGTTTTGAGAAGAATCAGGACTCTATTTTGTTGGCCTTGTGTGGACATCAGTGCTTTTTGAGCAGGGAAGGAAATAACGCACCTCAGTTTTAGGAAGATTAATTTGAAGACAATATACAGAACCAGAATTGGAGATATGAGTAAGAATCTTGTTCCACTAATCTGGATGAGAGCTGATGAGACAATGAACCAAGAGAGAGATGGTGCAGAAAGGTGGAGACACAGGATGGATTTGAGTGCTGTTTCAGAGGAAAAGGAAACAAACTTCCTGACTGACTGAATATGGAGAGTGAGAGAGATCAAAGATGACTCAGAGGCTTCTACCTGGAGAGTTGTGTGGATGGCAGTGCCATTAACCAAGACACAATCCTCAGAAAGGAATATATTTTGTAAGAAGGAAGAGAATGCATTCAATTTGGAGTAAGTTAGGTTTGACAAGTCAGCAAGATATCCAGATGGAAATGTCCAGAAGGCTGGGGAACAGATGTAAAGTGAGCAATTTTATTTGCCTTTCTTTCTTCCACTGCAAAATGGATGGGATATTGCTTGCCACTTCTCTCCAAGGACCAGAGAGAGGATTAATGAGGCAGTATTCACATTTATTCCACACCAAGGATCAATGAGAGCTTGGCGAAGCATTAGGTTGGCGTTCCATTATGTTAAGTTGAAAACAAAGCAGCTTTGACAGGAAAGTCTTTGAGAGAAGAGAGTGCAAACCTGCAAGACCACAGGCGTGGACACTAACCTGTTTTCAGCTGAAAACAAAGAAAGAAAAGCCACCTTTCAATTGTCTGCCCTTTCTCTTTGTCTTTCTTCCCCAAGCCACCAGGACTCAGCCAAATGTGAGTTTAGGAGTTAGTCAAATAAAGTCCTTGCAACACTTTCCAGTAAAACTCATTTCCAATTTCTCAATCTGTCAATAACATTGATTTCTGGAACAAGCGGTTAGCTGCTTCTGTCCAAAGTAAGAGTACCTTTGCATTATCTCATATGCCCATGTTTGCAACACTGAGATTTTTATGTGTACAGTTCTGCAAAGAAATCACCAGGCAACACATGCCTGAGACCACTGCCAAGCCAGCAACACATATCTGAGATGTCTCTTCTAAAAATGGGGACTTGGAGATAGAATTATGCCCATTCCTATAATGGGAATCTTCCATAATTCAAAACATTTTAATTCACAAATTTGATTTCCTTTTCCTAAACCTCAGAAGGTGTGAGGAAAAAAATTGTGTGAAAAATATGTAATAGAAAGAACATGTTCTTTAACTAAACAGATAGACCGGATTTTAAATTTGTCACTTACTGTATCCAGAACATTGAGTTTGGTCTCTCTGCGCCTCAGTGCCCTTATCTGCAAAGTGTAGGGTCATGAGGCTGCACTCTTGTCAGTTGTTATCTGTGTGATCTGGTGCAAAATGCTGAGACTTTCAGCTTCAGTTTTCCCATCTGTGAAATGAGGATAATATTACCTATCACAGGACATGTCACTGTTAAATGATATAAAATGCAAGTCTTTAGCCTTCGGTGTGACACACGGTAATTACTAAATAAATGACAGTTGTTATGCTGCTGGTGGTGCTGCTGCTGATGACGATAATGTGATAATTTGGAGATTAGTAATTACAAAGCTCTAATGAAGGTAAATTTAAATATGGAGGGTGTAAGTAGGGATATCACTGTAAGTAGGTCCTGTGTAATATAGGTGGTTACAATAGACCCGAGAGGTGATTTTAAATAGGAAAATAATGAGCCAAAAACATCCTTGGAGAGATAAAAGGACAATTTTACCTGCTTTGCTTTGGTTTAGATAAGAAAGTCTAATAAATTGTTTAGACATAAAAAATACTAAAATACAATAAAAACATGAAATATTTTTAGTTTCCCTATGACAGAGCCAATTCCTTCAACCCCAGTGGTAGTTCTCCTGATGCTTATGGAAAGAGTCTCAGAAGCAGGCCCAGGGACATTGGCCTCTCTTGGCCTTAGCCTGGGAAAACCTCTGAATATGCAATGAGAAGAATGTCAGGGATATCTTCAGCCACTAGGATAATCAGCAAGAAGATGAGACAAAAGTAGATGGCCCCTAGCTTCTAGTCCAGTGGTTTCAGGAACAGGTAGCACTTTCAGTGAAAGTCAGAATTACTTTGTTTTATAATGATTTTCCTCTCTTTCCTTACAAAATAGATGGCTTCTCCTCCAATATGTTATGTGTAGCCATGTTGGCATTTTAAAGCAGCTTAACCATATATTCCTAAAAGACAAGGTCATTCAGGAATAGAATCAGGAAGTAAGCAAAAAAGAAAAAAAAAACAGGGACTCCCTTTCACCTCCCTTCCCGTGATTACAGGTTGTTGAAACTAGAAATAACCTAAAGCCACTACTAACCAGGAACGAAGTCAGGGATAGAATATGGTTTCAAGATTACAGCCTGGGTCAACCCAGAAATCCCATTACTGAGTATACCCAAGGGAATACACATCATTCTCTTATGAAGACACATTCATGCATATGTTCATTCCAGCACAATTCACAATAGCAAGGACATAGAATCAACCCAAATGCCCATGAAAGATAGACTGGATAAGGAAAATGTGGTACATATACACCATGGAATACCATGCATCCATAAAAAAGAATGAGATCATGTCCTTTTCAGGAACATGGATGAAGCTGGAGGCCATTATCCTTAGCAAACTAATGCAGAAACAGAAAACCAAATACTGCATGCCCTCACTTATAAGTGGGAGCTAAATGATGAGAACACATGGACGGGAACAAAACACACTGGGGCCCATCGGAGGGTAGAACGTGGGAGGAAGGAAAGGATCAGGAAAAATAACTAATGGGTACTAGGCTGATACCTGGGTGATGAAATAATCTGTACAACAATCCCTCATGATACACATTTACCTATATAACAAACCTGCAAATGTACCCCAGAACTTAAAAGTTAAATAAAAAAGAAATGACAGGTGATCTGAAAAAAAGATTATAGCCTGTATTCTTTCAATTAGTTCCTGCTCCTTAACACTGCTGTTTCTGCATGCTGTCCCTGAATTCTGAGTTTCTCAAATGTCCCCGCCCAGTGTCCTCCCCACTCCCAAGCACCTAAGATTACTTATCCCATTCCTCAGAGAAGACCTATTAATTTAATCATCCTCAGGAAATAAGAATTTATTGTTATCTCTCCCAGGAGTATCTACTAATCTCCCTGGGTAAAAGAATAACTGATCTTAATGACGTAGGCTTTGTCCCATCTTCTATTCCACTTGATTCGAATTTGGAGGAATTTGTCCACATCTCCCTTCTACTGTACCCCTCTCCACAACCACTGTAAGGATGGAATTTCAAGCAATTGCATCTAAGGAAGAAGGGGAGAAATATAAATTGGAATTTGCCCTTCTTATCACCTCCTTAAACCACACCATGGGTACCATGATTTATTTTATCTCTTAATAGGACCAGCACTGGTTATAGGAAAGCAAAAAATCATCCATAATAACAGTAACAAACAACTGTCCACATAAATTAGTTTCCACTTCCCTGATGCAAGTTGCTGGATGTGTGAATAATGGGACAGCTTGCAATGGAAGGGAGGAAGGTTTATTTATATCACACTCAAAATCTGCCTGATATTTATGATGTGTTCTTTGCTATATACATTGTAAAAACTAATCTTCTGTATAGAATGCCAGTTGCTTTGACTAACATGTTACTTTGCTGAATAGAGAAGTGAAATATTTATAAATAATTTGATTCTCATTGTCAGCAACAATATTAAGATGTTTCCTTTCATTGTAGCACAATATTGCTATTAAAGTTAAATTATTTCCAAAAATGATTGTGTAGTTGGCCAATTAACTATTGTGGTGACCTTGACCTTTCATTTATGCTGAAAAATAATAACTTTTACACACTGTTTTGCCCCAAGGAATATCAATGTTTGAAATTATTTGTGAAAATATAACTTCAGCTAACTGACCTCATTACAATATAAATGCCAAAATGTATAGCTGCCAAATTCTAGAGATTAGAGAAACAAAGTGAAGAAGTATAATTCTTAAAGGTGAAAGTTCTTACAGACAGTAATAAGTGTGCAAATATTACAGCATTTATTATGTTTCTCAGGAAAAGTGTATTACAATTTTTTTCCGTACTTAGTCCCCCAAAATGGATTTTTAAGGCAGGTTAAGCAAAAGTCATATGCAATAAAACTTTTATGACAAGGATTATAATGACAAAAAAACTGAAAAATAAATGATAGCCCTGTAGTATTTGTGGTTAAGAACATAACCTTAAAGTTAGAAATAAGTATTAAAACAGAATATAAAGCGTGGCACTCAGATTCATGACATCTATAGGAAAAATATATTTGCTCAGGAGGGACAATTTTACTTAGCACCAAACTCTAAGGGGAATTTATAAAAGTTTCATTAGATAAAGAACATTAACTAGTTATTGAACAATGAATAAAGTAGCTGTTTTACCATACAGAAACCAAATTTATGTGATTAGGTTCTATACGTATCTGTAAGAACAGTCACAAAAAATTCCAAGAGAATAATAAAATCATAGTTCTGTGGAGAGTTTCTTTTTTTTAAGTTTTATTTTAGGTTCAGGGGTACATGTGCAGGTTTGTTATATAGTTCACTCATGTCACGGGGGTTTGTTGTGAAAATTATTTCGTCACCCAGTTACTAAGCCTAGTACTCCATAGTTATTTTTTCTGTTCCTCTCCTGCCTCCCACCCTCCACTTCAAGTAGAACCCAGTGTCTGCAGCTCCCTTTTTTGCGTTCGTGAGTTCTCATCTGTTGGAAGTTTCTACCTGGCTCTAAAATGTTGCATTTCACCAATGCTATATTTGGGGGCCTAGTTGATAACAGGAATAAAACCTCTCAAAGGAAAAGGCCACCTCTTGATGTTTGAAACAAATTGCTCTATGGACGCTTGGTAAGCAACAGAACTCTTTATGACTAGGTATGTGGTATAGGCTGAATGTTTATCCCCCCATTTCCACCAAATCCATTTACTGAAACACAATCTCCAATGTGATGCTAGTAAGTGGGACCTTTGGGGGTGACTAGGTCATGAGAGCGGAGTTCTCACAAATGAGATTAGTGCCCTCATAAATGAGGCCCACGGAGGCTTGTTTGCCCCTTTTACCATGTGAGGACATGGTGAGAAGGTGCCACCTATGAACCAGAGAGTAGCCCTCACCAGATACCACGTCTGTAGGTACCTTGATCTTAGACTTGCAGCCAGTAGAACTATGAGAAATAAATATCTATTGTTTAAAAGCCACCCAGTTTACTGTCGTTTGTTATAGCAACCTGAGTGGGCAAAGACAACATGGCATCACCAATCAATACAAATTGCTGATTTTTTACAGGGTTTTGGGGAACCTGCGGTTCAGGAATTGACGGACTTTCAGAAGGGGGAGTGATATGGAGTTGGTTGATCTTTATCATGGAAGTGTTTGTAAAAGTAGAAGTATCTCTTTAGATGCATGAGTATCTCTAAAAGTCACTCGCTATTGCTCATTGGCTGACCTTCAGAAATCTGTCACCAACTGGGTGGTTTTCAGAAGCATAGTTATAAAAGCAAGTTGTCAGGAATTCATTAGAATAGATTAAAGCCAAAAAAAACAAGCAAATCTTTTCATTTTGAGTTTAGAATATAGAAAGTTTTCATTCTCAGAGCAGATAATCTAGAAATGATTTTACTCCTTCCCAAGTTACCTAAGCTAGAATTTTTAAGACGCTCATAAGAAGTCAAATTAAGGTTTAGTCCTCATTGAGTCCTTGAATAACAAATTTTAATGCTTTCATTATAGAAGAGCAACATTGCCTTGGAGATCAGATGTATAAGTAATAAAGCTAGCATATTGTTATAAAAAGTGAAGAATCTAAGTTAATTACTCTCCTATATACCATCAATGAATAATAGTAATTTGTCATTAAAAACATAATTTACATTAGCACCAAAAAATTGCTTAGGCATAAATATTTTTAAGAATTATGTACAAGATATACATGAGAAACTATATAAATTATAAAACTATAAAACTTTGATGAAGAAATAAAAAACTCTATATAATTGTAGACACATTTTATATTCATGGATAAGAAGACTCAATATTGTTTAAGATGTCAGATTTTCTCAACTTGATCTATAGATTAAACACAATCCCAATAAAAATCCTTTAAAGACATTTTGTAGATATCAACAAACTGATTCTAATGCTTATGTGAAAGGCAAAAGACCCAGAGAGGCTAACACAATATTGAAAGAGAAGAACAAGGTCACAGGACTGGCTACAAGACTTACTGTAAAGCTACAGTAATCAAGACAGTGTGGTATGCTAAAATAACGGACAAATGGATCATGAACAAAATAGACAGTCTAGGAATAGACCCAAATGAATAGTCAACTGATCTTTGATGAAGTAGCAAAGACAATTCAATAGACTGTCTTTTCAACAGATGGTGCTAGAACAATTGAACATCCTATTGAAAAAAAAAATGAATCTAAACACAAAACTTACACCTTTCACAAAAAGTAACTCAAAATGGATCATAGACCTAAATGTAAAACACAAAACTATAAAACTTGTAGAAGATGAAATATGAGAAAATCTAGATGACCTGTGGTTTGACAATGAGTTTTTAAGATACAACACCAAAAATGTCATCTATGAAAAAAAATGACTAGTTGCACTTTATTTAAATTATTATTTTTTTTTTACTCTGTGAAAGACAGTGTTAAAAGATTTAAAAGACAGGTAGCAGGCTAGGAAAAGATATTCACAAAACACATATCTAATAAAGGACTTAATTCGAAATATAAAAAAGAGCTATTAAAACTCTACAATAAGAAAAACAACCCAATTTTAAAAATGGACAAAAGATCTGAACAGACATCTCACCAAATAAGACATACAGATGGCAAATAAGAATGTGAAAAGATGCTCATCATATGTCATTAGAGAAGTGCAAATTAAAATCACAATGAGACATCACTACACACCTATCAGTATGGGCAAAATCTAGATCACAGATACCACTGAATGCTGATGAGGATGTGGAACAACAGTAACTCTCATTGTTGAAGGGAATGCAAAATGGTATAGCCACTTTGGAAGAATGTCTGTCAGTTTCTACAAAGTTATATGTAGTTTCACCATACAGTCTAGCAATCATGCTCCCTGGTGTTTAGCCAGTTGAGTTAAAAATGTATGACCACACAAAAACTTGCACTGGATGTTTATAGCAGCTTTATTTGTAACTGCCAAAACTTGGAAGCAACTAAGATTTCCTTCAAAAGGTGAATGCATAAACAAATTGTGTTATAGCAATACAGTGGAATATTATTCAGAAATAAAAAGAAATGAATTATCACTCCATAAAAAGACATGGAGGAATCTTAAATGCATATTTGTAAGTGAAAGATGTCAATCTGAAAGGGTTAACACTGTATTAATCTAATTATATGATATGGAAAAGAAAAGATTATGGAGACAGTAAAAAGGTTAGTGGTGGCCAAGGGCTTGGCAGAAGAACTAGAAGGATGGATAAGTGAAGCACAGGGGATTTTTAGGATAGTGAAACTATTCTGTATGACACTGTGACGGTGGATATGGAACATTATGCACTTAACAAAATCCATGGCACTATACAACACAAACAGTGAACTCTAATGTAAACAATGGCCTTTGTTTATAATAATGTATCAATAATGATTCATCAATTGTAACAAATATGCCACACTAATGCAAGATGTCAAACTGGGTGGGAGGGGTAGAGTGTGGGGACAATTTCTGTTCAATTTTTCTGTAAACCTAAAATTACTCTAAAAAAGAAAGCAAATTTATTTTATAAACAAATGAAGAATATGACTTGACTTCTTGTCCAAATGGAAGTCATCCTATGCCTACAAGGAAATAAGCTAAATGGTCAAATAATGAGGCATAAGTCAAGACAAAACTTTTCTCAGGAAGCAGATTTAGATTTGCTCATATGGTCAAAACTGAGTATTATTTATATTTTATAATTTTTTAAAAATCCAGTAGGACTCTTGAGGATACATGGCTTATTCTTGGTTCTGCATTTTCAAGTGTCCTTCAGCACATCAACAAACCACTTCACCCTAAAGACCACTGACTTACTTTCCTAGATCTGGGTAGGAGTATGAGTTGAATGCAAAACACCTCTTGTACAACAATCATGTATGAAGCAGCCTTGGGCACAAAGAGTGCTGTGATATCCTGTCAGAGATAGGAGGAAGCAGAAACAAGTGTAAGATTGAGGCTAAGATTGAAATAACTGGGGAGAGAAGACACTAGTCCAAGTTATAAAGTCCCAGATAGTACAAGAAAACTGGGGCTGAGCTAAATTTTGATAAACAAGTGGTAGAATCACATATCAAGCATTGTATGGGGACATAGGCATCTTAATGACAGAGGTGGTCAAGTCAGGTGGAGACCAGAAATCAAGCTCCATTCTGGGAGAGCCCTACTTGGAAAGGCAAAGGAGTTGGGGGCTCTAATCCTACAGACTAGAGTTCTAAGGACATGATCAAGTCCCATTAGCTAAGACCTAGAGTAGAAACTAGTTTCTATGGCTCTGGCAGCACGTCCATCACATGCAAGGGGAATGGAGACTATAGATCCAGGCTCATCACCTGCTAGGGCTCTGCTCCTCCACTGGAAGTTTTCTGGACATTCCAGACCACACTCTGGTGGGGGTAAAAATAAAGCCCATAATACCCTGTAATATTTTGTTCTCACTGGTTTCAAAGTTAAGTGGAGCCCAGTAACAGACCTCTAGTAGGTCTTGCTAACCTGAGCAGAGGTAGTCATTTTCTGAAGGACTTGATAGAAAAAGTAAATTCTAAAGTGTTGAATTCCTTGCCAAAGAGGCTATGACTTTGTCAGACTTCCCTGTGGGCAGCAGTTAAGCCCAAGAGCACTGGGAGAGTTGGTGCTGCAAAGGCTAGAGGGCCAGAACAGAGGAGGGTAACAACTTTTTAATGTCATTCCTCCCAAAATACATTTGGAAGTGTTTGCAGACATCCCAACTCTTTTTCTCCTGGAACCTGGATCATTTCTCAGTGTCTTTGTTCTTCTGAAGCCTAATTATTCCAACCTCGTTTCCCTACTGTCAAACCCCATTTAGGGAAGGGAGCTCAAGGCATAAGGTAAACGGGAACTGAAAGGAGAGTAGGCATGCAGTTTCTCATAAAACATGCATCTTTAGCTGAATATGGTGACATCTTATTAGTACAATTCACACTTGATAACCTGAAGACATCTCCTCCTGACCCAGATTACATCCCTGGCTTAAAGAAAGAAACAAAGCATAGTGTGTAGCTACACTGAAAGGTGGAAGGAAGAGAGGGAGGAAGAAATGGAAAGGGAATTCAAATTGTTTCCTAGGCATGACCAGTTATTAGCATCCTCTGGTTAGAACACTCCCACAGTACTGCTGCTCCCATGCATCCTTACAGAGGAGACGACAATTCAAGTGAGCTTCATCAAATAAAAATGTATGGAATACCTATTATATGCTGAAAACTGCTAATACATTAAGGGCCAGAGAGGATACCAAGAGGTAGAAGGGCCAGGCACGGTAACTCACGCCTGTAATCCCAGCACTTTGGGAGGCTGAGGCAGGCAGATTATGAGGTCAGGAAATCAAGACCATCCTGGCTAATATGGTGAAATCCCAACTCTACTAAACATACAAAAAAGTAGCCAGCACTAAACATACAAAAAAGTAGCTGGGCATGGTGGCACGCACCCATAGTCCCAGCTACTTGGGAGGCTGAGACACAGCTTGAACCCAGAAGGAGAAGATTGCAGTGAGCCGAGATGGCACCACTGCACTCCAGCCTGGGCGACACAGAAAGATTCCGTCTCAAAAAAATAATAATAATAATAAGGAAAAAATTTAAAAAGAGGTAGAAGGCGGTGTCCTTTTCCTCATAAGGCTTATGACTTAATTATAGAGACAAGATACACAACCATAAAATATGTGTGAACTGTTACAGGACACTGCATGATTAAGTGTCAAAAGATGGGTCTTGATGACCGGTGCCAATCACATCTGTCAAGAGATATTTTAGGGAGCTGTAGCAAAGGAACAAAATTAAACAAGATCCGAATTATCTTTTCTTGTACCCTAAGTGGTGTATTTTTGCCTCTATCCTGTATGACAGTATGTATACTCTTAGAACTAGGTTTTCCCCTCTGTTGAGGATACAGCTTACCTGAAAAGAATGTCAGGAGATTCAAAGGGCATGAGCTCTATTGTAAGCCTTTTCTTCATTACAGCCTTCCCTGGGCAAAGCGTATAAAAGAGCACATCACTTACATATCTGAACCATAATGAAATTGCATGTTTTGAAAGGGTCAGAATGCCAGATTGTGTGACTATATTAGTCAGAGTTCCCTAGAGGGACAAAACTAATAGGTTATATAGTTCTATCACTCAAGGGAACCCTGACTAATATAGAGTTCTGAGATATATATATATGCACTTGACCTTCTAAAACATGCCTATATTTGCACCGTGACAGGTAAGTGATGTGCTCTTTTATACCTTTTGCCCAGGGGAGAACTCATAATGAAGACAAGAGCCAGATAGAGCTCATGCCCTTTGAATCTCTGACATTCTCTTTTCCAGGTAAACTATATCTGTCAACAGAGGGGAGATTTTCTAGTTCCTGGCATCTGACAAAATTATACATACTGTCATACAGGATAGAGGCAAAAATACACCACTTATGGTGCAAGAAATGATAATCCAGATCTTTAATTTTGGTCCTTTGCTACAGCTCCCTAAAATGTCTCTTGACAGATGTAACATATATAGAGAGGGCAGTTTATTAAGTATTAACTTACACGATCACAAGATCCCACCATAGGCTGTCTGCAAACTTGGAGCAAGAAGAGCCAGTCTGAATCTCAAAACTGAAGAACTTGGAGTCCGATGCTTGAGGGCAGGAAGCCTCTAGCACAGGAGAAAGATGTAGGCTGGGAGACTAGGCCAGTCTCACCTCTTCATGTTTTTCTGACTGCTTTATATTCGTTGGCAGCTGATTAGATTGTGCCCATCAGATTAAGGGCGGGTCTGTCTTCCCCCGTCCACTGACTCAAATGTTAATCTCCTTTGGCAACATTCTCACGGACACACCCAGGATCAGTACTTTACCTCCTTCAATCCAATTGAGTTGACACTCAGTATTAGCCCTCACAGTGACTGTTATGTTAAATTCATGTTTAAAAAAAAAAAAAAAATCAGCAATCTTAAAGTATCTGCAGAATGATTGAGGTGGAATTATAGGGATTACAGTCTTTAGCTTACAGCTACTCATTCATTTTGGTTTTACCAAAGTGTCTGCCTTTGACCTAAAATCTATTTCTCTTGGTTGACTGCTTGTTAACTCTAAGTTCTTTCCAAAGAAGCCGGAATTCCCCTGCAGGAATTCTCAAGAGGCAAAAAGTAACCTTGGGAAAGCCATTAACACACCCAGTTTGTGAAATATGAGCTTTCAAACCCAAGTCTTGAAGGTTGATCTCTTCAATGGTTTATCAAAACTGAATTCTCAAAAAAAATCAAGGACAATGATTATTTTGAAAGTTGCAGGTTTTAAGTCGATCCTTATCACATTGTTATTATTATTGCTGTAGTCATAACTATTTGTAATATACTGAAGATTATTTATTTATTTAAAAGTAAACTATACCAACCTAGGCCCTGTCTTTACTAATGTCCCCAAATGTCTCACTCCTTTGCTCCCTCTAACCAGCACAGACCCCCTAACAAACTTCTACCTATAATTCAAGAGTTAGCTGGAAACCTCACCTCCTTTGGGAAGTCTCCCTAGTCCCTCAGGAAAATTACGCATTATAACATTTGGAGTCACCTGACATTTTGCATATGACTCCATTTTAACAACTATAATGTTGCAATATATTTGTGCATTTTCCCCTAGGCTTCCTTGATGGAAATAACTGTTTCTTATTCACTTTTGCTTTCCAGTACCTAGTAAATAATTAACACAGAGCAGGTATTCAAAAAACATTGTTAAAGGAATGAATGAATAAATAAATGAAATTTAATTCTTAAATATCCTCTTCTACTTAGATACAATTAAGATATTTAACATGTTATCCAGTCCATGGCATTTTGGAGGCAAAAATGAATCAGAAAATCCTATATCCACTAATTTAATCATTTATTCTTTTATTTATTGTTTTAACAAATATTTTAGTGCCCAATATCTGCCAGACACAATTATAGGGGCTAAAGATATAGAAAACGGTCTTTGTTTTGCATTTAAGTTCACATTTAAATTGTTTCATATGTTTAAATATTTAAGAAATGTGTCATTTACTGTCAAGCAGTACCTAAGCAGTAGTACCATGGTGGCAG